>NW_011495021.1:4449279-4510164 GCF_000754665.1 Bison bison bison
TGTTAGGTCCATACCATGTCTGTCCTTTGTTGAGCCCATCTTTCCATGAAATGTTCCCTTGCTATCTCTAATTTTCTTGAAGAGATCTCTAGTCTTTCCCATTCTCTTGTTTTCCTCTATTTATTTGCGCTGATCACTGAGGAAGGCTTTCTTACCCAAGTCTGCCACACCCAGAGCCGCTGCCCCTGCAACACTCCACTGCTGACCCGTACCTCCAGGAGACACTCAAACACAATTCTGTCTCAGTCTCTGTGGGGTCTCTGGGACCTTGTGGACACAAGGTTTGTTTGAGCCCTCTGAGCGTCTCTGGCTGGAATAAGGTGCCCATTTTTTTAATGTGCTTGCTAAAAACTGCTTAATTGGTAATTCAAAAAACATTCCTAGGACAGGGACGGGGGAGCCTGGTGGGCTGCTGTCTATGGGGTCGCACAGAGTCAGACACAACTGAAGTGACTTAGCAGCAGCAGGAAGACAGAGCCAATCCACCTGAGTCAATCTCACTTGTTCCCATCCATCCACACCATCCAAGTTCTACCCCAAAGTGTGTTTCTGGTATATTCTAAAAAGGATATAATGAAATCCATTTTATTTTGCAGGATATTCCAACTGATGGCCCCAAACTGGTCAAATCTGTCATTCTGTAAACCCATCCAGAGTTGCTTGTGATCTTTTTTTGGCATTTCATTAATTACTTGGTCATCATATTTAGTTTATGATATTTATTTACACTGTTTCATCCTTCTTACAATGTCACATCCTAAAAGAAATCAGTCTTGAATGTTCATTGGAAGGACTGATGCTGAGGCTGAAATTCCAATACTCTGGCCACGTGATGAGAAGAACTGACTCATTTTGAAAACACCCTGATGTTGGGAAAGATTGAAGACAGGAGGAGAAGGGGACGACAGAGGATGAGATGGTTGGATGGCATCACTGATTTGATAGACATGAGTTTGAGCAAGCTCTGGGAGTTGGTGATGGACAGGGAAGCCTGGTGTGCTACAGTCCATGGGGTCACAAAGAGTCAGACATGACTGAGCGACTGGACTGAACTGAACAATGCCACAGTAGAAACAGTTTGGGCACCATCTTGCAATGCCACAGTCAGAACTAATAGGGCCAATAATATTGTCTTTACCTAATTAGGTTATTTTAGGTGAAATCTAGAATGTGGGAAAACAGATATAGGGATTTGACTCTGAGAGCAGAACTGGGCTTCTGCTCCCAAAGCTAAGGTACCTTGGGGAAGATTTTCATTTCTAACCCATTCTCCTGGGCTTAATAAAAATTCCTCTCATGAATTTAATACTCCTCACCAAATATTATGGATTCTTCCTCCCTGACACATTATAAGAAAATTAGAACTAAATTCATTAGCAAGTATTAAGGCTTGCACTCCACTTATTTATCTCTCACTAAATAAGAATGGTATTTTTTTTAATTCCTTTACTTTCAGTTTAAAAAGTCATAGGTTTTTTTGCTGTCTCACATACAGGGTTATTGTTGATGTATGGCAAAACCAATACAATATTGTAAAGTAATTAGCCTCCAATTAAAATAAATAAATTTAAATTAAAAAATAAATAAAAAGTCATAATTTGAGGTAAAAAAGAACTCTAGTTTTGTATCATTCAAGCTAAGAGATTCAAAAACAATATGTTTACTAGTGATTTTACTAAATCTGATTATGCTGTTAACATTTTTTAGGATAATCAATTTGAAGTAGCAGTAATCATTTATCTTTTTAGTATAGAATTGATATGCACTTATTATGAAAACTCAGAAATACATAGAACATATAGAGAAAAGCATAAATGTAAATAAACAGCAAAAAAAATCCAAATACCAAAAGCCAATAAAGATAGCTATTGCAAATACTGTCAGCCTTTTTAAAAATTCTAAGCATTTATATTTCTAATAAGACAAATCCCTAGACCAACTATATATTTTCACTTCTGATATTTCTGCTTTTTACCTATGTGAAGTTTATAAGGATCACTGCATTTCTTTCATGGTGTACTTGGATTAATTTGCATTTCCAAAAGAAATTTTATGTCTCCATTTTTTAAATTTTCTTTTTTTTCCTTTTTTTAATTCTTCCAGTTCTATTGAGATATAATTGATATATAGCATTGTATAAGTTTAAGGTATACAGCATTTTGATTCACCTTCATACATCATATATCATGAGATGACTATCACAATAAATTTACTGCATATCATGTAATGTTATGTAGCTACAAAATTTGAAGATAGACACAAAATTAAAGAAACAGAAAA
The DNA here is from genome assembly GCF_000754665.1 of Bison bison bison. NCBI lineage: Eukaryota > Metazoa > Chordata > Mammalia > Artiodactyla > Bovidae > Bison > Bison bison. The sequence continues at coordinate 4,451,560 of NW_011495021.1, forward strand.
AAATCTGATGAGAGCTCTTGTGATTTACTCCCTCAACTTTCATTAACAACATACAGCAAGGTTAATTATATTTGTCATGCTGTATTCATGTCTCTGTTTTTATCTAAGTCTCTCAAGAAGATTGATAATTATTAGATTTTGTGTGTGTGTGTGTCTATGTGTGTGTAATTCAATTCATAAACAATAAAGCATCTAATGCACCTCTTAGAAAGAGAAGCTAAGGAGTGAAGTTTACACCGGATTGCTTTTGGTACCACTTCATTCATCTGCTTCTACAAGAGAGCTACTAATGGATCAGGGACCCAGAAAAGCCAATCAGCCCATGGCAGCAATCCAGTCCTCCTTCTCAGTGCTTTCTGCATGTGTTTGAGCAGCTGAGGAAAGCATCCAGGAGTTTCCATCTTTCAACCAACCATCTAACAGAGAAAGTTTGGCAAGGTTTATGTTTTATGAAATTGTACACAAGATAGTGTCCAGATCACTCAGTCACTCAGTCATGTCCAGCTCTTTGCGATCCCATGGACTGTAGCATGCCAGTATACCTGGTCCATCACGAACCCCCGGAGCCTACTCAAACTCATATCCTTTCAGTTGGTGATGCCATCCAACCATCTCATCCTCTGTCGTCTCCTTCTCCTCCTGCCTTCAATCTTTCCCAGCATCAGGGTCTTTTCTAATGAGTTGGTTCTTTGCATCAGGTGGCCAAAGTATTGGAGTTTGAGCTTCAGCATCGGTCCTTCCAATGAATATTCAGGACTGATTTCCTTTAGGATTGCATGGTTGGATTTCCTTGCAATTCAAGGGACTCTCAAGAGCCTTCTCCAACACCACAGTTCAAAAGCATCAATTCTTCAGTGCTCAGCTTTCTTTATAGTCCAACTCTCACATCTATACATGACTGCTGGAAAACGATCACACAAGGGGTACAAATTAAATTATATGTACTATGTAGGTAAGGAAGTAAAATGACCTTTGGCTTATTGTCTATAACATAAAATACAACTCATTCTCCACAAAATATCATCATGATCACTTAAGGTACAGCATTTAATAGTTTAATAGTTTATCAATACAAATAAGCTGTACTGTTTTGGCTTAACATAGAATCATTCTTACTGGACTCCACCACAGTGTCTTTCATCAATCAATCCAAAGAAATATTATTTTTAAAAGTCATATTAAAAAGCAGAGACATTACTCTGTTGACAAAGGTCAGTCAATCAAAGCTATGGTTTTTCCAGTACTCATGTATGGATGTGAGAGTTGTACCTTAAAGAAAGTTGAGGGCTGAAGAATGGATGCTTTTGAACTATGGTATTGGAGAAGACTCTTGAGAATCACTTGGACTGTAAGGAGATAAAAACAGGCAATGTTAAAGGAAATCAGTCCTTTCCAATGAATATTCATTGGAAAGATTGATGCTGAAGCTGAAGCTCCAATACTTCAGCCACCTGATATGAAGAACTAACTCATTGGAAAATACCCTGATGCTAGGAAAGACTGAAAGCAGGAGGAGAAGGGGTTGACAGAGGATGAGATGGTTGGATGACATCACTATCTCAATGGATACAAGTTTGAGAAAGCTCTGGTAGTTGGTGATAGATGGGAAGCCTGGCATGCTGCAGTCCATTGGATCACAAAGAGCTGGACATGACTGAGCTACTGAACTGAAAATCATATCACATGCGTTATTGTACTTACTATAAGGCTTTAGTTGAGTATATTATCTATTATAATATCAAAGTATCATTTATATCATGCACTGTCCAAAGGATTTTATAGAAGAAATTTGTTTCAAGTTTCAGTTCCAGAAATGCCTATCTTCTCATTGAGAGTAGGCTTGAATTTATCTTGCTATGTAATGAAATTATATAGAATTATGATTTGCACTTCTATCTGGCTTTAAGTAATTAGAGCTAAATATAGCTAAATGTATAGCCCATCTCTTATAGCTATGTGAGACCTATGCTGTACATTTCAGACAATGTCATGAATTCCAGTTTTTGTTATCTTCCTATCATTTTTAAAATTTAATTAATTTATCAGCTCTTTATTTTAACTACTTTCATGGTTTCCACTATTTTAAGCAGCTTCAATTTCTTTGTGAAACAAATATAAGTTAATAATGTTTACTTGATCAGGCCTGATGCTTTTAAAGTAAATTCTGTTACTATTTTATCTGCTTTTATCTAACTCCTTTAATGATATATGTGTCTGTGCACATGTGAATTTGAATACTCTTTGAGTTTGTACAAGAATAAAGACACTCAAAGCTCTTTTAATAGCATTGTCCTAATCTGCAATTTCTATTGAATTAGGAATGAAGAAAAAAATGTTCAAATCCTTTATTTTTCATTTAGTTCATATACTCATAAGGATTTTTCAAGCAAATGTAACAAACAAGATAAATAAATAGATTTCTAAAGAGAGTTCAAATTAATAAGCCATAAGCAGCTTCACTAATCCAGTATAGAAAATTAGTTCTTAAGAAATCTCTTGGTAATCCACTTTCAAACCTCTCCAGTTTGTTCAATAACAATATAAGTTTATAGAGGTCCCAGAGTAAGTAACCTCTCTGTACCATGGTTTCAATGTTCAGCTTATAATTAAGCACTTGAAATGCTTGGGAATATACTTTTCAAGGTATCAACAAACTGTATAATTTATTTCTCTCTCCTTCAGATAAATATTATGAATGTGTCAGCACGAGCCATAGACTTCTACAATGCAGTATGCATAGTGGGTTAGTCAGCATTATCTTCACTTGGTTCTGCTTAGGAGACAAAATTGAGATTATGTAAATTAAAATACTTTATCATTTTTTGATTCTCTTACTTTATTTTGTATGCTTAAAAATATAGCTATTTCTTCAAAAGTAAAATCAAGGACAGATTTTTACTCTGTGAATGATATAAGCATTCATAAAAGTATAAAGGTCATGTTCCATTCATGTAGGAGAACACGATATTAAAAGTGAAACTAATGCAAGCAATATGGCAGAACTTATAATATTTTCAAGAGAGAAACATCTTCAGAAGTGAGATAATTTGGCCCCTTTGTTTTGTAGGTGATGCTATTAGCCAGGAAGCTGAGTAATTTGCCCAGTCACAAAGCATTAGAATTATGTTAGAACTCAGGCCCTAGATGGCCCAAATCTGCAGGTAAATTATCAAGAGAAGAAAGCCTTCCTCAGTGATCAGTGCAAAGAAATAGAGGAAAACAATAGAATGAGAAAGACTAGAGATCTCTTCAAGAAAATTAGAGATAGCAAGGGAATATTTCATGCAAAGATGGGCTCAATAAAGGACAGAAATGGTATGGACCTAACAGAAGCAGAAGATATTAAGAAGAGGTGGCAAGAATACACAGACAAACTATTAAAAAAAGACCTTCAGGACCCAGATAATCACGATGGTGTGATCACTGACCTAGAGCCAGACATCCTGGAATGTGAAGTCAAGTGGGCCTTAGGAAGCATCACTATGAACAAAGCTGGTGGAGGTGATGGAATTCCAGTTGAGCTATTTCAAATCCTGAAAGATGATGCTGTGAAAGTGCTGAACTCAATATGCCAGCAAATTTGGAAAATTCAGCAGTGGTCACAGGACTGGAAAAGGTCAGTTTTCATTCTAATCCCAAAGAAAGGCAAAGCCAAAGAATGCTCAAACTACCACACAATTGCATTCATCTCACACGCTAGTAAAACAATGCTCAAAATTCTCCAAGCCAGGCTTCAACAGTATGTGAACCATGAACTTCCAGATGTTCAAGCCGGTTTTAGAAAAGGCAGAGGAACCAGAGATCAAATTGCCAACATCACTGGATTATCAAAAAAGCAAGAGAGTTCCAGAAAAACATCTATTTCTACTTTATGGATTATGCCAAAGCCTTTGTGTGGATCACAATAAACTGTGGGAAATTCTTCAAGAGATGGGAATACGAGACCACCTGACCTGCCTCTTGAGAAATCTGTATGCAGGTCAGGAAGCAACAGTTAGAACTGGACATGGAACAACAGACTGGTTCCAAATAGGGAAAGGCGTACCTCAAGGCTGTATATATTGTCACCCTGCTTACTTAACTTATATGCAGAGTATATTATGAGAAACGTTGGGCTGGATGAAGCACAAGTTGGAGTCAAGATCGCCAGGAGAAATATCAATAACCTCAGATACGCAGATGACACCACCTTTATGGCAGAGGACAAAGAACTAAAGAGCCTCTTGATGAAAGTGAAAGGAGAGAGAAAAAGTTGGCTTAAGACTCAACATTCAGAAAACTAAGATCATGGCATCTGGTCCCATCACTTAAAGGTAAATAGATGGGCAAACAGTGGAAACAGTGACAGACTTTTTTTGAGGGGGTTCCAAAATCACTACAGATGGTGAATGCAGCCATGAAATTAAAAGACGCTTACTCCTTGGAAGGAAAGCTATGACCAATCTAGACAGCATATTAAAATGCAGAGATGTTATTTTGCCAAGAAATATCCATCTAGTCAAGGCTATGGTTTTTTCAGTAGTCATGTATGGATGTGAGAGTTGGACTATAAGGAAAGCTGAGCACCAAAGAATTGATGCTTTTGAACTGTGGTGTTGGAGAAGACTCTTGAGAGTCCCTTGGACTGCAAGGAGATCCAACCGGTCCATCCTAAAGGAAATCAGTCCTGAATATTCATTGGAAGGACTGATGCTGAAGCTGAAACTCCAATACTTTGGCCACCTGATGTGAAGAACTGACTCATTTGAAAAGATCCTATGCTGGAAAAGATTGAAGACAGGAGGAGAAGGGTACTACAGAAGATGAGATGGTTGGATGGCATCACTGACTCAATGGACATGAGTTTGAGTAAACACTGGGAGTTGGTGATGGACAGGGAGGCCTGCAAGGCTTCAGTCCAGGGGGTCGCAAAGAGTTGGACATGACTGAGTGACTGAACTCAACTGAACTTTTGTGAAAAAAATGTTTTTATCATCTCCACAATAAATTTTAGTCAGAGAATATTTGTTATATAATCACATTCATATTTTTCTCAAAAATGTATTATTTGAAATATACAGCATCCTATTTCCATAAAGAAAATAATTTCACAACTTGAGATAGTAATTTGTATTTGAATAATTTTTCATACCTTATTAGTGGCCCTCATGGACTTTCCATCTTTATTAAAAGAAAAAAATAGCTTTAATTACACAGAAGGGTGGGAGCAGAATGGGAATTACAGAAAAAGCACTGCAAGAAATAGTTAACTTTGTAGGGAATTTTTTTTTCCTTTCCAGTTGTGTGCACCTTTATTTTTTATTATAAAAAAGTTTCTCAGTCATGTCTGACTCTTTGGAACCCCATGTGCTATACAGTCCATGAACTTCTCCAGGCCAGAATACCAGAGTGGGTAGCTTTTCCCTTCTCAAGGGATCTTCACAACCCAGGGATTGAACCTAGGACTCCTACTTTTCAGGCATATATATATATATTTTTTTTTTTTTCCCTTAATCAGCTGAAAACAAGGTAAGTCCAAAAGTACTGGAGTGGGTAGCCTATCCCTTCTCCAGTGGATCTTTCCAACCCAGGAATCAAAATGGTGTCTCCTGTATTGCAGGTATATTCTTTACCAATTGAACTACCAGGAAAGCCTCCCCCCCCCCTTTTTTTATAGGTGTACCCTTTGCAAAGTTTTTCTAGATACTAATGTGAACTACATAAAATGCAGAAACTAACAACCAGCAAGTCACTTGGTAGCACATGACAGAAAAATCACACAAAACTAATTGGCCTAAACTATGAATGTCTTGAGGCATGTAACTTGAAGGACAGAGGGTATTTTCAAGCATGTCTGGATACAGAGAATAAAAGAACATCACAAGGACTGTGGCTTATCCATTATGTTCTCTGTATTGCTATACCATGGTAAAATTCTCAACTCTCCTCCACATGATGGAAAGATGGCTGCCTATACTTTTTAGCTTATACATCATCCTAACCACAATGTCAGTGGGGGAATACTTTATTTCCAGTAGTTTCAACAAAAGTCCTAAATACATTCTCTAGGACTCAGATTGCATCACCTGCTCACCTTTAAATTAACCCCTGATGCTTTAGTTTCTCAAGCCTATGCCCCATGGCCATAGGGTTTGAAGCAACTTCACTCAAATTACATTAGAATATGCATGAGGAAAGATTGGTTTTATCAGAAGACAGGAAAATGAGTACTGTGCTTAGTTGTTCAGTTGTGTCTGATTCTTTGCTAGCCCATGGACTGTAGCCTGCCAGGCTCCTCTGTCCATGGGAATTCTCCAGGCAAGAAAACTGGAGTGGGTTGCCATGCCCTCCTGCAGAGGATCTTCCCAACCTGGGGATCAAACCTAGGTCTCTCACATTTCAGGCAGATTCTTTACAGTCTGAGCCATCAGTACTGGGCATGTTAAAAATGACAGATGCTCACTGCAGTGAGCTTGTTAAACAGACAGAAAAGTTTGAGGACCATTTCCTTTCTGATTCTTCCTCTTTATTCTTCATAAGAAGTTGTTATGAATTATTTTCTACTAAGCTGACAGGAAGGAGTACACTCAAATAGTAGGTAGAATCACAATGTGGTACTAGATTTTGCATGGACACGTTTCTCTTCTATCTCTCTATCCAAGGGACAGAAATGCTAAGTGGTAGATCAGCTTTCAAAATGGAGAAAGACTTAGATTTCTCAGGCTTCCTCTCAATTTCTCTCTAGTCCATTTTTCCTGTGCTACCTTAATTCACAATGGTAAGAGCCAAGCAAAGGCTTTGATGTTAAGGAGGGAAAGTCTGGGAGAAAGAGCGCAGTTTTTATTAGAATTAGTACTTAAGCTGGTAAAGAATCCACCTGCAATGTGGGAGACCTGGGTTCGATCCCTGGGTTGGGTAGACCCCCTGGAGAAGGGAAAGGCTACTCTTCTCCCAATATTCTGACCTGGAGAATTCCATGGACTGTATAATCCATGGGGTTGCAAAGAGTCAGACACAACTGAGAGACTTTCATTTTAACTTCACTTTTTTCCTCATTTGCTTTGACCAGTGAATACTGTATGTGCTGCATCTAATCAGACGCTTTAAACTGGCTGGTGTGTTTGGCTTGCGGTTTTGGGCTCCTGTCATCTGTCATCAGAAGATATTGCCTACATCTCAGAATGAAAGATATGTGGAACAGATATGAAACTGACTTGCAGACTGAAAAACAGCCACCCCAGTCAACTCCCAGACCCATGTTCATTGTAAGGCTCTCACTGTAAGTCACTGGGGTTGTTGAGCTGTTTGTTAGGCAGATCTGTCACCCCAAACTGACTAAAACAACACATTATAGAAGTTGTCTACATTATGATTTATGCCAGAGACAAATCTAAGAAAAATGTTATTTTAAAACTTTAGAGCCAGGATTCAAATGGTCTCTTTTCAGAGTACTATTATAATATTAAAATAATTTTTTTAAGTCTAAAAGCCAAAGTAAGATTAAATTAACTCAAGATTAAATTAAATACTCAATTATTTGTGTATTTCCTACATTTTGAAGTTGATATTGAAGTAAATGCAGGATTTTTAATAATACCCTCCCTCCTTTTTTCCTCATATACTTCTCACATCAAATAGTATAGTCTCTGGAAACCCACACACTTCACCCTAATCTGTCTTTAATCCTTAATCTATACTCTGTTTCTTTTCTTTCTTAATTGACAAAGTATCAAATAAAATGTTTTGGCAAACAAGGATCTCCCTGGAGAAGTAGGTGGGAGATACTAAGCCAACATCAGACAAATCAGAATTCTCTTTCACAGGGAGAGAAAACTGATAGACTTTTTCCTATGTTCTGCTTGGGAACTGCTTGGGAAGAAGTGATTAGTCAGAGCCAGTATTTGGGTATATTTGCTCCCTCAATCCTGTTCATGTCAGTCGCCAAATGTCGTTTTAATATGAATAATTTCATTTTATTCTCATTTTGTTTGTATGTCCTTGTATTTTATTGAATTTTTAATTCTGAAAGAAAGGTAGTTTTATTTCAAGAAATTAAATAGTCCAAATTTATAAAAAAGAAAATGTTCAGTTCAGTTCAGTCACTCAGTTGTGTCCGACTCTTTGCGACCCCATGAATCGCAGCACGCCAGGCCTCCCTGTCCATCCATCACCAACTCCCGGAGTTCACTCAGACTCACATCCATCGAGTCAGTGATGCCATCTAGCCATCTCATCCTCTGTCGTCCCCTTCTCCTCCTGCCCCCAATCCGTCCCAGTATCAGAGTCTTTTCCAATGAGTCAACTCTTCACATGAGGTGGCCAAAGTACAGGAGTTTCAGCTTTAGCATCATTCCTTCCAAAGAATTCCCAGGGCTGATCTCCTTCAGAATGGACTGCTTGGATCTCCTTGCAGTCCAAGGGACTCTCAAGAGTCTTCTCCAACACCACAGTTCAAAAGCATCAATTCTTCGGTGCTCAGCTTTCTTCACAGTCCAACTCTCAAATCCATACATGACCATTGGAAAAACCATAGCCTTGACTAGACGGACCTTTGTTGGCAAAGTAATGTCTCTGCTTTTGAATATGCTATCTAGGTTGATCATAACTTTCCTTCCAAGGAGTAAGCGTCTTTTAATTGTGTCTTTTAACTTCCCACCTCCAGTTTCACTATCTCTGAAGTAATCGGGGCCCAGTGTTAAGAGTATGCATTTTGAAATATTTATCTATATAAATATCTCATGATTATCTACTTTTTTCCTATAGAAATGAACTCATACACTTTCATCTAAGAAGTGCTTTCTTTTCTTCCATATAATAAATAAATGTCATTTATTTTACCATTATAGAGTAGAGCAAAGTTAATGGGGGAGGATACGTAATCTTATAGGCAAGATAGAACAAATTATTTGAGTCAACTATATAATTTGCCACATGGTCTTTAGTAATGTGTGTGCTATGTGCTTCTGTTGAGATCTCTGCTCTTTTGATTCTTTTCCTTTATTGCTTCAGAACTTCCTGATTCCTCAACAACTCTCTGGGACAAAATGATTGTATGCTGAACACAGGCCAGAAATATTGAGCAGAATAGGTAACTTATTTTGTGATATGCATTCAGAAATTTAGAAAAACTCAGCAATCACCTCAAATTCCTCTGAAATTGCTTGCTAACATTTCTTTGTCTTAAAGTAACTTTAAATAACACTGAGAGGGTTAACATACTGTCTCATTAGAATTTTACATATTATCTTTAATACTTCTGTCAAATCGTGCATGAGAGTAATTTGTATGTAGAAAAAATGAGTTAAACAGTAATCCCAAATTATATATTAAACTAACTAAAATCTAAAAATGCCTCAAGGAAGATTGAGCAAGTAAGGGCAAATTCAACTAAATTAACTTCATAAAAAGGGAGACATAAACAGATGATTTTATGTTGATATTTTGGAAAGCAAACACACTTCAATATGTTGTATCAGGCAAGAGCCTAAGGTACTTGAAATAGTCAAATCATGCTTTATCCTTCAGCCTGAGAATAGATGGCAGAATAAGCCAAAATAGAGTATACTTTAATCTTTCAGATGCAGTCAAATTTCATGGTTGACAGAGCCAAATTTTGTGAGCCTTTCCCCTAGATGCAGGACTCTGGGAGTCACCACTTTCCTTTCCAAGAGAAAGAAAGCAGTTAAGTATAGCAAAAAGCAGAGCATCTGAGTTCCCATTAGAACGTAGGTACATTTCAAAACAACCATCCTTTAACTGATGATTGTGAAATAGACCCAAGCAATGAATGTAAAATCATTCTTTGTCTCATAAAGTACTTGACAAATTAACCATCTTAAGAATATGCCTACTTTTTAAATAAAATAAAAAATGTTTAACTGTGATGAGACCCTGATTCTAAGCCAAAAAAAAAAAAAAAAAAATTTCTTGGAGAACGAACTCCTTAGCTTATCTTAAGCAAAAATATTAGCTTTATGGATTTTTATTTCCCTTTGACCAGTTCCCCACAGCCTGGAAGTGCCACTGCAGAAAGATCTAAGTGGATCTAACTAACATTTTCCTTCCACATCAGAAATCACTATAATTGCACACTTGTCTTTCTGACTTGAACTTTATTTTTTCAGAGACATTTCCTTAATCATAAAAAAATGATCTCTTAAAGTCATAGGGAAGTACTGTGCAATTGATACTGTGAAATCTAGCAACAAAGGGAAAGCCTAACATTTGACGTGTCCCAGGATTTTAAATAACTTGACTGAGAGATTACTCTCCAAAAGTAACAATAAAATGGGTAAAACATAACTAAAAAGGAAAATTTTAAACATACTTTCTAGTAGTTCACATAGGATTATCAAACATCAAAGTTAAAAAAATATGGCCCTATAATTATACAGGGTATTCATTAAAATGGGATATAGTTGGTATTAAAACAGACTATAAAAGGAAGGTTCAATGCCTGACCCTGATGCTGGGAAGGATTGAAGGCAGGAGGAGAAGGGGATGACAGAGGATGAGATAGTTGGATGGCATCATCAACTCAATGGGCATGAGCATGAGTAAACTCCAGGAGATGTTGAAGGACAGGGAAATATGGCATGCTGCAGTCCATGGGGTCATGAAGAGTTGGACACAAATGACCAACAACAATATTATTGAATAATTTGAAATCAGTGATATTAAAAAAACCAACTTGATCATTTTTTATCGCCCTCCTTAAAACTGCTGCTGCTGCTGCTAAGTCACTTCAGTCGTGTCCGACTCTGTGCGACCCCAGAGACGGCAGCCCACCAGGCTCCCCCGTCCCTGGGATACTCCAACAAGAACACTGGAGTGGGTTGCTATTTCCTTCTCCAATGCATGAAAGTGAAAAGTGAAAGTGAAGTCGCTCAGTCGTGTCCGACTCTTAGCGACCCCATGGACTGCAGCCTACCAGGCTCTTCCGTCCTTGGGATTTTCCAGGCAAGAGTACTGGAGTGGGGTGCCATTGAGTTCTCCATCCTTAAAACTAGTTCTGCCAAATTATTTTTCTGGTAGTAAAATCCATTCTGATCTAATATCAAGGCATTAGTATTTCATTTACACTTTTAAGCTCTCTTGCTCCCTCTGCTTGAGCCTGTCTCAGGCTGAGAAATCTTTAATCTGAGAGAGGCCACGATTGGATTTTCACTATTTACTTCCCCACTTTATTCTCCTCCCCTTTCTCCTTGACTCATTTTGCTGACTTTTGGATTAGAGACAGGAAAGAACAGCAATTTGGTATGTGTGAAATAAAGAAATAAAATAGGTTACCTATAGTCAAACACCTGAGTAAATTCTAATTTTTCCCTGATTTATTCAAATAAAAATGAGTTTAGAAAAGAAAGGGAAATGTCAAATGGCAGTTTTACTTATCTGACATTTTTTCTAGGGTTCTTGTTGTGACAGCGGATTTCAAACCACTGAATGCTACATGTGTGCCATATAGTCTAATCTTACGTGCAATCTCTTGTCCAGCAAACAGATCTTAATAAAAATACATTGATGAGGACTTCATAGGTCAGTTGAGATAAAAGTGAAAAAGTCATGAATAGCTAGAACTTTTGTTTCTGCACCAAATAGTTCTTCTGAGCTTCAGGCTCAACTTCAACTCTATTTTATTACTGTATGAACAAGACAGACCAAGATTCCTGACTTTACAAAACATACATTCTGCTGAGTGATAACAGACAATAAATACTAAATGTAAACAATTACATATTGTAGAGTGTGTTCAAACTTGTGAGATGTAATAGAGAAAAAGGAAAACATAAGTCAGGTCTAAAGGGGATACAGAATGTACAAGTCACAGGGGAGGGTTTGGTCAGCAGATTGCAATGTTAAATAGGATGGTCAAGGTAGACTCATTGAGAAAGTAATATCTGGGCAAGACTGGAAGCAGGTGAGGGAATGAGGCAAATGGAAGAAGTGACAGTTGATGCAAAATTCCTAAAGTTGGAGCTCACTCAAGTAAGAGCAAAAATGCCTGGTGGCTTGAAGCTCAGTGACTGAGAGGGGAATATGAGATGCTATGTTCATAAAGCTAGGGTGCGAGTGAGGTGTCACATCAGGCAGCATCTCTTCAGTCACTGGAACACTTTGACATTTTATTCGTGAAATGAGATAGATCACATGAGCTGATTTACAGTTTTGAAAAGATCACTCTGCCTAATCTGTTGAGAAAGACAGGGTATAGCGAGGGACCCTGCATCATTGTAGACTAAATTCAGTACTGTGGTAGCATGCAACCCTAAAATTTCAGAGGCTTAAAAAACCAACGAAAAATGAAAAGTTTCTTTCTCACTCACATCACATAGCCATTGGGCTAAACTGTGGCTCTGCTCCAACATTGCCTTCTCTCTGGGATCAGGCTGACAGAATAGTTGCTATCTGGGACAATGCCAGCCACATAGCAAAGGCAAAAGAGAGACAGGCTGACCAAGATCCATCTCTCAAAGCTCCTGCTCACAACTGCACTCTCTAGATTACTTCCAAACCCATCTCATTGACCACTGCAAGTCATGGGGTCAAATCTGATATCAGAAGACAAGAAATCTATAATCCTTTCACTGAGAGGAGAAAAACCTCAAGTCACACAAATATTTTGAATAATAATACGATTTTCCAAAGTGGGCAAGAGGAAAATAAAGGGAAATTACCTAGAAGGTTATTTTAACCCTTTATGTGAGAGATGAAAATTACTATTTCTATTTCAGTTACCTATCAAACAATGAAATCTGGAGGTTTCCAAGGGTATTATATAGAAACAAGCTGGAGACATGACAAAGAAGAGAGAACTATAACAGAAAATATTTAAGATCAAGAATGGTATGGAGGAAACTCAGTGAGAAAAAAAAAACTGGCCAAAAAAAAAACACACCCAGAAATCACAGAAGTATTATAAATATTAACTTATATCTAAACATTTCAGATACACAACTCATTTCCATGAGTACTTATAAATAAAATTCTCTAGGAAAGATTCCAAATAAATTTATTTCTAGTGAAGAAAATGTGGTGACCTAAGTATTGCTTTCTGTAGACTTAACCGACCTTGTAATTCAGAAGGAACAGTTTCTCAATAGCATGCCAATTTTGCCTCCTTTATTCAATTTGCTCTGTTATCTTAACTTGACAGCAGGATCTCTCTGTTAAATCAGATATTTCATTATCCCCAATTTCACTACGTGTTGTTGAGTAAGTGTAGACAGGTGACAAAATTCAATTTATACTTCCTGTTCCTACTCTTACATCTTTCCCTTGTAGATCCTTCTGCACAATAAAAATCCCAAAGTTTAACATATGTCCTTTCTTGTATCCACCACAATTGGTTTATTCATTTATGTTTATTCCTAACATGCTCCAGGGAATATGCTAGATAATAGGGATACTAACATCAAAAGAACTACTTCTGTGGATGAGGTTCTTAAATTCCAGGGATAAAGATAAACTGGATTTATTGAGGTCATTGCTTGTTTGGAGGAATATGTGATGTGTAAAGATAATAGAGAAAGGAAAGTCAAACTCCACATAAGGAGACTTCAAAAAGAAGAGATGCTTTAGTTAAGTCAGTGTAAAGAAAGGGCGATATTTTTTTTTTTTTAATGCAGTAAACAGAATTTCAAGCAGAAAGAAAGGCATATAAAAAGACGTGATAAAGTAATAAAAAAAATTATTTGAATAATAGAAACAAATGGATGAAAATATGGAAAAGGGCATTGCAGGAAGATACAAATGAACAGATAAAGAGATGAGATCACAGAGAAGCCATTGTGTCAAGATTAAATACCAAACAAGGAGGGATTGAAGAGAGTCAAGGAAGAAAATAACATCATTTAATGTTCATGGCTGTTAATGATTGCTTTCAATAAATGATCATTATTTTTATCACTGTTTGTGAAACACAGGAAAACATCTCTGCACTGAATAGTCATTCATGTAAGTCTGTGCTGTCATTCAAAAAGCGAACCAGGTCTGGAGGCCCACCAGAACTCTGGTCTTTACAATTTTAGAACTAGAGTTTTTTTCTGTTGCCTTCTACTCTCAGAATTTCATGGCACACCTCTCAGCATCTTTATCTTAATTTCACAGTTCTGCAGCAATGGTTCTCAAAACTTTTGGTCTCAGGATTTTAAGATTTTAAAATTCAGCAAGTACTCTAAAGAACTTTTGTCTGTATGGGTTAACTATATCTGAAAATAAAACATTTTAAAATATTTTATATTATTATTTAAAATATTGATATTATTAAAATATCAATAATAATGCCATTGCTACTAGCTAGTCAAGATGGTTTTATTAGGTAGTTAGAATAGGAAACAGGAGTCCAAAATGGTGGCGGCTAAAAGACAAGGAAGGGAAAAGTCCACGAAAATAGAACAAAGGAAGGTCAAAAGAAGGTCCGAGGACCAGAGTGAAGACCTCAGGTAGAACAAACAGCACTCCTGGCTAAGCCCAGTTTGCATAGCGCAGGCCCAGGGGGAGGAAAAAAAACATATAAAAGGAGGAGCTAAAGCACTTTCTCTCCCCCGCGTGTGTGCGCTTTTTTGTTCTCTCTCCCTCTCCCTCTTTCTCTCCCTCACGCTGGCTCACTCCTCCACTCTCTTCTCTTTGCGTCTTTGGGTTGGCATGCCCTCACGCTTCAAGGATGGATTCTCCTGCTATCTTCTAAATAAAATAGACCTGTAACACTGATTTGTCTAAGAGCTATAACGTGGTGTGTCCAAGACCCGAGAGCTGTGACGCGCCGAGGGCTTTAATGTCCGTCACTCCAAATCTTTGTGTGATGAGACAGAACCAAGGAGAATACACTAGTCTGACAGTTTTATTTTATTTATTTATTTTTTAGTGGTCTTTTTTTTTTTTGGCTGCGCACCCAAACCCTCAGCAGTGAGAGCTGGAGTTCTAATCACTGAACTGCCAGGGAATTCCCAAGAGTGCTTGTATACTTTTACAAGTTTCATTAATGTCTTGCTTGATGAGCAGATTCTTTCATCTGCTTTCAGTCAGCTGCAACATGGTTGGTTGAAGTTCATGAAGATAATGTCCTCACACACATACATATTGCTAGAAAATGTAAAACCCTTTCATATAATGGTGAATAATCTTTCATAATAATATGTCCAAACTCAGTAAACGGTTTCACAAACTTTGTTGTAATGTGCAATCTGAAAACATGTCAATGCACTTTTTGCACTGTTACATTAAAATATCTTAATTTATCTTTCATTTAATGAGTTTTTGCCCTTGCAAGATTTTGTTACCTCTTCCATTGGTCATTTGTAAAATATTTGTTCATTGAGTTAGGCAGATATTTCAAATTTGGGCACATATATTATACTATATATTAAAAAACCACATATTTGATAATATCTCATCAGAAAATCTCAAGTATTGTAATTTTCCAAGCTTACAGTGGAAGATGCAAATTTCCCAAAATTATTGTTTTTCTTTGAAAATTTACATTTTTTATTAAATACTTTTATTTATTTTAAGAAAATTTATACCAAATATCTGAATTAGAATAACTGTACTTTGTCTGTTAGCCATTTCTGAAATGAAAATGGTGTTTAATGAAAAAATAGAAAAATTGGCTAGTTCAGCTCAGAACTGAATCACTCCAGGGTTTTTCCTTGAGATAGCCACCATACTTCAGTGTATGCCTCATGTATACTTCCTATTTCATCTTATACACTATTTAAATCTTTTTTCTATTAGGTTGTCTTCCTTTTTTTAATGACATGTATGAGTAATTTGTATTCTCTTCATTGGATACAAAAACTTTCTTCACTGGATCTATGTATTGCAAATATCTTCTTTTACTCCATGGCTTGCCTTTCCACTCTTTAAACAATATCTTCTAATAAGCTTAAGTTTTGAATTTTCAATTAGTTTATGATTTTTTTTCCTTCCATGGTTACTGATTTTCTGTCCCATTTAAGAAATCTCATTCTATCCCAAGGTCATAAGGATACTTTCCTATATTTACTTCTCAAAAATGTTTTCTAATTTTCAGTTTAAGTGTTTTATATGTTTAAATGGCTTCATTTTAGGTATGTTAAATATTCTGATGCTATGACAAGGACATACAATTTTCTCACTTTCTATATTTTATTATGTCTATATAAGAATACAATTGAGTTTTATATATCTCTGTATCCAGCAAATTTGAATCATTAACAGTAATTCCTATAGTTTTGCTGTAGAGTTTTTAAAACTTTTCCATATACAATTATGTCACATTCAGATAATGACAGTTTTTCATTATTTTCTCCAAATTATAAACTTTATTTGCCATTTCTCATTTTATTTAATGGGAATTCTAAGACAGGACTGAATGGAAGAAATGTTAATGGGCATCATTAATAAGATTTTTCTTAAATAACTACATTTTTATTCATAGTTTTAATATAAATTTATGGTTTTATTGGAACTATAATCAGAGATTATGGCCTATAAGATCTCTTCTGCAAGACTAAAGATGTAATGTAGATAACAGACAGAAGAGTACAGAAAGAAAGAACCAACGATTTGAAAATAACTCTGCTGTTTACAAAGGCAACTACCGGGATCCTTTACCCAAGCTGGACATGTCTTTAAAAACTTAGAGCTATGCTAGGTAAAACAGAAAGCTCATACTAGAATATATCTCCATTCCCTGAAGAGAAAACAAATAAACAAACAAAATAGCTACATGTATGACTTGAAAGAGATATCTTATACAACTGTAAAACTACACCCAAATAAATCCCTGCTTGGACTCTCCATCTGCATCCCAAGATTCAACCATTTTCTCACACTACCAATAGATCATCACAACCAAAGGATGAATGCCTATTTTTATCTGGAAAGGATCAGCAGGCATTAAGACAATAGCAAATACAGCCATGTACATACAATTTTATATACTAATAAACCTATAGATGCAATTTCTCAAATGTTGGTCAAAGAATAAGAAATTTAAATACTAATAAATATTACCAGGTTGTCTTCCCAAAAGGTTAGAGCAATTTATTCTGACCAACAAGTATCTCAGTATTTATATTTTCAAATATTTTAAGTTTCCTAATCTCACAGATAAAATAATGATATTCCATTTTTGCTTTAATTTGCATTTTCCCAACCACTGAGGTTGATCATGTATTTATATATTTATTACTCACATGCTTTTTCTCTTCTGTGAATTATCTATTTACATTTCATTTCTATGTTTATATTTAACAACAAATTTATAGAACTTTGTTTTAAAAGACATTAATCTTTTGCCATATGGATTCCCTTTGTCTACAGACTTTGTTAATCCTCTGCTTTTTTTAAATAAATAGTCAAACAAGTAAATCTCTTGCATGTTTTCTGAGCATACATTCTTAAGAAGATCTTCTCACTCTTAA
The DNA here is from genome assembly GCF_000754665.1 of Bison bison bison. Classification (NCBI taxonomy): domain Eukaryota; kingdom Metazoa; phylum Chordata; class Mammalia; order Artiodactyla; family Bovidae; genus Bison; species Bison bison. The sequence goes on from NW_011495021.1 coordinate 4,468,944, forward strand.
AGTGACAAAACACTCTCGTTTGTTTTCTTCGACTGTAATATATTGCAGTCTTTATATTAAAATGCTTAGTATATCAGTATTCCATTTTGCCCATGAGAGTGGTAGGGGATAAATGTTGTCATTTTATAATTGTGAAGTCTAGGACTTAGAGGTCATATAAGAGGGCATATAAAAACAAAAACAGAAACAAAAAATGATTGATGGTGGGGAAAGAAAACCATACTAAAGGATCACTGTGTTTATCTTACTGTGTTAGGCAGTTTAATTTTTTCTTAAATTTAGTCAGCAGTCTTTTCCTCAAGGGCTTCCCTGGTGGCTCAGATGGTAAAGAATACACCTGCAATGTGAGAGACCTGGGTTCTATCCCCAGGTTGGGAAAATCCCCCACAGGAGGGCATGGCAACCCACTCCAGGATTCTTGCCTGGAGAATCCCTATGGACAGAAGAGCCAGGTGGGCTACAATCCATGGGATTGCAAAGAGTCGGACATGACTGAAGAACTAAACCAGGCAGCCAGCTTTTCCTCAGAATTGAGTAGGTGAGAGTTTGTAGTGCTTACATATAGCAAATGCATGCATGTTCTACCTACAATTTATTGGGTTATTAAATACCATATTCTACTGGGAGAATTTTGGGGAGAATGCATTGGGAGAAATGTTTGAGGTCATGAGAAAGGTTGAAAAAGGTCAGGAGCATCACTGGTGGCAGCCTCTTCCCTCTCAGTCATTTTAAAAGTAAAATCATAAAACTGAGTGCCATATAAACAAGAGCTCTCCTGAGTTCTAGTTAAATGAACATGAGGAAATGTTTGTCAGCTTAGATAATAGAAAAAAAAATGTAATATAAACACCTTTCAGTTCAGTTCAGTCGCTCAGTCGTGTCTGACTCTTTGCGACCCCATGAATCACAGCACGCCAGGCCTCCCTGATGTGAGTTTACTCAAACTCATGTCCTTCAAGTTGGTGATGCCATCCAGCCATCTCATCCTCTGTCGTCCCCTTCTCCTCCTGCCCCCAATCCCTCCCAGCATCAGGGTCTTTTCCAATGAGTCAACTCTTCACATGAGGTGGCCAAAGTACTGGAGTTTCAGCCTCAGCATCAGTCCTTCCAATGAACACCCAGGACTGATCTCCTTTAGAATGGACTGGTTGGATGTCCTTGAAGTCCAAGGGACTCTCAAGAGTCTTCTCCAACACCACAGTTCAAAAGTATCAATTCTTCGGTGTTCAGCTTTCTTCACAGTCCAACTCTCACATCCATACATGACCACTGGAAAAACCATAGCCTTGACTAGATGGACCTTTGTTGGCAAAGTAATGTCTCTGCTTTTGAATATGCTATCTAGGTTGGTCATGACTTTTCTTCCAAGGAGTAAGTGTCTTTTAATTTCATGGCTGCAATCACCATCTGCAGTAATTTTGGAGCCCCAGAAAATAAAGTCAGCCACTGTTTCCACTGTTTCCCCATCTATTTCCCATGAAGTGATGGGACCAGATGCCATGATCTTAGTTTTCTGAATGTTGAGCTTTAAGCCAACTTTTTCACTCTCCTCTTTCACTTCAACAAGAGGCTTTTTAGTTCCTTTACTAGATATTTTAAAAATCATTTAAAAAAATCACTTCACAGAAATATATAATAACTTTCTAATGTAAAATAGGCTCACTGAGGCATAGAGCTATGTTTATCCCATTCAATTAATAAGGGATTTATAGGGAGTCAAAAGAGCAAAATTACCAAAAGAATTAATTCCTTACAATACCCAGTGGTAGCCAAATAAAACACAGAAATATTAATTCAGATAATTATTTTAGGGCTTAGGAAAAAACTTCTTTCTCAGTATATAAAGCAACAGAAAACCTCCATATTTAGTTAGATAATCCATCATTAGATTCAAACAATAAAAAAAAAAAAAAAACCTGTATTCATTTTCCATGGCTGCTACAAACTACCACAAACTTAATGGATTTAAACAGACACACACTTATTACCTCACAGTTTCTGTGGGTCAAGAGATCATGCATGGCTTAAATGGGTCTTCTGTTGAAGGTTTACAAGGCTGCAGTTAAGGAGCTTGCCAGGGCTGGGTTCTCATCGGAGGCTGGACTGGGGAGGAATCTACTTTAAAATTTCCTCAGATTCTTGGCAGAACTCATTTCTGTGCAGTTGTGCAGAAAGTAGCTTTTACAAAAGCAACAACAGAAACTCCAGTAATACAGGCACCACAGTCTTATGTAATCATCTATCCATAATCAGTGCACCCCATTGGTTAAGTTACAGGGGCCACTCTCACTCAAGGGGAAGTAATGAACAAAAGCAACTAATGACTGTATGGAGAAAATTAGGAGTCAGATTTGAATTATGATTCAGTCACTTTCTAAATATGCTTACTTGAGATACATTCATGAACTTCTAAGGACTCCAATATCTTTATCTATAAAATGGAGTGCATTTATATGACTTATCTCACATGGTTCTTATGTCAATTAGAGAAAATATTTAGGTACATTGAATAAGTCTGATACATAAGAGTTACTCAGCAAAACATGAAAGTCATTAGTATAATCACAGGATTCAAAGCCCACTGTGTACATAACACATTTCATGATATTACGAGATACATTTTTAGAGTTTAGGTAATATCCTCTAAGGAAAATATAATTTATAAGGGAAAATGAGATAAGCAAACTGACTCAGCATGCACCAAAAGGAGCAGTCAAAATGTATACATGCACACATATACAAATAATATGTTCATGTTCCTTTGAACGCTTCATGTACATTAAACTTCAAGTTGCTTCTTTTGTTTTTGAGTCGCAATTCTTCCAATACATATCAAGCAACCTTGAGTGTACCTCTCAAGCTAGAGTACCTGAAGTGACATTAAATATACAGATTCCCAGACAGTAATCTCTGAAGATGGAACAGAGTCTACATTTTAAACAAGGCCTCTTATTTGGAGGACTGGATTTTTATGTAGAATAAATGTTTAAGACACACTGGCTTACTGTTAACCCAAAGAATGAAAGTAGATACTTGGCTTCAAGATCTAGGGAGTTAGGACATAAATATTACTGATTCTGACCCTGATTCCACTTCTGACCACCAACTAATGGTTTTGACTAAGTCCCTTTTCATTGGCTCGTTTCCCTTTTCCTGCTTTCAGGGACATTAAAATATCAATTAATATGCAGATACATATAAGTGAAAACTAGCATTAGAAGAACTAGATTGAAAAAGAACTTATCATTTACAGAGGATGACTGGTTTCATTATGCTTCAAAGGAGAAAGTGTTTGGATACTACTTAGAGAACAAAGGACTATGAGTAAAAATTTATATGAAAGAAAATATAAGTTGCAGATGAAGTTTGGGCAGATTGCAATGGATCTGTATCCAGAAAAATAATGAATAATAACCTACAGGTGGTAGAAAGGATCTAATGAATCTAAAGGATTGAATGCTTTTGGCAAACAGCTCTGTTCCTAATGACTTGAAAGATCACTTGGCCCTAGTAAGGTATTCATATGTAATCTGATCCTAATGCAATTAGTTGTTTGCAGGAACAACACAAACATAAACCTTGAGACTAAAGGCAAACCTGAAAGGAATCAAAGTTTTAATTAGTTACAACCATTTTAGGAATTAGCTCACAGTTTTGAAGACAGGGAACAAAGCCACAGAGAAAGCTATTATAGCCATCTGGGACAACAATATGTAAGGCTTATAATAAGGTGACCAAAACCAAAAACCTGTAATGTCATTGATATATTGGTGGTAACAGTTTACAAGGGTTAGGACAAAACTTGTGGTTGTCTAACCAGGAGAAAATGGTTAGATCGGGGTGGTATAGTGAAGGCAATAGCTATATCAATTCAGTTATTTGTAAAGGTAAAAAATCCCATATTTTATATTGTGAGGTCTTTAGATAAAAAGAATTATATTATAATATGGTGTTTGGAAATTTAAAGATTCACCAAGGAATCGGCACAGAGTTAACATATTAAGGATGTAGATTCTTTAACAAGTTATTCTGCTTTTAAAATATTCTTTATTTTTATATTATTATTCAACAAATACAAGCCACCTAATGAATGAGTCACCTAATACAAGTCAGAGGGAAAACTGGAACCTGTAGTTAAGCCAGCACAGCACTGATCTCCCAGTCAAAGTGAAGCAGAAGTTTGTAAAGCGATTCTCATGTTAATCCATTGTATTTTCACACCTTCCTATAATACTTTTTTCCTTCTGCTTTTAAAATAAAATGTAATTCTGGCCAAAAAAAAGGTTGAAATTGAGTTCTAGAAATTGTCTTTGTCTTCTAATATCACTTTTCTGCAAAAGTCAAATGTTTTTAAGACAAGAAGATATAGATATTTTTACTATGCTGGGTATTAGTGAATCTTCCAGGTAACAACAGTACAAGCCAATGCCTTTACCTTGATTCTTAGTGCATAGTCATTTTATTACACTAAATCAACCACTTACAGTCTGAAGTAACTGTAAAGTACCATCATCCATTGCTAAAATTACTAAGACCTAGAATTAACTGACACACCAGCATAAACTGAAATTAACATAGTATCAATTACTAAAAGCAGTTTGTTTCTTGATTAATTGCTTGATAATACTTCATTATGCAACAAAGAAAAATGAATTTGAATAAAACTCACACCACTTTTTGACAACTGCTAATGAATTCATTGTGCTCTTTATACGTATTTGGATCCTGTTTTGGGACTACTCTCTATAAACTTCATGGGTAATATGTTCTTTTTTCAATCTTCGTTATGACAAGAAATTACCTTGTGTGGCAATCATTTCATGTCACACTTGATTTTAAGGATATGTAATTACAACCTGCATGCTGATACCCATAAAACTGCATGGAATAAAGTGTTAGAATAACCACATAATTTCAAATATTGCCTTTTTAAAAAACTCTTCTATTTTTCATTCTCCTCATTAATTTTATTATGATATATACATTGTAAAATCTTGCAAATATCATTGAAAGTTTAGTAAATAGAAAGTACTGTACTTTCATCTCATCAAATCTATAGACATTACAATCAAATGCTGAGTAATGCTCAAACTAGAATTACCATTCAGCCAGTATATGACGACTGAAGTGGTTTTAGTTCCAATTCAGTTCCATAAGATTAGTTCCAATGTATGTTTTTCATAAAATCTTTATACGTTTTAGAAGTATACCAATATAATTCTGATTTACTATATCAATCCTAAAAGTATTTAAACCTTCAAAAACAATTTTCCATTAATGGGAAGAATATCACAAATATACCACTCAGGTTAAAAATGATTATCATCAAATAGTAATGGTTTCTTCTTTTGCAGTTCCTTAGGCTTACATGAGACTTTGAAATAAGAATGTATAGCCGTCATTACTAGAGCTAAGTAGGCTGCTAATTAACAGAAGCTTAGGAATTGAAAACATAAATTAATTTTTATTTTGATCAAACAGGTAAAGTTAATGTTAAAAAAACAAAACAAAAAAAAAAACACTGACAGAGAAGGTCATACTAGACTCGCTTGTGTAGACATTCCTGACAACATCATGCTGAGAACAGAATCAGCCTCCAAAAAGTGTCAACCTAAATAAGATCATTCTGGGAAAATCACTGGGTTTTTCAGAGATAGATAAGAGTCAGATCAACACCACAGTAGGGATCTGTGCAAGAATAAGAAATTTTAAAGGGAAACGTTGCTTAGAAATATGCTGTAATACTGTCTACTTGATTAAACCATCCAGCACTTTCACTGTGCCTTGAGGCTTAAGTGTAAGTGTATGCCATGACTGAAACAACACAGTGGTATTTGATACTTGGAATGTTGTTCAAAAAGAATGCAACTGATTATTAGAAAAAAAACCTTTTGCATTCTCTTATGAAATGCCTTTTCATAAAAGTGTCATTTTATAACTATATTTCATAGACATAAATAAAACTATTCCCCTAATGGGGTACTATGTACAATTATAAATGTTTATGTATTCACATAGATATAACAGCTGCTCATTTTGGCTTTGCTTTGGTTATTCTCTATTTTATTCTGCATTATTGCCAGAGAATCTTTGTCCTTTCTGAGTTCCCACTGCTCGATTCAACTTCACTGACAGTTATTTTTTCCCCTGAGAGCAATCAGTGTTTACCATACCAGACTACACCTCGTGTCTTCACTGATAAACAATGACTTAAACACCAATGTCAAGCAATGTCATCACAATTAAAGCAAATTGTGATGATAGCATGAAGCCTCCTGTTTGATTTACTGTTGCATAAGTACAGCAGAAGCAAAGCAAGAGGAACATATCATGACCATATAAATGATGTGTCCCTACCACAATATCTTTTAAGTTTCCTCATTATTTAGTTATTTAACTAGAGTGCTGACTATAATTAACAATGCTGTATTACTTATTTGAAAGTTGCTTAACAAAGTGCCCCCCAGGTAAATTATAATATGAAGTTTTTAAAATAATAAAAGACTATATTTTATAATCTAGAGATTCTAAGATTACCAAAATATATAATTTTTATGTTATGCACTTTTAATAACAAATATTTATTTGATTTTCATCTGATTTTTTGGTCTGATCTGTTTTTGATGGTTGGAATTTGGAAAAGCAGTCCCTAAAATTCAACTGGGCATCAGGAAATGTGAATCTGAGGATTTTTTTTTTTTTTTTTTACACATGGATAAATCACTTTAAAGTTCAAGAATGGAGAACGAGATGAAATTGAAAACACAGAACAATTTTTCATAGCTTTCTCCAGCTTTCACCATTACTCTTCACCTCTTTCAAATTTAATTCCCTGTGTGAGGAAATACAGTCAATAGAGTTTGTGGCACAATGTACCTGAAATCATTCATTCCTCTGTGCCTGAGAGACTCTCTGTGTTATAGGGCGCTCTGTTTTGGGTACTTACATTCTTTACTCAGCTGGGCATGTGTGAGGTACACCCGAAACAAGAAGAGTCATAAAAATTTGAGCCCAAAGTTCAAACTGGAGATCAGAATAATTTTCCAATAGAAAATTAGGCTCCACTCCTTTTTGACACTATTCTTATAATAAATTTGGTACCATGTAATTATTGGAGTTTTTTTTCTGAATGTCTTACAAGTTTTCAAGCATTTTATTTGACTATTAGCCAATAACATCATTTATGAGACAATGAATCTAGTCATAACCTAGACTTGAAGCCTAATGAGAAAATGATATAAATGTTTACTGGTATGGATTTCTTTTGAGACAATGTCCTATTATAGGTAAAACAATTTTGGATATTTGTATTTTTCCAGTGATTTTTCAGCTCTGGGCATGCCGTTATCATTGAGCATTAATGATACATTAACTGTTAAAGGGCATGACCCCCATAGTCCCCACTAAGGTGAAAGCCAGGCTGCCAGATCATTTTTAGTGCACACGAGGAATACATCATGTCCTCAAATACCAACTCAATAAGACACCTGGTGATGAGGCGACAACAAGAATAGCAAACTTTCCAACTCGTTTCTTTACGTCTCTTCTGAAGGAGGAATTTTTATGTTAAAAATCATGTATATGATATTTCTTGATATACATTAAAATGAGAATGGAATATTTTAGTGAAGATCAACTGAAACGTGACCTTGTGTTTTTCTTCAAGTTTCAGATTTTCATGGTGAGCCTAAATTGAACTTGGTAGTTGCTAGGAAATGCCATTTATTTCACAGATAAATATACAGATGTATATATTATAGGAAATCACCCATGGGGCTCTCTAACTCAAATGCACTGGCTTTTATGCAACCTTATATTACTTTTACAGAGAAATATTACTATTCATGTATTCCCTTTTGAAACAGCAAAAACAAATCAAGTAAAATCCAAGTCTTGTTCTGTACCTTTTTAAGGAGTTGTGATTGGAAAACAGCCATCAGCCAACACGCCAAATTCCTCTGTGTTTAACAGAGGCCACAGGGAATGCAGTTATCTTCTGACAATCAGACAAAAATTGATATATGTTGCAATTTTCTCTATGAGATGAAATACTTTTTTCCTTGTATGCCACTTTATCAATTTATAAAATGAATAGATCTAACACTAAAAGTAGGTTCCAATCTTATGTCAGTTTTAAGGTATATAAGAAAACCATGTTTTAAAGGTAGCTTCAGTTCAGTTGCTCAGTTGCATCCAACTCTTTGTGATCCCATGGACTGCAATTAGATATTACTAATTGCAGATCCCCTGGAAATATGAGGGTGTGACATGATTAAACTTATAGCAAAATCTGCTGTTAGGAACCAGACTGATATTCTCATAGGCAGAGTATAATAATATCAATTGTCTTTCTTCAGATTATGCAAAATATGCAAATAACTGAATTATTCCTCTTTTTTTAATTAGCTTTCAGAATGGTTAAAGGACATCTTCTGTATGTTATTCTTCCTGGAAAAGTGAAAATGATTATATATTTTTTAGACTTCCTTAATAAAATGTATGATCGATCTAAGTAGTTACTTTTTCTTGTTTTAATTGGCACATCAAAATCCAAGGGGAAAGAGATAAGAGATAAGCTCTCTCTACTAAATAACTATGTCAGTTTTATAAAAGTTCTGTAAAACTGATGCCTTCACTATCTTTAAAGTGTATATGGCAGGTTATAGAAAAGACTCTCTCATAGCATAGTTATTTTGATATCATGACTGTTTTTCCTCTGTTGGAGCTGGAGTAACCAGTCTGATAAAGCCAAGGGCTGTGCTATCACTGACTTTGGAAATAAGAGGACACTCAAGATTGGCAGACATATTGCTTTGCTTTTTAGCTCCAATTTGCACCTCCCTTAGGACCAAAAAAATGGTATTTTGGGGTGAGCAAATGCAGAGCATAAAAATAAACCAATTTGGCTATGAGATCTGTTTATTCTGAATCTAACCTAATAGAGTTTTGAGTTAAGGCAGAAAGAAGTACATGGCTCTTCCCACACTACCCAACAAACTTGATCCTCAAATCAAGGTAACAAAAACGTCCAGGCTTTCTTTCAGTGGGCATAATAAAAAGAATATAACTGAAATTCTGATCTTAGAAAATATCCTATCTTAGAAGCCCAGGCAAATAAATGGTCACAGAGGATATCCACGCTCCAGATGGAGACTTCAGCCAGAATGTGAAAGGAAAGAATGACATGGGGAGACCAAGCGTTGGTGAGCAAGGCCTGTAGCTTTATTTTCAACAGAGGCTTTTATACCCTAAGTTACACACAGAGGATAATAGGGGATGCAAAGTCAGCAGTTTTTGATCCTTATCAAAAACCAGGGTTTCTTTCCTGCAAATTTATCGTATGCAAATGGTTTAGGTGATTTACATCATCTTCTGGCCAGAAGGCCTATTAACATTTTATGACTCTTGACAAGGACTTATCAACAAAGACTTATTTTCCCTAAGAGTAATTATTTTAAGGTTTGGCACCATCTTCCGAAGATAAAATCACATTCCTATAGGGCGGATGTGTAATGGGTTTACAACAAAGGAAAGAATTTATTACCTTAAGGGTCTAAAGTTACTAACACCAAGGCCACTACTTATTTTTTCTACATACCAGCTATTAATTAATACATATTCAAGGATACAATTCAGGGGATGTGAAAACTTGGCAACAAGCATTGGCTCATCAATGAAATCTTTTACTAGTTTTATTCTGACAGTTTCTAACTCTCTGAGAGGCTCTAAGCTATTTGAATATCTTAAGCTTCCCGTGCCTCTCAAGGCTGGGAGACTGTAAACAATCATATGCATAGCTGTAGCTGCAGGAGTCCGGGTAAACTTTTCAGGCAAGTTAGAGAGCCATCTGAGGAGTTTGGATTTAAACACTCCTAATTGCCCAGGAACTTTATTAATTGGAGCTGTAAGTTAACTCTTTGACAGAGAGAGAGAGATGGTGGTGGGGGACAGCCCCCAGTAAAGTCAGAGGTGAGAGCACAAAGCAATAAAGTAGGCAGACTCTGGTTTTTGGGGGGTAGATGCTCGAGAATATCCGGGGGGACTCCTGAGGCTCGATCCCACCTTTGCGTATGCCGAGCCTCCTTCCTCATGACCTTTGTCACGAGTGGAATGTCTCTTGCCGGCTCCCGGCAATCCTAAAATTTTTTAATATATGTCAAGGATGATCTTTATATTATTTATTTTAGGCCTTTTAGTGATATAAAGACTTGTGGTACTTAGTTTCTATAAAACTGAACACTTTGGGAAGCAGATATTTCTGTTTTAAGCTGTTAACATCTTATTTAATGACTGTTTGCCTGAACAACCTGAGATAATTTAACTTTCCAACATTTATACAACTATGAGTCAAATGTCCAAGCTAGCATAATTCAGGAGACATTGAATTACATGACCATGTTCAAAAAGTTTTATAAATATTTTCCTCTAAATATCTTCCAACAATCTTGGCAGGGGGCTTCCACCGTAAGAATACAAACTTAGGAAGACATACACACCAGCTTCAATCAAAGTCAACTCTCCATATGTTTGCAATTAACTTATGGGTAGACAGTCATTTTGAAAGACTCACTTATCAACAAAAATAACAGAATTCTTCTACCCCCAGGTGAGAAGCATGTTGAAAAACAGACTATAACATTTGTCCAGGTATATTTGCCAGTTGTCTGTAACTACCTTAAACACAGGATAGATGAATCTTCCTTGGAACATAGGTTCTCAAAGAATAACAGAATTTTACACAGTACTCAAACTGTGAAGCTACTGAATAAATGTAAATTGCTGGTAATTATAAAGATGGTGAAATAAGTGCACTGACATTTTGAAAAGGTTAGCTTCCAATTTTGAAATGGTACATAAGCAACTGCCTTGACACAGAAGCAGAAATGTAGTTCCTGCTTAGGAATCTGTCATCAGAATTTGCGGATTTATGTAGACACTGGAAGTGAGGTATCTGCGTGACATCTCTTGGGAATGGCCTAACTGTAAAATGTGCTGGTGATGAGGGCTATTTATCCTGCCAGACGGTACAGCAGCATCTTGCTCCGGTATGTCTGTACTCAAGAAGAAACAATAGTTTTAGGACTATTTCTTTTTAATATGCTGCCTTTAAGGAATTGACTGGGTATTCCTTTAAATGCTTGGTTCCACTCTTTATTCTTTACTTCATTCAAAAATATTTATTAAGCATCTACCATGGTTCAGACACTCTTCCAAGTGCTGGATATACAACAGTTTGATTTCAGATATTTTGAGAATATTGGCCCAGATTCTATCATAATTCCTGACAGAGTGGTGGGTCAAAGGTATTAACTGAATGATATGAATTCAAATTAAAAGTTGAAAAATTTTGGCAACAGTAGACTCTTAAAACCAATAACAGTCATAAATGGATGCTTTACTCTCTGTGCTGCTGTTCTATATAGAAAATATGGAAAAATCCTTTTATGAGCAGAAAAAGCATTCTAATTTTTTTAATCCAAATATTATCTTCATCCTTATTTAATTTTTCTCAAAATTTCATTTTGGATCCAATACACATTTCCTAGCTTTTATTGTACCATATCTTACAGAAAATTACACTGATAATCTCAAGAAGTTATCTTTTCTGCTTTTTGCAAACCTCCCACTTATTGAGTACATTTTAATTCAGTGAACTTCTAAAGAACCCTAAGATATATCATTATCCACCATTTCACCTCTGACTCACTTCCGCCCACACCCTAAAGCTCAATTTCTTTTCTTTTCAGTAAACCTCTGTGGCTAAAAATGATAGATAAGTGGATAAGAACTCACTAAGAGAAGTTTGAATTCTGCTTTTGCTACACAAAATACGAATGAGATGTTATGCAATTTTTGATCCTATTGAATTACAAGAAAACAGTCAGAGGGAGGTGCAGGCCCTATTTTAATCCTGATAATATATGAAGCTCTAGATCAGGAACTCTCAATGTGCACTTCCCCAAATCATTAGTATAAGCATGACCTGGCAATGTGATAAAAATGCATAAAGGGGACAAACAATCTGTATTTTAACAAATCCTCCTAGTGATTCTGATTCACTGAAAATGTTGATAATCACTGTTCTACATTTTTGCAGCTATCTTGCTCCCTAACACTGCTGCATCATTTGCTCTCTTCATGTAAGAAATTATCACATATAAATGTTTAAAAAAATGAGTCATTATCCTCAATTAATAATCTGTATTTAAAGGCATTTTCAATCACTTTGCAAAAATCTGGATACAAGGTCATTGGGAAGATTAGATTTGATCTGTGTAGAACAAGTCCTGAGAAGGAGGTCACTGAAGAGTCTGAAGCAGTGCTGTGTAGTTTCCGAAGCCAAGAGGACCATCAGTGGATATCACTGAACACATCAATAAAAAGTTATAAACCCTTAATTAGGAAAGTTTAAGTATACAGTGAATCAATGTGTGAACCAGTGTGTAAAACATAGCTTCAGATCTGGAATTTTTTCCTCACAGTAATCCAATATGAGTTCAGAATGATCCAATACGATACAGGAAAAACCATTTCATTTCAGAAATTCAGAATCATGCATGACTGAAGTTGATGAAAGTACCATGCTGGTTAATACAGGAATACAGAAGTCACAAATTCAGTCTTTCTTTTTCTGTGGAACATAAACCTTCAATGCTTGATGCTTGAGAGAATTAAACCCTGCTTTTACAATCAAGTCAGAGAACTGACAGCAAGTATCTCAACAAAGAAACACCTGAATGCAACTCTGACGTACCAATTTTAAGTCTGTTTTCAAAAAATTTGTGTCAGCCTATTTTAATATAGTATTAATGCAGTATAGTGGTTAAGAACAAAGAGTCTGTAGCCAAACGAACACTCTTTGACTTCTGGGTCTACTACTTACCTTAGGTAGTTCCCATCTGTGTGCTTCAGTTTCCTCAAATGTAAATTCAGACCCACTGCCTCTTATGGTTGCTGTTTTGATTAAAAGAGTTAATATCTGTATTTTAACAAATATTTTTAAAGATTTATAAAGGATAATATCTAGAAAATAGTAGGAATCTTGAAAATGTTCATTAACAAATATATGCACTATAGATATTTCAATTAGAGTTTGAAGGCAATGTGTGTAAGCAAATTCTTACAGCTAAATAAAACTATACATAAAATTAAGACCTGAGTTGCATATAAAGATTTTACATATAGCATTGCTTTTATTGGTTAATCTTGCTGACAATTTTTTCTAAGTAACTTCTATTGAGACAATGTGATTTGCTCAAAACGTTATCTCCTTTGCAAAAATGTTACTCATTGACTATGAAAAAGCCAAAGAATGAAATTGTATTTATAGTAATTAACAATTAATAGAAGACAAGTCCAAGTGATACTGTTTCATAAACATGTAAATGAATTTATTACTAGCAGGCTTTGGATTGCTGATATATAGTACTATAGTGTCAAGAGAAAAAAACTCATTAAATATATAAGTACTCAAATGAAGCATATTGTTTGTATAAATTATTGAGGTAGATTATTTCTGACTGCAATAATCCATTTTCATAATTAAGAATCACTGAGAAAACTTTGGAGGAAAGTGTATTTTTAGAAGAATCTATAAAAATGTATTTGATTACAAATTTTTTCAGTGATTATATTAAGTACTGTCCAAGGAAAGTAAAAGAAATGTCATGATGTTATTTAAAAAGTGGTGCAATGCAGACTAGTATCAGTTAAAACCCAACCTATATTAACTCAGGGAAATACAATTAGTTTATTAATACTGAGCAAGCTGATCACTCAACTTTCAATTTAACATCAACTTCCCAATTAAAAAAAATCCTGTTTAATTTTATAAATTTTCAACAGTCCATTTACTTACTTGCTGCACAACTGCCAGAATTCTTAATTTTTTTTTAATTTTTTTGCATGAGAATCAACAATTTATAATGATGCATCCCACCAAGTAATTTTCTGATCCAGCTACAGAAGCAATAGAAAAGTCACATCTTTTGTCTTCCTCATGATAATTTGGGCTCCTCCCTGAAAGACCATCATCAATTATGTCTCAAATGAATCTCCAGTTATTCCTTTGCTATAGTCAAAGCATCATCCTTATAAAATGGCTCTCTATCCCCTGGGAATCTAAAACGGTATCATTGCCAGAAAATTAAGAAAAAAAAAAATCCACTGTTTCACTAGAGTAATATTGCTGCTTATAGAGGACAAAGTGAGAAAATAATGCTTTCTACTCACTGTGAGCTCCTCTCTTGGTCTCTGCATCTTTCTTCTCCTACTTTTTTTCTGAAAAACAAAAAAAAAATTAAAATCTTTAAATGAAGAAAACATCACTGAAAAAGTATTTTACATGATCTGCATATGCAGACATTTCATTACAAATATGAAATGATTAAACAGTGAAATGCTGTGTTGTTGAAATATAGGGACTACAAAGACAACCAGGGTTCTTCAACATGAGAAAACTGACTTTAGGAACAGGAACTGGCTAAGTTATTCCTTCTGCCCAAAAGAAAAGCCTACAGGGAACCACTGCAAAGGGAACATAGCACCAATAAAATTAGCAAAGAGGAAATATTCAAAAAAAGATCAGGAAAAAAAAGACACAAATAGCTAAAGGGCTGGGCCTTGATTTGGAAAGAATTCACAGATAAATAACAGGTAAGTTGTATTAGGCATTTAGACAAAACATTATTAGAAGTAACCCTAAGCATTAACAGAACTAAGACTTTGTCATTTAAAAATCTAAACTCTGAGTCTACATTTATACAAAGGTTAAGTATTGTGCAATTGAGAAATGATCAAGTTGGTGATGATACTACTAATGATAAAACCTTTAAACATATCAGACATGTGGTAGACAATTCATAAACATTATTTTATTCAGTTCTCAAATATGTAAGCTAAATCTATTGTCCACTCTTGCAAAAACCAAGGCTTACAATGGATGGTGATTTGTCTAAGATCACCAAATCAGTAAGTGGCGGAGTCAGTATTAGAAAAATGGACACTAAAACCAGTGCTCTTTAATTGCTAAACAAAAAAGACACAGTTTTACTAGAGCAGAGACATTACTTTGCCAACAAAGGTTCGTCTAGTCAAGGCTATGGTTTTTCCTGTGGTCATGTATGGATGTGAGAGTTGGACTGTGAAGAAGGCTGAGCACCAAAGAATTGATGCTTTTGAACTGTGGTGTTGGAGAAGACTCTTGAGAGTCCCTTGGACTGCAAGGAGATCCAACCAGTCCATTCTGAAGGAGATCAGCCCTGGGATTTCTTTGGAAGGAATGATGCTAAAGCTGAAACTCCAGTACTTTGGCCACCTCATGCGAAGAGTTGAGTCATTGGAAAAGACTCTGATGCTGGGAGGGATTGGGGGCAAGAGAAGAAGGGGACGACAGAGGATGAGATGGCTGGATGGCATCACTGACTCGATGGACATGAGTTTGAGTAAACTCTGGGAGTTGGTGATGGACAGGGAGGCCTGGCGTGCTGTGATTCATGGGGTTGCAAAGAGTTGGACACGACTGAGTGACTGATCTGATCTGACCATGGACTACAAAAAAATGCATCACCCAAAACCTGCAAGATGACGAAAATGGAGATTGACAAGATGAGAACAAATACCCCAGCTTTACCCATACCAGCTACTAGGTATTTCAGCTTATATAAAGTATGAAGACATTAAAAATAAACATAAAAATGTGATATATAATAATTACAATTTGTCAGACAAATAATTATGTTACATGGATGGTGCACTACTCTCATTCCATTCAGTTGATTTAGTCATTTCATTAATCCTTTGGTTAACTTGAAATGTTTTAAATTAAAAGTATAATTTTATGTAGCTATCTGACCTGAAGAATACCAATTTATTTTAACCTTTAATTCTGAGACACAGAGTGGACAGATAAATGTTAGTGATTTTGAATGATGTATTATCAAATTTGGGGCTTCCTTTTTTTTGTAAAAGATGCCTGTAATTCATTACATTAGAGAGTTTATTTTATATTTTTTAAATTTTATTAAATTTTAACTGCTTGAGGATAATCTATGTGCATTTGAAAGTGAAAGAGGAGAGTGAAAAAGTTGGTTTAAATTTCAACATCCAGAAAACTAAGATCATGGCATCTGGTCCCATCACTTCATGGCAAATAGGTGGGGAAACAGTGGAAACAGTGTCAGACTTTATTTTTTTGGGCTCCAAAATCACTGCAGATGGTGATTGCAGCCATGAAATTAAAAGACGCTTACTCCTTGGAAGAAAAATTATGACCAACCTAGATAGCATATTCAAAAGCAGAGACATTACTTTGTCAACAAAGGTCCGCTAGTCAAGGCTATGGTTTTTCCAGTGGTCATGCATGGATGTGAGTGTTGGACTATAAAGAAAGCTGAGTGCCGAAGAATTGATGCTTTTGAACTGTGGTGTTGAAGAAGACTCTTGACAGTCCCTTGGACTGCAAGGAGATCCAACCAGTCCATCCTAAAGGAGATCAGTCCTGGGTGTTCATTGGAAGGACTGATGTTAAAGCTGAAACTCCAATACTTTGGGCACCTGATTTGAAGAGCTGACTCATTTGAAAAGACCCTGATGCTAGGAGGGATTGAGAGCAGGAGGAGAAGGGGATGACAGACGATGAGATGGCTGGATGGAATCACCAACTCAATGGACATGGGTTTGGGTAGACTCTGAAAGTTGGTGATGGACAGGGATGCCTGGTGTGCTGAGGTTCATGGGGTCACAGAGTCAGACATGACTGAGCGACTGAATGGAACTGAACTGATTGGAAGAATCTTCCTCAAAGATACTAAATGCTGTTTAGACATACTAAGGCCACTTCTCCATCTTTCATCTGGGATGGTCTTCACAATGTAACTGCCCCCTCTACTTTCCCTTTCCTTAAACGTTGACAAGAGAAAATAAGCTATGGACAGTGCTTGTAGTAGGAATCACCTTTACAAGGCAGTCAAACAAGAAAACAAGCTTTTTTCCCAAAGCCTTGTACAATTAAATTTCAGAGGAAAGTAGCAAAACAAGTAACAGGAAACTACAGCCAAACTAGAGATCAAATTGCCAACATTTGTTGGATTGGAGAGAAAGCAAGGAAATTCCAGAAAAACATCTACTTCTGATTCATTGACTATGCTAAAGCCTTTGACTATGTGGATCACAACAAACTTTGGAAAATTTTTAAAGAAATGGGAATATCAGACCATCTTAGTTGCCTCCTAAGACACCCACATTCAGGTCAAGAAGCAACACTTAGAACCAGAGGTGGAACAATGGATTGGTTCAAAACTAGGAAAAGAGCATACCAAGGCTATATACTGTCACCCTGCTTATCTAACGTCTATATGGAGAACATTATGTGAAAGGCTGGACTGGAAGAATCACAAACTGGAATCAAGATTTCTGGGCAAAATAACAACCTCAGATATGAGGATGATACCACCCTTATGGCAGAAAGTGAAGAGAAACTAGAGGACCTCTTGATAACAGTGAAAAAGAAGAGAAAAAGCTGACTTAAAACCCAAAACTCAAAACTAAGATTGTGGCATCTGGTCCCATCACTTCATGGCAAATAGCGTGGAGGAAAAGTGGAAGCAGTGACAGATTTTATTTCCTTAGGCTCCAAAATCACTGTGGACGATGACTGTGCTGTGCTTAGTCATGTCTGACTCTTGAGACCCCATGGACTGTATCCCTCCAGGCTCCTCTGTCCATGGAATTCTCCAGGCAAGAATACTGCAATCACGCAATTCAAAGATGCTTGCTCCTTGGAAGAAAAGCTATGACAAACCGAGACAGTATATTTAAAAGCAGAGACATCACTTTGCCAACAAATGTCCATATAGTTAAGCTATGGTTTTCCAGTAGTCATGTATGGATATGAGAGTTGGATCACAAAGAAGGCTGAAGGCCAAAGAATTGATGGTTTTGAATTGTGGTGCTGGAGAAGACTCTTGAGAGTCTCTTGGACTCCAAGGAAATCAAACCAGTCAATCTTTAAGGAAATCAACCCTGAATGTTTGTTGGAAGGACTGATGCTGAAGCTAAAGCTCCAATACTTTAGCCACCTAATGCGAAGAGCTGACTCATTGGAGAAGACCCTGATGCTGGGAAAGATTGAAGGCGAAAGGAGAATGGGGTGACAGAGAATGAGATGGTTGGATAGCATCACTGATTCAGTGGACATGAGCTTAAACAAACTCGAGATAGTGAAGCACAGGAAAGGCTAGTGTGCTGCAGTCCATAGGGTCCCAAAGAGTTGGACAGGACTTAGCAACTGAACAACTACAGCAGAAATATTAGACTTATCTAGACATTGCCTTATATTCTCTTCAGAGCATCATGAAACGCACGGTCAACTGATGTCACATGAAACTATATCAACATATTTATCCTGGTCCTTACAACGTTTGAGACACTTATTCAAATAGACAATTTTCTGTATTCTGGTGCTAATGTTTTCTCCCTCAGTGCCTACAAGAGATTTTTTGTATCTTTTTGACTAGCTAGAATGAGCTGAATTAGCCTCTATGCCTCCAAAACAAATAAGTAAACAAATACATAAGTAAATATGTTAGATTTCTATATTGCAATTCTTAAATTTGTTTGAGTTATATCAGCAAGATAAAAGTATAATAAATAACCACCTATCTCCACTTTCACACAAAATCAGATGAATGCCTCTCTTGCTTGCATCAAATACTGGAATAGTTGATCAGCTAGCTATTTCTATAATAATATTGAAAACATTTATTGACTGCTTATCATGTATCAGGAATTGTGGTTTACCAATTCTTAAAGTAACTGTAAGAGGTACCAGTCTCTTAGTATTCCAGTTTCATAGCTGAGGGAAATAAGATTCAGATAAAATCACTTTCTATGACACTGTGCACAAGCTCACACTGTTAGTAGATTGGAATTGGAGCCAACTCTTGAATTCAAGCAGTTTGTCTCTAGGGTTCATGTTGTCATCACTTCCACTCCCCTGCCTCTTATTTGAAACTTTCTTTTCCCACTTCCTCTCATGGCAAGCTTTGCTCATGGATATCATCATTTCTTTATGAAGCAAATTCCTAACCACTGGTACCACTTTGTATACCTGTCAATTAAAAGCTACAATTACATTTTTATTATTTCTCTGATCTATATCCTAACAAACTGATCACACATATATCTACCAATAATCATCTATATTTCAATGATCTCCAAATCTATATACCCACATTCACATATACCTTCAGTTGCAAGATTAAGTTCCTGTCTTACTACACATCTGTTTTATTTCACATCAACCTGTCAAATTAAGTATATCCAAATCTGAACTCTTTTCATCCCCGTCACTGTCTCCTGAATTTCCTACATCATTTATGAGATACTAACATTTGCCATTCTAGTATGGCTCAATTATATCCTGTCTAGAAATGTAACATCATTTTACTTAGACTTTGTTCTCTAGTTCACGCTTGTATTCCATTTTTTTCTATCCAATTCATGACCAAACTCTGTTAATATTTACTACCTCCTAAAATCTCCTTATCCCATCTCTTTCTGTGAATTAAAACTGCTTTCATAGAAGTCTTCATTATATCTCACTTGGGTGGCTAAAAGTTTGTCCTATTTTTTTTCATTTGCTTCTCTTCTCTGTCCTCTTTAAAACATATTAAAGATTCAGAGTTATCTCAAAGTCAAATTCAATCCATTTGCCTACTATGAAACAATACCCTTAACCCCTATAAGATAAATGTAAATTCCTAACTTTGACAAACAGCATTTCTGGACTTCACTCTTCCTAGTCATTTAGCATAATTCCTTGCCTGCCACTCCGGCTCTTGAACCTGATTCTTCTGTCACATTTGATTGCTTGAAATTCCCCATGCTTTCTCATATTTCAGTGTCCTAGTACACATCACTGCATACATCTAGATTCTGTTTGTCCTTGTCTTTACCTTGAAATTCTTTCCTTAAAGTATCCACAATACACATGGTCATTTTATATTGTTACTTCTTCATTGTAACCATTGTACATATTATGGTCACGTCATTTCTCAAAATTAATTATAATGATGTTTTTGTTTACATTACTGGATATAAGTTCCTTCAGATCTTGGACTGAAATTCTTTATTTAAGCAGTGCCTGTGAATGCCATAATAGGCATACAATAAATATTTACTGAATAGATAAATAAATGGATGTCTGGATGAATGAAAAGGGACCTATGTTCTGGGCTTCAATATACAAGCAGGAAGAAATTGAATCTGCGTCAGTTTCCCTGTCATGAAGTGAAGTGAAGTCGCTCAGTTGTGTCCGACTCTTTGCAACCCCATGAACTGTAGCCTATCAGGCTCCTCCATCCATGGGATTTCCCAGGCAAGAGTGCTGGAGTGGATTGCCATTTCCTTCTCCAGGGGATCTTCCCGACCCAGGAATTGAACCGGGGTCTCCCGCATTGCAGGCAGACCCTTTACCATCTGAGCCACCAGGGAAGCCCTCCCCTGTCATAAGTAACTATAAATATATTTTGCTTCCTACTCCTTAAAGTAAAGTAATATTAGCCTTTAACAATAAAAGTTTTATTTTAATTTTACTATATATTCCTTAAATTTACTGAGGTGAAAAAAATCTAGTTTTTAGCATTTTAGTTTGAATTGCTATAATTAATATATTCAAATTATGATTCAATGAAGCAATCTGTACAACATTTAACACATTCTAGTTCATAAGAATGTGTTAAGTTCTCAAAAAACTGTAATTGAATGATATCAGTTATCTAAAAGTATACATTGGAAACTTTACTTTCATAAAGTAGTAACTGAACTCAAACATATTGCGTTTTAAGTAATATGTGATCATCTAGAACAAATAGAGGAATTACAAAAGAAAGCATTTATCTTCTAATAACCACTCCCTAAATTACCCAAATATAATATATTTAGCACAAAACATGAAATAACTCTAATAACCCAATGTCTAGTCCTCTAACTATTCAATCAAATTGAGTATGGAGAGTTCAGGTTATTAAGTAGACATATTTTCTGCCTCTAAATGTCACTCTCAAACGTAATTTGATGAATTATACAAAGAAGAACATAAACTATTTGCATAAAATATTCCATGAAATATACTCAGCTTTTGTTGAAATAACAAAATAATGGGCCCCAGTGTTTGCTGTCTAATGGATACTGAATAAAATGCTGTCAAACTCTTTTAGAGTGAAGCAAAGGCTGTATTGAGGAACATAAAGAATAATAAATGAATATTCAGTAGCTTTACAAAAAATGATTGGATTTTCAATTGCATTCAAAATGACTATTCAAATCAATAACCTATTATTTCGGAGGACACAGTCTATTTCATAAATATGGGGCATAATAATTAAAAGTGTTGTTGTCAATAGGCTAGAGGTTAATTGCAAAAGCAACCAGAAGGCCAGTGTTCTCTGTGCAATATTCAATATTAACTGTCAAGTATAATGAGCATTTGTGCATTTGCAAGAAATGTTTCAAAACCAATCTTGCATTGAATCAAAAAATTGTAAATATTTCATAAAAATACTTTGAACAAATACTAAAACGATATCTAGGAAGTTACTAGAAGCTACTTAAAAGTTTAAAAAAATATGTAAAATAGATAGCCAGTGGGAATTTGCTGTATGGCTCAGGAAACTCAAACAGGGGCTCTGTATCAACCTAGAGGGGTGGGAGGGGAGGGAGATGCGAGGGAGGTTCAAAAGGGAGGGGACATATGTATACCTATGGCTGGTTCATGCTGAGGTTTGACAGAAAACAGCAAAATTCTGTAAAGAAATTATCCTTCAATAAAAAATAACTTTAAAAAAAGAAGTGAAAGTTTAAAAAAATGTTGTTTACTTTTAAGCATGGCTATGTGAATTTTCAATAATCCCAGCATGTTCTATTATTCACTAACATGGTTCTGTAGATTCACTGTTATTCTTAACAATTCATACTACTTATATAAATCATTATATAAATTGGCTAATTTGGGTTTACAAGGAACTAACTTAGAAATTTGTATTTATAATACAAAAGAAAGGGAACTGTGAAATAAAAGAAATGTAATCTAATTATAAGATTGCTTTTACTTATTGAATTTTTATGCTTATAATGAGGTTCTTAAGCTTATATTTGCTTTATTGACACTGGAACTACCAAAATGATGCATTTAGATCAAATAATGTAGTGGCATATAGAGAAACATCTCTCTTCTCTGCTTCAATTTTGTATTCTCTCAAATGCAACTCTTATCACTAAACTCATTATATATTATTCCATATATTTCTTTACATACAGACAAACATTTGAAAAAATATGCTTATCCTTTTAGTTGCTTACAAACACTGGTAAAAAATATACACCAAGTTCTGCCACACTTGCTGCTTCATCATGTAAAATGCGCGTCTCTTAAGTGAGCAAGAACAGAGCTAATCAGCTTTTAATGACTGTATGGTATTTCTTATTATGGCTGTATCATAACTTATCCATTTTTATGACATTGAAATTATTCTCAGTGGGTCTTTTCATATTAAAAGTAATACAGAAATACACAAATCCAAATATATGTCCCTACATGCTAATATACTTATTTAAATCTCTAAGAAAGATTTTTAAAGGGTGAAATGACTGGGCCAAAGATATACATGTTCCAAAAATTTTTGTTAAATATTGTCAAATATTTTCCAAAAGTTTGTACACATTCATATATTACTGATAATAATATGTAATTGTTATTCAATTATTATTTAACATGTTAGGTAGACCTTAGCTAATATAACAAGATAGGAAAACTGACAGCAAAAATTCGTAAACAGAAAGGCAAAATATTTAAAACTACTCTCCAATATTTAATTATATTGTATCATTTTGTATATCTAGTAACCCCAAGAGATTCTATTAAAAACATTAGAATTAATAATTAACTTGGTAATGTGTTTGTATACAAACTAAATATGCAAATTTAAGCTGTTTTTAGCATAAGCCAGTTGTAAATGGTATTGGAAAAATAATCCACTTGTAATAAAACCTAGAAATATAAAAATATCTAAGAATAAATTTACCACAAGCTATAAAAGAAAAAGAAATTAACATAAATATACTGAACCCATAAAAACAAAATAAATGAAAAGAGATAACATGTTCTAATATGGAACACATAAATATCACTTATTTTCAAATAATACTCATTTAAGACAATTTTTATCTGACTCCAATATGTTAAAATTGGATTACAATGATTGAAAATGTTACAAAATAATAAATGTGGAAAATTGTCAAAATTTTTGGAAATATGATAGCTACTATACCTACCATCTATTAAAAGTTATTACAAGGCACTGGAAGAGTAAAGTTGTTATAGCATTTCAACTAGGATTAGATCCATGTCCATGTCAAGCTAGATGATTTAGAACAATAGATAGAGTTCAAGCAATACAGCACAGAAAAACAAGGAAGGACATCTTAGAAAAGAATTCCGAGTGGAAGTCCGTAATTATATGTGCAACTCTACCCAAATTTCTGAGGAGCCCCTGGTTTCACATGTATGAGGCAGAAACCAGGCAGTCCAGCTAAAATTAGATGAACTAACCAGAGATTTCTTCTGCCAAGTGCAGGAGAGGCCCAAGTTCAACTACCATCATTGTTTAATAAAGCAAATACCACTACTCTTTAGAAACAGAATCCTGAATTTCCCAAAATATCACAATATTCCGGAGACAGTTCAGATCTCTAGGCTTAGGAAGAAAAAGGAGAATGTAAGAAAAAGGACCGACTCTGAGATGACCAAGATGTTAAAATAGGCACATACCATAATTGTGTTCAAAGACTAGAGCAATATATGCTCATAATGAACACATGGGAAATCTCAGCTGAGAAACAGAAATTATGAAAATGAACCACATGAAATTATGAAACAAACATATAATATCAATTTGCAAAATTCAGAGGATGATCACAATATCAGAGTGGAGATTTTTTTTTTAAGGCATGCAAGCTGGCACATTGATCAACAGAAACTGTGAGGTAGGGAAAATACACTGTTCTAAAATGAAAAGGTACTAAGGGGCCGCAGGACTATATCAACAGGTTTAACAAAAATGTAACTGGAGTTCCAGAAGGAGAAGAGAGAAAGGAGTAGAAATTTTTTTTTGTCTTTTGAAGAAACAATGTCTAATAAAACCTGAATTTTGGTGAGAGACATAAATATATGACTCAAGAAGTTCAATAAACTTCAATTATGATAAAATGCAAATACAAAGAAGAGGACACATACACATATTATAGTCGAATTGCTGAAAACCAAATATAAAGAGAGAAATCTTGAAAGCAGCTAGAGAAAAACAGCACATTATCTAAAGAGGAAGATGACAGATAGTTGATGACACATTCAAAATAATGGAAGAAACTGTCTAAACTGTCTAAGAATGATGGTGAAATAAAAGTAAAATATGAGAAAAAGATATGAAAAAATTAAGATATCTGTCACCAGCAAGTAAGCTTCACAAGAAATGCAAATGAATTCTCAGAGTGAAGTGAATTTATATCAGACGGGAATATGCATTTGAGGGAAGAAATAAATACAACCAGGTATTGTAAGTTTGAAAACAAATATTAAAAAATTTACTCAGTATCCTTAAAATGTATACAAGTTTTGAAAGCCAAAATTATGGCATCATAGCATGGGGCTTATAATGTCTGTAGATGCAGTATATATGTCAAAAATAATATAAAGAGGGCATGGGGAAGTATGGTTGCAAGCATATATTTTATGAGAAGTGATACAATATTACAATAATTCCAAATAGGTTGGAAAAAAATTAAGGATGTATCTCAAACACTAAGAATATAATTCAAAGAGATTTATCTAAAAAGTCAATAGATTAAAGAAAAGTCTCAAATATTTAACTAGCTCTAAAGAAGGCAGACAGAGAAGGCAACGGCACCCCACTCCAGTACTCTTGCCTGGAAAATCCCATGGATGGAGGAGCCTGGTGGGCTATAGTCCATGCGGTCGCTAAGAGTTGGACACGACTGAGCGACTTCCCTTTCACTTTTCACTTTCATGCATTGGAGAAGGAAATGGCAACCCACTCCAATTTTCTTGCCTGGAGAATCCCAGGGACGGGGGAGCCTGGTGGGCTGCTGTCTATGGGGTCGCACAGAGTCGGACACGACTGAAGTGACTTAGCAGCAGCAGCAGCAGCAGCAAAGAAGGCAGAAATAGGATCAGAGAAACAAAAAATAGAGGGACAAACAATAAACAGTAAAATAAATGGTAGACTGAAGTCAGAACATAACAACAGTTAAATTTTACATTGTCTAATCATTCCAACTTGAAAAGCAGTGATTATCAGAAATAAAAAATAGCAGGTTTCAATTCTGTGTTGTCTGTAAGAGTTTAAATATAAAGACGAAGGTAGAAGGAAATTGATAGAAAAAGACTATACATGCAAATAGAATGCATAAGAGCACTGGAGTGGTTAAATTAACACCAGATAAAATAGGTTTCAAGACAAAGAACATACCAAAATTAAATATTTTGTGGTAAAAGGTTAATTCAAGGACATGAAAATCATATATGTTTATGTATCTAATAACAAATCTTCAAAACTCCTAAAAACAAAAGTTGACAGACTAAATGAATGAAATAGATAAATCCGCAAAATAGTAGATTTTAACATCCTTCTCTCAGCAACTGATAGAATGACTAGAAAAATATAGAAAATCAATACACTAAAATGGGCACTATCCATCAGGCTGGACTAATTAATATTGATAGAATATTATAGATGGCATCTGTAGAATACACATACTTTTAAGTGTGCATAAAATTCATCTAGACAGACTATATGCTAAGCCATAATCCATGCTCCAATATATTTAAAAGAATTAAAATCACACAGAATTTGATTTCTCTCACCAAACAGACCAAATTAAAATGATTTATAAAGGAATTAAAACATACTTATAAAGACTCCCTGGGTCAAATTAGAAACCACAAAAGAAATTTTTTAATGTCTGAAACAAAATTATAATGAAAATATAAAATACAAAAACAGATAAAGCAATGTTTTTGAGGGATTTATAGCTGCAAATTCTCCTAATGAAGTGAATATTATTATAAGATCTCTGTCTTCACTATACTACATGAATCCATGCATATGCGCACTCACACTGCTTATGACCACTAGAATAGAGAAGTAGCTAGAACAGACTAGCAACCAGAAATAGAGGGAAGTATATGGGAATATATCCTTTGATATAAGGAAACTAAGGTCATAATTTTAAAATAAATTTTTATTTTATTGGAACAAGATAGTTTATTTTAAAAAATTAAAATTAGCTAGAGATTAGGGAAAATACTATATTACTATCATATGAGTAAATATTTCAATTTAATAATAAATAAAAGAACATTTGAATTACTTTGTCATTTATTCTTAAAATAGAAAAATGGGAATCCAGAAAGTAAACTATTGATATTATAAATCTCATAAATCTTAAATTATTCATTGACAAAATATATTATAAACAAACTTAAAAGACAAATAACAGATTATGAGAAAAGATATGCAGCACATCTCAGAATACAGATTTCTTTGCTATGTAGAGTTTACAAATTAATTTTAGAATATGAATAAAATAATGCAATTTGAAAAAGAAGTAATGTTGGAAAATAAATAGGCAAGTTGCTCAGCTTTATTGGTAATCAAGTAAATGCCATTTAAAACAGTGATATAGATATACATTTTTTGGTCCAAAATATTGGCAACAACTTTTTTAAATCAATAAAGTCATGTTAGCAAAATTAGATTTTTTCATCAACTGTTTCTATCTGGAAAGTTAAAGTTCTAAAATGGTATTTGAAGCAAAATAAACTTTGGAGCAAGAGCAGGAAGACCTAGATTATGAGTACTTAGAACACAAAAACCAATCATTCACAAGCCTGGACAGTCAACAATAAAGGCAGCCACAGACAAGATGCAGAAGCAGAGAAACAATCATATCAGGAGTAGTTCAAACTTGACCTCAATAGCAACTGTTTAAAAATAATAATAAAATGTAGGGACCTATCAGGCAGAAGAAAATTGCTTCAACTTCCCCAGCAGGGCACTCTAACTACTGGTTGGCAGGGCAAAAGAATCTCATGGTATCCTAAGCCTGCAATTCATTTCCTCCACAGGGAAACCACCACTAAACATTTTCTGCCCCTTAGAAAAAGTGTAGTTGAATCTATCTGGCTCTGAAGCCAGACGGACTGTATTAGAATGCCTGCTTTCTACAAAGCCTTACTTTCTTCATCTAAAAATGTAAATATTACCTACATTGTGAGGATTAAATAAAAGAACAGAAAAAGTTAATCACACAGTCTCTGGAACAGAGGAAATATGTACCAAAGGTTAATTTTCCTTCTTTTCCTATCGCCTGTACAGTTCAAACTAAGCATCAGAAATGCTTTGTACGTATTGTTATGTAGCTGAGTAAGTCAATTGGTAACCCTTTGATTTCATGTTAATTGACAAAATTATTTGATAATTATGAAAAATGAAAGAATTTCTGAAATTGAGTTGAATTTGTCTACTCGGGGGGGAAAAATACTGTTTAGCACTTACATTTTAATCTTGCTGCTACTGCTGCTGTCACTTCAGTCGTGTCCGACTCTGTGCGACCCCGTAGACGGCAGCCCACCAGGCTCCCCTGTCCCTGGGATTCTCTAGGCAAGAACACTGGAGTGGGTTGCCATTTCCTTCTCCAATGCATGAAGGTGAAAAGTAAAAGTGAAGTCGCTCAGTCGTGTCCGACTCTTAGCGACCCCATGGACTGCAGCCCACCAGGCTCCTCCGTCCATGGGATTTTCCAGGCAAGAGTACTGGAGTGGGGTGCCATTGCCTTCTCCGCATTTTAATCTTAGTTTTATCTAAATGACTCCTTTCAGGTTTATTCTCCTTATTTCATTCTTAGGTACAGTGACAAAAACAATGGAATTAGAGTTTGAAAAACTTCCTTCAAGACGCAACTGTTTTTTAGACTACTCAGCTAATGGTCTTACCTATGTTGTTTAATCACTAAGTCATGTTCCACTCTTTGTAACCCCATGGACTGTAGTGCCCAAGGTTGCTCTGTCCATGGGATTCTCCAGGCAAGAATACTGCAGTGGGTTGCCATTCCTTTCTCCAGGGGATCTTCCCAACCCACGGATCGAACCCAGGTCTCTTGCATTGCGGCCAGATTCTTTACCGTCTGAGCCACCAGAAAGGCCCCTGCAACAAGAGAAGCCACCACAATAGAAGCCCCTGCATCACAGCAGAGTAGCCCCCGTTCACTGCAGCTAGAGAAAGCCCATGCACAGCAATGAAGACCCAGCACAACCGCAAATACATAAACCAATAAATAAATCTTTGAAAAATTCCACTTCACCTGATCCCGATTCTAGTATTTTTTTCTATGAAATCTTACTTGGCATTTATGTTTTTATTTTTTGAAGAACCCAAAGGAAGAAATTATTGAATTCATTTTCTTTAAATTCATTATTTTTTAATGTCTTTCTAGTATTGTTCTGATAGGTTTAAAAAATTTTATAAGTTATAAAATATTTTATAAGCTTTTTATAAATTATAAAATAAAGCACACTCTCCTCACCGAAACAGAAAAAGCCATAAATTTTTATATTTACAAAGTTTAGTTCCCAGTCTTACTACCTTGAAGTTAAGGACAATTAAAAGCCAAATGAACCTAATCTATGAAACAGAAATAGAATCAAGGACACAGAATATAGACTGATGATTGCCAAGGGGGTGAGGGGTGGGGCAGGGTTGGGTTGGGAGTTTGGCATCAGCAGATGGAAAGTGGTATGTATAGAACGGATAAACAATAAGGTCCTACTATGCAGCATAGTGAACTATATTCAATGTTAAACCATAACGGAAAAGAACATAAAAATGATTGTATAACTTATATATGTAAATCTGAGCAACTTTGCTGTACAGCAGTAATTAAAACAGCACTGTGATCCAACTATATTTCAAGAAAAAATAAATTGTAAAAATAGGCTAAAAATAAAAATTAAATCAGTATTTAACTACCTCAGAAATTTTGAAAAATGCCAAAAAAAATTAAAAGCCAATGGTGATATATATAAATTATGATCAACTGAAAATGTTTTAAATTTCCAATTGTCTGTTCCATTTTGTGCTTCTTTAAGTTTATTTTTGCAGGCAAGTGCTTATGGCATAGGGACTATAGCCAGACTTCCTGAATTTGAATCTCTGCTCAGCCACTTACTAATTATGTACCCTTTGGAAATAATGAACATTCCTGTGCTTCAGAATGTTTCATTATTGATACAAGGGAAAAAATGATAGTATTATACTTATAGGATTGATATGAGTATTGAATAAGTTATTAAATATAAAATACCTGGAATAGTGCCTGGCATACTAATATAGAATCTTAATCATTTTAAAATCATAATATAAAATGTAGTACCTAAATTTTTCAGAAGACGATCTAGAGACCCAAATAAATGATAATTCCTTGTAATGTCTTTACACCAACATAACTGAGGCTGTTTGGAGAATCATAACTTTCCTCAGAGTTGAACAGTCTCTAACGTTTTTATGCTGTCACTTGAACAGAGCTGTTGTGTGCAAGAAGCACAGCACAGAGAGTGAACGGCATAGACCAAGAAGCAGAGATGATAAAAAGCCTTAGTGCAGGCATTTAGCATGTATTTTAAGGCCATCCACAGACTCTCTAGGTCTGGGAACTGTGTGCTCGTTTCAATCAGTCATCTTACTCGTTTTTCTTAGTGCAAGATCTGCCTTTTAGATTTTCAGATGGAAAATTGGAGAAGATATCAGTATTCAAGTAGTTTTACAGTTTAATAAGCTTAAGCAAAATCTTTTTATAACCCAGATTCTCTAATACAATTCAAAATTGCTATTCAAGCTTGGGAAAAAGAAAAAGAAAAACACCTCTAGGACAAGCAAGAGAAGGGGAAAAGTATGGAAATGATATTCTTTTACTGTTCTCTCTTTCATATGATGTTCTGTAATTAATGACTGTTGTTCCCTGAGTTCCCATTGAAATTACTGCTTTACTCTCTTCCCTGCTGGTAACTTTCACAATGATTGGTATCTAAGGTCAGAGACAAAAAATAATACTATGAATTAGGTCACTGCATCCTAAATGACTAATTGATACTTTTTTTTCATGATATATACCACTGTACCTAAAATCCTAGTCTCTAGCCTTCTCTTGATCTTAACTCTTTACCAGTACTCAAGAGCAGTCCTAAAAATGGATCAAATTGTCTCTAATGACTGTGACTCTCATTAGGCCAACTAGAACTGATCATGGATAAAAGCTTGATTTTTCTTTCTTCTAAAAATGGTTAGTGGCCAGGTGCGCCACTTCTCTGCTCTCTCTTCCTCCTGACACAATGTTCATAATTGTTAAGTTGGGTCATGTCTTCCTGATAGTTAATTTTACTACTTCTCTAGTGAAGGTCTGAAATTTTTCATAGTAAGTTTTTTAAAAAATAGAGAAATTATTACTCATCTTTATATTTTATGAGAAGCTTTATTTAAACATAATTTTGCTAAAAACTTTTAAAGATTTTTTACAATTTAGCAATCCAGGAAAGCTTTAAACAGTATAGCATGTAGCTAATCTGTTTATTCACCCCCCTTCTCCCCCATTGACTGGAAAGCAAACACTAGATGAAAATAATCATAAGGAAAAAAAAAACAAAACACTTTTTTCTTAAATATTAACTCTTATTAAGCAATAGTGAACATTTTAATTGAATTGCCACAACTTAATTATT
Organism: Bison bison bison; assembly: GCF_000754665.1. NCBI lineage: Eukaryota > Metazoa > Chordata > Mammalia > Artiodactyla > Bovidae > Bison > Bison bison. The sequence continues at coordinate 4,499,791 of NW_011495021.1, forward strand.
TCTCAATGAATTCATTGTTAGATGTCTTCTCCACTCTGGCACATAATAAAAGAAACCTCTCACCAAGCCTTCTCTGCTGTGAGTGAACAATGCCTAATTAAAATGTATCTAAATTCAGTCAAACAAAATCTAATGTTTCTTTCCCATACTTTTACTTCCACTCCTTTTCTTCTCCATGCTTTCTTTTAACATGGACTCAGAAAACTTATATAACTTTAGAAATAGTGAAGTCATATTTCATATTTTATAATTAATAAGTGAAGTCGCTCAGTCGTGTGTGACTCTGCAACCCCATGGACTGTTGCCTACCAGGCTCCTCTGTCTATGGGATTTTCCAGGCAAGAGTACTGGAGTAGATTGCCATTTCCTTCTGCAGCAGATCTTCCCGACCTAGGGATCGAACTCGGGTCTCCTGCATTGTAGACAGACGCTTTACCGTCTGAGCCACCAGGGAAGTCCATAAGGCAAAGTCAAAATTATCCTTTTTAATTTCTTAAAATTTCATCTTCAATTTAACTGAGAATGCAGCCCTGCTTAGTAATGCTTTTAAATATACCAAATAAATATTAAAGTATATTTTATCCCATAAAAGAGAAAGGGAGCAGAAAAGACAGAACAGTAAGACAAAATGTTCAGAATTTGTAAAACTTCCTGGATTAACCATATCCTTGCTTCCCTCTAGGTTAACTTTTTTGGACACACACACACAAATCACAAAGCACCTCTTTTAATCCATTTCTCATCTTCTTTCTCCCTTCTTCCCTTCCTTCCTTCTTACCTGTTTCATCACTGGTGTACCTGAAGAAGTGGAGAGACAGGTATACCTGAATAAGTGTAAGTTAGTCTACGACACAGCCTTACTACATTATATTCTTCTCAGTTAAACAATAAAATATTTCCTTTTAAGAATTCAGAGACTACCCATCCTCTACTCATCACAATGCAAAGCACAGCAGTGTCACATGTCACAAATGCATCAGTGTTTGCCCTGACCAGGTCTAAAACACAAGCGTTCTCAATTTCTCAAAAGTAGGAGAGACATTTTATGTTCTAAAAAACATCTTTTTTTAAATTTTAATTTATCAAAGTAAGGACTCCTACTCTTTACTTGGAAAATAAATACACTGGTTACAAATGACAGAGAATCAGCTTAAGGAATAAAGAGAAATATATTGCTTCTCTTCATTGGGAAGGAATTCACAAAATCTAAAGCAGTGCAGCAAGTTCCAGGCCTCAAAGATTTGAACCAGGATATAGTCAACTGCCAAAGGTTTGGGACACACTTCCCTCAGCAAGGCAATCCAAGGAGGAATAAATGTTCTTTTTCCAATGTCTGCATAGTAATCTGAGAAGTTTGTGTTTGAGGCTTACCTCTAGGATATTTATCATTCCCTAGAAACTGAGGTCCTACAATTGGCCAAACCTAGAACACACATCTATACCTACAGTTCGACAATTGGATCTCTTCTTAGAAGAAACAAAATGAGAGAGAAAGTATCCTTGACAATCAAATACAATAGCTACTTTGTGGACCTTGGGATGTTCATTATGATATGAAGTCAGCTTTGTTCTACCAAATGTTTTTTTCTATAATTATATATAATGTGTATTATAAACATGTTCACAAGTCAGTATCTAAATAGTCGAGAGATTTACATTCTTAGGGAAAAAATTGTACTCATTTAAAATTCTACATTTCACTTTCAATGCTAATATGATAAGCTAGATATGTTTGGATAGATAATTAGGACTGCATACATCTGGAATTTTAAATCATTGTACTGGGAAAGGAAAGGGAAAGCTTTGGAGATCTAATGAATTGCAAAAATAGGAGAATAAGAGATATCTGTACCACAGAGTGAAAAATTAACAATGATAAAAAGAATTCTGATCAAAGATTTAATCCAATCTCAGTATATTTTCTTAAAACACTTTTGTCAATTAAAGAAACTATGTCAAAAAAGTGGGCTAAGGCAAATAGACTAACCGATAAAGAAACTTAAAAGATAACACATCAACAGTCTACTTCCTTTCTAAAATCTGAAGCTACAAAATTATTTCATCTCATTTTTATCAAAAATTGTTTAAGAGTACTTTGAAAAGCTATAGAGGTTTGTTATCATGGAGGTGAGTAAATGGGATAAAATCCTAAATAATCAATAACATCTTTTTCTTAGATTTATAAATATGTTTTGGATATCTTCTGCAAGATCAGAGAATAATGAGATACAATAACATATTTAACTGATTTTTCACAATCTGAAAAAAAATAAGTCTTTAAATTCTTGAAATAAAGTCATTTCATGAAAATTCATAAGCTATATACATACTTGTGTTAGGCCAAATATGAGTGCGTAAAATATTCAGTTTTTTTAAAAATTTAACATAATGTGCTTATACTGCATTTCATTTCCAGTCTCACACAGAAATGCCAAAGCTTCACCCTTTCCTGTCTAAACAAAGTACACAATGAAAATCCAGATAATTTTTAGAGTTTCTATATCTATCAAAGTCTCAGCAAGTTGGTTGAGATTTCCATTGAAAAATTGATTCGTTATTTTCATATTGTCTCAGAAATGATAACAAATTGTTGGGCAGCTACTATTCGCCAGTCATTTTAAAGGCAATTTAAAACATAAATGCTTTATAATAGAACATTTATCACAGATATTAACATATTTTATCAATAAGAAAGCTAAGGCTTGGAGACAATCTACATCAACAGAGCCAGACAGAATTGAATCAGGTTCGACTCCAAAGCCAATTCTATTGTATTTACTATAGTAAATTGTCTCCTAATTATAGACTTATACTGATGGGGAAAATTATCATTCCCAGCTATTTTTTTCATTTCCTCTAAGAGGATTATACAGCTCTATCCATTGCCATGTGACTTACAGCAGCTCCCTGGTGATGAAATATACTAAGCATCAGGCTTATCCATGTTACTCACCTTAATCCATTAGCCATGAACATGTGTGATGTATGTTGCTGCTGCTGCTGCTAAGTCACTTCAGTCGTGTCCGACTCTATACGACCCCATAGACGGCAGCCCACCAGGTTTCCCCATCCCTGGGATTCTCCAGGCAAGAACACTGGAGTGGGTTACCATTTCCTTCTCCAATGCATGAAAGTAAAAAGTGAAAGTGAAGTCTCTCAGTTGTGTCCGACTCTCAGCGACCCCATGGACTGCAGCCTTCCAGGCTCCTCATCCATAAGATTTTCTAGGCAAGAGTACTGGAGCAGATCGCCACTGCCTTCTCCAGTGATGTATGTTATGTCTGAGCAAAAACTTTAAGAGACACTCAAAGTTACTACCAATTGCTCTTTCCCTCTGCCTTGAGAATAGCATATGAAAAATGCAGTTTGCTATTCTTACCTAATTCCAAGTATGAAAAAGATACATGCAAGAGATAAACAGCCAACAGCCATCAACATTTAATACCAAGGAGAAATAAATGTTTCTTGGTGTAAACCCCTGAGAACTGATGCTATATGTTATTGCAAATAGCTGATGAGTATAAGAAGTACTAAGACTATTGATGAACAGAATACTATCATTCCAAGAGGAATGAAATAAATGTGGCCTTATTAGAATGTTCTGTTTCCTATTATAAAGATAAAACTTCAAATGAAGGATGCTGCATTCTGCATTAACTTTTGGTATGTAGCTCTAATGCCTAGGAATGCATCTGGGGAGCCTGAAGACAAAAATAAAATATTAAAGATCAAAAGAAAAGACAGAAGGAATCTGAGACTACCTGACACTGTTGATTTACTTTTCCAGGCCTAGACTGCAATGTCCAGACTTCTTGTAGTGGGAGAAAAATAAACACTGTACATGTCTAATCTACTAAAATTAAGTTTATATTGCATGTATGTGTATGCTCAGCTGCATCTGAGTCTTTGTGACCCCATGGACTGTATTTCACCAGGTTCCACTGTCCATGGAATTTTCCAGGGAAGAATACCAGAGTGGGTTGCCATTTCTTACTCCAGGGGATCTTCCTGACCCAAGGATTAAATCTATGTCTCTTGAATATCCTGCATTGGCAGATGAATTCGTTACCACTGTGCCACCTGGGAAGCTGTCTTTCTCTCTAGGTTTCCAATTTAATAGATTGCTTTTAGAACAGTGTTTGGTTTACAGAAAAATTGAGATGTGGGTAGAGTTCCCATATATCCCCCCTCTCCTTCCCAACACTCCCCTTGTCCCCCTAGAGTTTCACTTATTATTACTATCTTGAATCAGTATATTTGTTATAACTGATGATAACTCATATATTTTTATTAAAGAAATCCATAGTTTACCTTTAGGCCTCATGTTTTGTGTTGTACAGTCTATAGGTTTAGACAATGTACATCCTAAAAGATGATGCTGTTAAAGTGTTGCACTCAATACACCAGCAAATTTGGAAAACAGCAAAGGCCACAGGTCTGGTAAATGTCAGTTTTCATACCCATTCCAAAGAAAGGCCATTCAAAGAATGTTCAAATTACCATACAATGATAACAAGACAGTGCTCAAAATCTTTCAAGCTAAGCTTCAACAGTACTTGAACTGAGAACTTCTAGATGTACAAGTTGGATTTCGAAAAGGCAGAGGAACCAAAGTTCAAATTGCCAACATCCATTGGATCAAAAAAAAGCAAGGCAATTTCAAAAAAAAAAATCTACTTTTGCTTCATTGACTACACTAAAGCCTTTGACTATGTGGGTCACAACAAACTGGGAAATTCTTAAAGAGATGAGAATACCAGACCACAGTACCTGTGTCCTGAGAAATCTGCATGCAGGTCAAGAAGCAACAGTTAGAACCACACATGGAACAAAGGACTGGTTCAAAATCAGGAGAGGAGTATGTCAAAACTATATATTATCACCCTGCTTATTTAACTTACATTCAATACTAGTACATCATGTGAAATACCGGGCTGGATGACTCATAAGCTGGAATCAAGATTGCTGACAGAAATATCAGATATGCAGATATGCAGACTGTATAGCTTTTATGGCAGGAAATGAAGAGGAACTAACAAGCCTCTTGAAGATGGTGAAAGAAGAGAGTGAAAAAGCTGGCTTAAACTCAACATTCAAAAAACAAAGATCATTGCATCCAATCACATCACATCATGGCAAATAAATAGGGAAAAAAGTGGAAACATTGAAATTTTATTTTCTCAGGCTCCAAAATCATTGCAGTCAGTGATTACAGCCACGAAATTAAAAGATTCTTGCTCCTTGGAAGAAAAGTTAATACAAACCTAGACAGCATATTTAAAAGCAAATACATTACTTTGCAAACAAAGGTCCATATAGTCAAGGTATGATTTTTTTAGTAGTCATGTATAGATGTGAGAGTTGGACCATAAAGAAGGTTGAGCACCAAAGAATTGATGCTTTCAACCTGTGGTGCTGGAGAAGATTTTTAAGAGTCCCTTGGACAGCAAGGAGATAAACCAGTCAATCCTAAAGGAAACCAATCTCTGAATAATCATTGGAAGGCCTGATGCTTAAGCTGAAGCTCCAGTACCTTGGCCACCTGATGCAAGGTGCCAGCTCATTGGAAAAGATCTTGATTCTGGGAAAGATTGAAGGCAAGAGGAAAAGGGGGCAACAGAGGATGAGATAGTTGGATAGTATCCCTGACTCAATGGACATGAGCTGGAGAATACAGGGAAACCTGGCATGCTGTAGTCCATGGGGTTGCAATGAGTCAAGACGACTTAGCGACTGAACAATAATAACATTTAATCATCATTAGGGTACCATACAAGATACTTTCACTGCCCTAAAAATACCCTCTGCTCCACTTATTCATACTTCCCTCCCTCACTCCCTTCAGCTTCTGTCAACCCCTGATCTTTTTACTGTCTTCAGAGTTCATAATGTCGTAGAGTTGGAAGCATTTTCAGATTATCTTCTTTCAGTTAGCAATATGAATTTAACTTCCCTTGATGACTTTTTTGACAGGAGGCCTCAAGCTGCCCAGTGGAAAGATGGTAACAAAGAGAAATGAGCCCTTTTGACAAAAGTCAGTACAGTTTGTCAGCCATGTGAGACAGCCACCTTGGAAGTAAATCCTCTAACTCCAATCAAGCCTTCATATAGCTTCATCCCTGGGTGACATGTAACAGCAATTTCATAGAAGACTCTGAACCAAACTTTGTATCCAAGGCCTGTCTTACTTAAAGAAATTAGGGGAATTTTTCAGAAGGTAAGTTTGGGGGATAATTTCATACATACAGCAGTGGGTAATTAATCCATATACATTTTCCTCTAAGAATAAATTTTACTGTGTCCTGTTTTGATTGGAACTGATATCAGTGGAGTGTTCTCTAAAGAATTTCTATTCTGTGCTATGTAGATTACCTGCAAGCATTTTTTCCCTTTTATTTTCAAGAACTATCTTTGATTTCTTGCACAGTTCTATTTCCCTTTAACTGGTGAATGACTTTTCCCCTGGTTAAATAATTCTCAAGTTGCAGTCATTTTCCTTCACCAGTTTATAAACAATAACAGCCTCCTACCTGTACCACTGGGGGTGCAAAGTTCAACAATGGTCTGATTTTTTTCCCCATTTGTACATAGCCTTGTTCTTTGCTTTAATTTTCTGAAAACTTGTAAGATATCTTCTCTTGCTCATTTGCTAGGATATGCCTATGAGTGTCATTGATTTCTTTTTCTTCAGTGCAGCCTTCCTTCAATGAAGCCTATAACTTAGGTGACCTTTTAAATCTGCAAATTAAGACCTTTTTCATTAAAAAAATTTTTTTCTGATACGTTTGCTTCCTCTCCTTCCTGTTCCCTTTTCTCCTTCAGTAGAACCTATTGCTCACATTCTGTCTCTCAGATTTATTCTATGAATTTTACAGTGTCTACTTTTTTTTTTTTAACTTGTCTGTGCTTTGAAATATTTCTTACATCTGATCTTCTAAGGTATTAATTCAGTTTTCAATCCAGATTACATTCTCCTTTATTTCATAAATTCAATTTTCTAGATTTGACTAGTGTATTTTTATGCCCCCAGAGGACTTTATAATGATGCCACTAGGGGTTTAATTGCAACTTTTTTGCTGTTGTCTTTTGTCTTTGTAATTCAAGATTTCATCCTTTTTTCCCTAGTAATTCTGCACTACTAGGCACACATTTGATTATTCACCCTGATTCTTTTCTACGTATGGAGACTATCAGAAGAGAAGTTACTTAAATACTTATTTATGCATTTATTTATGGGTTTATTGGGCTTCCCAGGTTGCACAGTAGTCAAGAATCTGCCTGCCAATGCAGGAGATGCAAAAGACCCAGATTCAATCCCTGGGTTGGAAAGATCCCCTGGAATAAGGAATGGCAAGCCACTCTGGTATTCTTGCCTGGAAAATTCCATTTACAAAGGAGCCAGGCGGGCTACAGTCTACAGGGTTTCAAAGAGCTGGACATGACTAAGCATCACCACCACTGCTACATTGGCTTTACTTGGGCTCATATCTAAATGTGGGGCATAATTAAGATGTAAACAACAAAAAGATTTGCTATACCATGAATCTGTGGATTAAGGGCAAAGTGCTAGCCCCTGTGAAGCAAAATTTTCCCCTTATGGTCTTTCCCAATCTCTGTTTAGAGGAGACCCAACCTGTTCCCCCCAACTTTCCCTCTGATCCTAACCTTTTCTCTCAGTATTTTGGGAATTTGAGCTTGTTCTTTTGGCTCCTTTTAGGCATTTTGACACTCTCCCTAAAGACTATAGCATTCCTCCCAGACCTTAATAATCCTACTCACAAAAGCTTCTTCTAGGAACCTCTTTATTCCAGTAAATCTTTGGACTTTCATGCCACATTCTAGATAATTTCTCATCTCCTCCATCACTCTTTAAAAGGATACCCATTATCTTGAGTTCTCAGACCTTCTCAATATTCAGTAAGCATTGCACCACTTAGCTCAGGGGTGGCAAAGAATCTAGATTTGGCAGAAGAGGGTAGGGGAAGAAAGTCATGTCCAGGCTCCACATACCCAGTATTCCCTTTATAATGCTTAGACAGGAAAAGATTCTACAGATTCATTAATTTTCTATTGTTGGCCTAATAAATTACCACAAACCAAACAGGTTGAAACAACGTTGTTTTTATTTTTATTTTTTTATTTTACTGGTGGTGCCTATAAGATCCCAAGTGTGAGTGGCAGAAGTCAAGGCTTTGGTGGCATTGCATTCCTGCTGGAGGCTGTAGAAGAATATCTGCCTCCTAGCAGTTCAGGCTATTGGCTGAATTTTGTTGAAATTGTAGAACTGAGGTTCTTATTTCCTTAAGACTGTGAGCTTGGAACCAGCTGTACTCCTAGAGGCTTCCCACATTCCTTCTCATGTTTTCCATTTCGTTCCTCTAGGTCTCGTAGGTTAAATCTCTCTTATGCCTCTAAACTCTCTCTCATTCTCTCTTGCTATATCTCTTCAAAACTTCTCTGATGTTAAGGATTCATGTGATTACACTAAACCCATCAGATAAACCATAATAATCTCCCTATTTTAAAGTTCATAACCTAACACTTCTGAACTTTCACTTTTCACTTTCATGCATTGGAGAAGGAAATGGCAACCCACTCCAGTGTCACTGCCTGGAGAATCCTAGGGATGGGAGAGCCTGGTGGGCTACAGTCTATGGGGTCGCACAGAGTCAGACACGACTGAAGCGACTTAGCAGCAGTAGCAGCAGCAACAACCATAGTGACAGAATCTAGGGATCAGGGCTTGGACATCTTGGAGGGTCATCTTTCTAACATGGCATATGTAAACATTGCTGTGAATAGCTGTAGCTCCAATAACTCATGAATCATGAAGTAATCTTGAATAGGGAGTGACCGCAGTTTGGACATTGAAAAAAAATAATATTGAATCACTTAAAAGTTCAGAAGCAAGAATGGTGAGGGCAATGAGAAAGTAGTTCCTTTAGAAAGCAAAATAAAAGTTGGCTAGATGGACTAATTAAGAAACTTACTCTGTCTCTGATCTGCTGCAGCTGTTAAATCACTTCAGTCGTGTTCGACTCTGTGCGACTCCATAGACAGCAGCCCACCAGGCTCCCCTGTCCCTGGGATTCTCCAAGCAAGAAGACTGGAGTGGGTTGCCATTTCCTTCTCCAATGCATGAATGTGAAAAGTGAAAGTGAAGTCACTCAGTGGTCTCCGACTCTTCACAACCCCACAGATTGCAGCCCACCAGGCTCCTCTGCCCAAGGGATTTTCCAGGCAAGAGTACTGGAGTGGGGTGCCATTGCCTTCTCCACTGTCTCTGATGAGGTAATCTTTATTATTCCTGGTAATAGGATATAATAATTGGTATGTATCACTAAATCTATGTGTTTTTTAATTTCTTTTCCAAATGGGATAGTTTATGATGGTGAACCTATAACTTCACTATCATGCACTGGCTATGTTAGGAAGAAATGTGCTTCTGAGTTTATAATTTGATAAATCAAAATTAGCCAAATCAATGCTCAAAGTATAGAACAATAAACAAAGAAATCTTAATCTTTCATCTAGATTTCATACTCTTATGGAACATTAGATTGTTCCCTTAAGGAAGGGGACTAGTTTAACCTTATTATGGAATGAAAGGTGTACATGAGCATCTGAGTGAGCTTAGAATCAAAGTAAGGCAGATTTGTCTTTCAATATCCATTCTTGAGTTCTTTCTCAGTAATATAACTTTCTCACATACCAATTCAAAGTGATAAATAATGACCTTAAAATAATGAAAATGTCTATTAATGGCAGAACTTGTTGAAACAAAGTAAAATAATCTTGTAATTTCTTCCTACGTTAGTGAAGAATATTTTAGAGACTAATAATACCAGTATTAAGCTTGATTCCATTTTGGCCCTTGCTTTTGTATCAGTCGCCTTCTTTCAAAGGTATAAAAATATTCTGTCAAATTTTAGAGCTTCTAACAGCTTCATTTTCACAACTTATTTATCAATTTCAAATAACACTTTTAATTTCTAATTATTTCATTAGTTCAGAAGGTTATCAGATCAGATCAGTCGCTCAGTCGTGTCTGACTCTTTGTGACCCCATGAATCGCAGCACACCAGGCCTCCCTGTCCATCACCAACTCCCAGAGTTGACTCAAACTCATGTGCATTGAGTCGGTGATGCCATCCAGCCATCTCATCCTCTGTCATCCCCTTCTCCTCCTGCCCCCAATTCCTCCCAGCATCAGGGTCTTTTCCAATGAGTCAACTCTTCCCATGAGGTGGCCAAAGTACTGGAGTTTCAGCTTTAGCATTATTTCTTCCAAAGAAATCCCAGGGCTGATCTCCTTCAGAATCGACTGGTTGGATCTCCTTGCAGTCCTAGGGACTCTCAAGAGTCTTCTCCAAC
>NW_011495021.1:4510473-4511184 GCF_000754665.1 Bison bison bison
TGTCCCATGAAGTGGTGGGACCGGATGCCATGATCTTCGTTTTCTGAATGTTGAGCTTTAAGCCAACTTTTTCACTCTCCACTTTCACTTTCATCAAGAGGCTTTTGAGTTCCTCTTCACTTTCTGCCATAAGGGTGGTGTCATCTGCATATCTGAGATTATTGATATTTCTCCCGGCAATCTTGATTCCAGCTTGTGTTTCTTCCAGTCCAGTGTTTCTCATGATGTACTCTGCATATAAGTTAAATAAACAGGGTGACAATATACAGCCTTGACGAACTCCTTTTAGAAATCCCCCAAATTTATTCACTATTATGTATGATAATGTCTTTCTGTGATTTTTATTAGAATTAACCACAATTGCTTCATCTAACATTGTATGCTGTGCTGTACTTAGGTGTGGCCAACTCTATGTGGCCCCATGGACTGTAGCCTGCCAAGCTCCTCTGTCCATGAAATTCCCCAGGCAAGAATACTGAAGTGGGCTGCATTCGCTACTCCAGGGAGTCTTTCCCACCAGGGATCCAACCCGCATGTCTTGCGTCTCCTGTATTAGCAGGCGGGCTCTTTACCGCTAGTGCCACCTTGCTGTTGCTCAGTCGCTCAGTCGTGTCCGATTCTTTGCGACCCCATGGACTGCAGCACGCCAGGCCTCCCTGTCCATCTCCAACTCCCGAAGCTTGCTCAAACTCATGTCCATTAAGTCAGTGA
>NW_011495021.1:4511284-4515629 GCF_000754665.1 Bison bison bison
GGAGATGGACAGGGAGGCCTGGCGGGCTCTTTACCGCTAGTGCCACCTTGCTGTTGCTCAGTCGCTCAGTCGTGTCCGATTCTTTGCGACCCCATGGACTGCAGCACGCCAGGCCTCCCTGTCCATCTCCAACTCCCGAAGCTTGCTCAAACTCATGTCCATTAAGTCAGTGATGCCATCCAACCATCTCGTCCTCTGTTGTCCCCTTCTCCTCCTGCCTTCAGTCTTTCCCAGCATCAGGGTCTTTTCCAATGAGTCAGCTTTTAACATCAGGTGGCAAAAGTACTGGAGCTTCAACTTCAGCATCAGTACTTCCAATGAATACTCAGCATTGATTTTCTTGACTGGTTTGATCTCCTTGCCTGTCCCCAGGACTCTCAAGAGTCTTCTCCAACACCACAGTTCAAAAGCATCAGTACTTCAGCACTTGGTCTTCTTTATTGTCCAACTCTCACATCCATACATGACATCCATACATACTGGAAAAACCATACCTTCAACTATAGGGACCTTTGTCACAAAATAATGTCTCTGCTTTTTAATACGCTGTCTATGTTTGTCATAGCTTGGAAGCCCTAGTTTTAACACAACTGTGTTCAAATTAAAAAAAAATGAAAATGAAAAATGATAGTATTTGGTGTACTATCATTTTTCTTATTTAATAAAAGTAGGAACCCTTACTTTCAAAAAAAAAAAGAAGAAAGAAAAATGATAGTATAATGGTCAAATTACTAAGATTATATAACTTACTCAAATATTTTCCTTACAATTTTGAATTAGAACTTTGAAATAATTATTAGGTTAAGTTCTGAAATATCCAATGGCTTTTTCATTTATTCATATGATACAGACATTTAATCAAGGAGTTTTCTCTAATTTTTGTGACAAATGAAAGCTCTTAAAAATTAAGCAATTATTTTTAATTTTGACATAACAAGTTTATATCAAGCATATAAGAACAAATTATAAGTTACTATATCTGTTCAAATACACATTAATGTATAAATTTAGGTGCACAGATATAAAATATAATAAACTAGTCTATTTTAAGTACTCAAGTCTTCAAAATCTTTATCCTTTAGAATTTCTGGCCAGCAGTTTTTATTACAATAGTAGGTAAAGTACTTTGGTTTCCTCACACCCTAATAACAATATTTTCCTTGCATCTCTTTGTAAAATTTACTATCATTTTTCTGAATTCCTAAAAATCCATGCTGTAAATTGCATTTCTCTTAATCTATAAATTGATATTTATGGAAGAATAGGAGATAGAAATGGTGATATAAACAAGATAAGGAACAGGAGTCAATAATTTTCAAATAATAGCATATTTTTCATTCTTTTGGAAGACAATTTTCTACACGCTTTCTAAGTGAAGTACTATTTTTTTTTTCCTCTGCAGTTTCTGCATTGGAGGATAGAAAGTGTCTCCCTCTGAACAAATGCAGGAATGCTCACTGTCTCTTACAAAAGATCAGGGTTCCCTAATATGTAACCAACTTTATGTGTAGATATCCATCTGAGTCCAATTATAACACTTCCATGGGATTTGACAAAAGGGGGATGGACACAAGTATACTGATTAACATTCTGCTTGTTGAGCCATTGAATAAAAAAATCCTTCATCTCCAATCCAGTGTTCTCATGTTGTCCTGCCAACATTCATGAATACTGTGGCAGTCTAATATAGTAGCTTACAAGTATGGTAAAATCTCAGATTTTATACAGTTTTTTTTGGCACACCTTTATAATGACAATAGAATTACTTAGCATTTTATTTTTTCTTCTATCTCTTTTCAACTGAATATTGAGTAAAAAGGCATATAGGATTGATCAAATCAAATCTAAATTTAGAATCTAAAGACAGGCAAGATATGCAACTGTGAAGCTAGTCAAGATCCTGGCCATGTCCAGGGTCAGAGTTTATATCCCATGTCATTTAGAGCTCTGGCAAAATATTATTCAATAAATCCAGAATGAAAAGAGATAGGGCACTGAATTTAAGTCTCTATTTTCCAATGTACATGTGAATACTAAATATCCCATAAAGTTTACAATGAGAAATAAACAAATGATTAGTATCTACAGATGGGTGATAGGTAACATGAAAAGATGCTTGACATCACTAATTATTAGAGGAATTAAAATGAAAACTGCAGTGAGGTACCTACCACACCAGTCAGAATGGCCATCATTAAAAAGTCTGCAAATAGCAAATGCTGGAGAGGGTGTGGAGAAAAGAGAACCCTCTTACACTGTTGTTGGGAATGTAAATTCGTGCAGCCACTATAGAAAACTCTATGGAGGTTCCTCAAAAAACTAAAAATAGAGTTGCCATATGAACTACCAATCCCACTCATTGGCATATATGTAGATAAATCTATAATTCAAAAAAGTTGCATGCACCCCTATCTTCATAGCTGCACTATTCACAATAGCCAAGTCATGAAAACAGCCTAAACCTCCAATGAAAAATGAATGGATAAAAATAATGTGGTATATATATATGCAATGGAAGGAAATGAAACAATGTCATTTGTAGCAACATGTATGGACCTAAGCATTATCATACTAAACCAAAAAAGAAAGACAAAGACAAATACCACATGATATCACTTATATGTGGAATCAAAAATATGACAGAAATGAATTTATCTACTAAGCAGAAATAGATTCACAGAAATAGAAAACACACTTGTGGTTGCCAAGAGGGACAGGGGTATAGAGGGAATGAACCGTGAGTTTGGGGTTAGTAGATGTAAGCTATTATATATAGGATGGATAAGCAAAAAGTTCCTACTGTAGAGCACAGGGAACCATATATTAAATATCCTATGACAAACCATCATGGAAAAGAATATGAAAAAGAATGTGTGTGTATAATGAATCACTGTTATACAGCAGAAATTAACACAACATTGTAAATCAACTACACTTCAATAAAATACATTATAAAAATGATTAATCCTTCAAGATAGACTTCAGCAGTTTGAGGACTTCCAGATGGATATAGAAAAGGCAGAAGCACCAGAGATCAAATTGCCAACATCCATTTGATCATAGCGAAAGCAAGGCAATTCCAGAAAAACATCTACTTCTGTTTCATTGATTATGCTAATACCTTTGACTGTGTGGATCACAACAAACTGGAAAATTCTCAAAGAGACGGGAATACCAGACCACCTTTCCTGTCTCCTGAGAAACCTGTATGCAGGTCAAGAAGCAACAGTTAGAACTAGACATGGAACAATAGACTGGTTCAAAATTGGGAAAGGAGTACATCAAGGCTATATATTGTCACCTTGCTTATTTAACTTATATGCAGAATATATCATGAGAAATGCCAGACTGGATGAAGCACAAGCTGGAATCAAGATTGCCAGGAGAAATATCAATAATCACAGATGATATGCTGATGATACCACTCAAATGGCAGAAAGTGAAGAGGAACTAAAGAGCCTCTTGATAAAGGTGAAAGAGGAGAGTGAAAAAGCTGGCTTAAAGCTCAACATTCAAAAAACTAAGATCATGGAATCTGGTCCCATCACTTCATGACAAATAGATGGGGAAAAAAAGTGGAAACAGTAGCAAATTTTATTTTCTTGGGCTCCAAAATCACTGCAGATGGTGACTGCAGCCATAAATTTAAAAGACGCTTGCTCCTTGGAAGAAAAGCAATGACAAACATAGAATATTTAAAAGCAAATCAAAACCACTATGAGGTACCATTTCACACCAGTCAGAATGGCTGCGATCCAAAAGTCTAAAATTATAAATGCTGGAGAGGGTGTGGAGAAAAGGGAACCCTCTTACACTGTTGGTGGGAATGCAAACTAGTACAGCCACTATGGAGAACAGTGTGGAGATTCCTTAAAAAACTGGAAATAGAACTGCCTTATGATCCAGCAATCCCACTGCTGGGCATACACACTGAGGAAACCAGAAGGGAAAGAGACATGTGTACCCCAATGTTCATCGCAGCACTGTTTATAATAGCCAGGACATGGAAGCAACCTAGATGTCCATCAGCAGATGAATGGATAAGAAAGCTGGGGTACATATACACAATGGAGTATTACTCAGCCATTAAAAAGAATACATTTGAATCAGTTCTAATGAGGTGGATGAAACTGGAGCCTATTATACAGAGTGAAGTAAGCCAGAAGGAAAAACATAAATACAGTATACTAACGCATATATATGGAATTTAGAAAGATGGTAACAATAACCCTGTGTACGAGACAGCAAAAGAGACACTGATGTATAGAACAGTCTTATGGACTCTGTGGGAGAGGGAGAGGGTGGGAAGATTTGGGAGAATGACATTGAAACATGTAAAATATCA
>NW_011495021.1:4515729-4531559 GCF_000754665.1 Bison bison bison
ATGTAAAATATCATGTAAGAAACGAGTTGCCAGTCCAGGTTCAATGCACGATACTGGATGCTTGGGGCTAGTGCACTGGGACGACCCAGAGGGATGGTATGGGGAGGGAGGAGGGAGGAGGGTTCAGGATGGGGAACACATGTATACCTGTGGCGGATTCATTTTGATATTTGGCAAAACTAATACAATTATGTAAAGTTTAAAAATAAAATTAAATTTAAAAAAAAAAAAAGCCAGGGCTGCACCCTCCAGCTTCCTCCAAGTTGTATTATTTTTTGCTGTTGTTTACTGGGATTGTGAAATAAATCTCAGCTGATTAGTAAAATAAAAAAATAAATAAATAAAAGCAGAGACATCACTCTGCCAACAAAGGGCTGTATAGTCAAAGCTATGGTTTTCCAGTAGTCATGTACAGATGTGAGAGTTGTTGGACCATAAAGCAGACTGAGCACCAAAGAACTGATGTTTTCAAGTTGTGGTGTTAAAGAAGACTCTTGAGAGTCCCTTGGACAGCAAAGAGTCAAACCAGTCGGTTTTAAAGGAAATCAACTCTGTAATTCATTGGAAGGATTGAGGCTGAAACAAAGGCTCCAATGTTTGGCCACCTAATGCAAGGAGCCCACTCATTGGTAAAGATCCTGATATTGTGAAATATTGAGGAGAAAAGGGCAGCAGAGCATGAGATAATTGGATGGCATCACTGAATCAGTGGACATGAGTCTGAACAAACTCTGAGAAACAGTGAAAGACAGAGAAGTGTGCTGTGCTGCAGTCCATGGTGTCACAGTCGGATGTGACTTGGCAACTGAAAAACAGTATTCATTAAAGTAGCTGCTACTCTTTTTGGTTTCCGAACTGATCTCTGCATTACAAGTATTTGACTGAGACATAAAATCTGGAAAATTCCAAATTATTAGCTCTCTTCTTCACAAAACGCCCCCTACCTTCAGAACCCTGACTGTGATTAAAGACTTCTGTAGTCAAGGACTCACCTTAGCTTTCACCATCCAGTTAGCCATGAGAAAACTTTTGCCAAAGGAAAATCTGACAGTGGAGTAGACTTGTGAAGGCAAAGTTGGAAGGCGCGCAGCAAACACTAAGTGACATTATATTACCTATTCTATGTTCCATACAACAAAGGCCTTCTAATATGCAGATGGTTTCATTGATTTGTAGCAATTCACAATTTTTTAAATAATCTAATATCTACTATTACTATTTTTTAATATAGCTTATTTGAAAACTGGTAAGCTACTCCCAGATAATAAAGATTTGATTAAAGGTCTGACATCCAGATATATGTATTTTTATGATAATGACACCTTCAAGACATCTTTATTATATTCATATATAGATTGTAGATGGTCTTTAAATTAGCAAGAATTACCTACATTATGGTTGCTCTTTGAAAAGAATCCCCTTAAGAAATGTTAACTTTTAGGAAAGGTACCAGGACAGCTTCACAGCTATTATATGATGATGTATCTTAGCTGCTGCTGCTGCTAAGTCACTTCAGTCGTGTCCGACTCTGTGCGACCCCATAGATGGCAGCCTGCCAGGTTCCCCTGTCTCTGGGATTCTCCAGGCAAGAACACTGGAGTGGGTTGCCATTTCCTTCTCCAATGCATGAAAGTGAAGAGTGAAAGTGAAGTTGCTCAGTTGTGTCCGACTCTTAGCGACCCCATGGACTGCAGCCTACCAGGCTCCTCTGTCCATGGGATTTTCCAGGCAAGAGTACTGGAGTGGGTTGCCATTGCCTTCTCTGATCATATAATGTAAGATGGAAATTTGATGTAGCTACAAAGATTCTAAAATCTCAGCAACCTTAGTTTCTTTTTTATTGTTATATTAGTAAAATTTCCTAATTAATATGTGACATTTTTAAAATTGTTCCCTTTTATTTTTCTAAATATATTTTAGCTTTTGAACAATGAAATTACTATTCCTTATTTTTTCATGATTCATTGGACATTAACCATGACACTCTATAGGATATACTTCAGAAATGTTTAACTCATTACCATGTATATATTATTGCATGTATTTATTTAGTAGATCATAATTAATTCAAACTTCTGAAGTAGTTAAAACAATAAAGTGATTTAATTTCTTATCTTACATTTGTTTAATCATTTATTTAATTAAATTATTTAAACTGTAGCAAGATTTATAGGAAAAGAATTAAATACTTCTAGAAGCCCTGCTCTGCGATTTAGACATATTAGTATAAAATTAAATAATTGAATAGTGAGGATATAAATATTATCATGCTAAATCAGAAAAAATGTATTTGTAACAGCAAACGAAACAAATTCCTAAGACAGATGAGGTAATCATCTAATAAATGCAAAATAAAACCAATTCTAAGAGTAAAAAAAAAATTTCACTGAGCTTCAGAAGACTATCAAGAAAATATGTTTTATGTTTAACAACAGACATTAATATTTACAAACAGGCTATGCCACAATAACATAATACAGGCAAGAGTTTTAGGATTAAATGAATATTTATTCAATTTCAAATTTTAATTTAATTTACTGGTAGCTTTTAAAACATGCAGCAGAGTTTTTCTTTAAAAGGATAATCTGTGTATGAGAAATTGTAAGAATTTAGACACTTGGATTATAAATGTAAAAAAGAAATTACTTATCCTTTTGAAACTATATGTATTTTATGACCTTCTCTGAGTTATATTTTTCATTTCTGGTGAGAAGAACATTCTGAAGAAGTTAATAATAAACAAGTTTACTAGGGCAATTGAAAGGTGGGGAGTTGTTAGTAATGAATATATTTCTTATCACTAACTTCAAAACAGAATATATAATAGCAAGTTTATTAACCTAAATGTGTTATATATACATGCTATTAGCATCTTGAATGTAGCCACTCCCAAGACCTAATTCTCATCTAGGTTTTTACATATTTTGCAGGCATATGCAAATAGGTAGCAGAAATATATTTCTGGAGCTTAAGAAAGCTATTTAAGCCTAAGTAAGAATTCAGTCTCAAGTATGCTGTTTATAACTGAAAATTTTCTATCCAAAGAAAATGAGGCTGTGTTAATAATAGGTCCAATAATTTAAAAAAAGAGAGAGAGAGAGAGAAAATCAAAAAAGAATCCTGGAGTGTTCTAGCATTTAGAGGATGTATGAACCAGAATATAAACATAGGACAGAAGGGACACTGCTTGAAGAACATAACCTTGAACATAAACTAGAACAAACTTTGTAAATTCTCAAGGTACTATTTTATTTATTTTTTAAAATTTTATTTTGTTTTTAAACTTTACAAAATTGTATTAGTTTTGTCAAATATTGAAATGAATCCACCACAGGTATACATATGTTCCCCATCCTGAACCCTCCTCCCTCCTCCCCACCCATACCATCCCTCTGGGTCGTTCCAGTGCACCAGCCCCAAGCATCCAGTATCGTGCATCAAACCTGGACTGGCAACTCATTTCATACATGATATTATACATGTTTCAATGCCATTCTCCCAAATCTTCCCACCCTCTCCCTCTCCAACATAGTCCATAAGACTGTTCTATACATCAGTGTCTCTTTTGCTGTCTCATACACAGGGTTATTGTTACCATCTTTCTAAATTCCATATATATGCGTTAGTATACTGTATTGGTGTTTTTCTTTCTGGCTTACTTCACTCTGTATAATAGGCTCCAGTTTCATCCACTTCATTAGAACTGATTCAAATGTATTCTTTTTAATGGCTGAGTAATACTCCATTGTGTATATGTACCCCAGCTTTCTTATCCATTCATCTGCTGATGGACATCTAGGTTGCTTCCATGTCCTGGCTATTATAAACAGTGCTGCGATGAACATTGGGGTACACGTGTCTCTTTCCCTTCTGGTTTCCTCAGTGTGTATGCCCAGCAGTGGGATTGCTGGATCATAAGGCAGTTCTGTTTTAGTGTACAGTTATCGTTAAATAATAACTTTCGAGGCTTATATGTCTTATTCGCAGAAAAGAACCCAATGGTGTCATCTGGGGCATATTGCAAGTTTAATAGAAAAGATAAATATATGGAGGCAGAAGTAACTTTCAACACCATTCAAAGTATATTATCTGAGCAAAGACAGAGCCCACTTTCCTCATTAAGGGCTTCAAATAAAAAAGATAATTTATGGGAATGGTCTTTGCAGCATAAAAATCATTCTAGAAATTTAAGTTATCATCTCTGCATCTAGAAAGGGATACATACCAAGACACTCTTGAAGCCTCTTTAGAGATATACAGAGAGTTAGAAAATGATTTATATTTTATATTTGGCTCAAGCTTATTTTGTGTCTATATACTAGATTAGAAATGTTTGGAGGAGTTTTACTCCCATCATTCTTTCAATTCCATTCTGATAAACATTTAGACAGTTTACATTAAAAATGAACATGATCTTCTCCCAAATCTTTAACAGATTAAGTTGAAATTGAAGTATTGATCCAGAAGTATTTATTGAGTACCTTAAGGGAAAGTCATCAGAATTAGCTTGGTAGAAATTAAAAGCTTCAGAGCTTTGGACAAACTTTGGGCAGAAAAATGCAGAGAAAGAGAACCAATATAAAGAAAAAAAGCATATAATAAAGAGATGATATAAATTTTAAAAAAAGGAAATGTAGAATAGCAGGGGTTGACCAACAAACAAATAGTTCTCTTAACAGAGTTAAATGCGTCTGTCTTGCCTTTACAAAAGTCTTCCACCTACAGTATTGGAGCTATAATGAGAAAAACACGTATCAGACGAGTCTGGTTAGCTCCATCTTGTGGGAAGTTTGGGAATGTGAAAAGGGAAGTGATGGTGCCTGAGGTAAAGAATTTTGAGTCTGCAGGGCTCCAGACCAGTCTACTCCCAAGTGTGGACTCTACACCAACAGGGTGTGGATCACTCAAGAGATTGTTAGAACTGCAGAATTTCAGCCCCACCCCCTGCGTGGGAACTACTGAATCAGAATCTACAATTTAATAAGATTTCAAGGGGATTTGTATGTATAGTAAAGAAACATTGCTCTATAGAGCAGCTATGAACTGTAGACCAATGGTTACTGATACTGGTCAATTCAGCACACACAATAAATTGTGTAGTTACTCTTGTCTGTTTTTTCACCTGTTCTCCTCCAGGTTGATGGTTATGAGTCAACTAAAATCAGAATGAGACAGAAGTTCCCTAGGCTGGTGCCCATTTGAAAAGACTGATGCTGGGAAAGATTGAAGGTGGGAGGAGAAGGGACAATAGAGGATGAGATGGTTGGATGGCATCACTGACTCAATGGACATGAGTTTGAGTAAACTCTGGGAGTTGGTGATGGACAGGGAGGCCTGGCATGCTGCAGTTCATGGGGTCACAAAGAGTTGGACACAACTGAGTGACCGAACTGAACTGAGGCTGGTTCCCTGATTGAATGGCTGCATTCAATCTAAGCACCCGCTGCATACAAGTGACTCTCCTTGCTTTTTTTCATCGTGCTGAGGGGATGTTGCAATAGGGCCTCAACAGAATATATCAATATGTCTTGGACTTACAGTGGCAATACTAAAATTTTTATAAAACATTTCTTTAAAAAAATACTATAAGCTTACACAAATTGAAATACTTCACTTTTTGGAGAAAATAATGCTAATAAAGTGTTCTCTTTAGAGATCAAGAAAAATGTTATTAAAACATTTATATGAAGCACATGAATAAATATGTTAGCATATTAATTAGTTAAAACTGTTTCTTGGTTCTAAATAGAAATATTATCCTATTAATGTTTAATGCTCTATGAAAGAAAATAATTCACAACTAAGCTGTTTAATTTCTCATTTTCTGCTTGCAAGTCTTAAGTAGGTTTTTATACATTATAATAAAAGATCTTGTCAGAAATTCTTATTTCCTGGGGATTTAGCAAAAGATAATAAATGCACTTTCCAAAAAGTTTCAAACTTAAGTAATCATCTTTAATAAATTGTGCTTTAGCTCCCTATTAGCCCATCTACCATATTCATTAGAGAGAGGCTTCCATATTGAGAACCCAAAAATCAATCTAAGTATATTCTCCTAATCAGTTTCACCCAATGGGCTGATCTCCAGATAACAAATACTTACACAGATTGTATGATAATGGCATTGGGACTCATTATTAAACAACCTTTCCTCTTTGGGAATGATATTGGTCTAGAAATTATACTGTAGAGAGATTTTTAAAACAATTATTTTTATTGTAAGTAACTGTGTTTTATATGAAGTTAAAAATGAAAAAAACCACAAATCATTTTCTACTTATAGGAATGGAGGTTGTATTAAACTTAAAAAATTACTTTAGAGATGAAAATGTTTTATGCAAACTATAAAAGATTTTATTCACTTGAGCAGACATCATTTTTCAAAGACTGAAGGTAGTTATTAGCTGATGCAGAAATAATAGTAATATTTCAAACATAAAAATTAAGAAATATTTATTGTACTTACTAAAAACCAAGTGTTTGATATTAAAAATTTTGAATGTGTTTACACCAACAAATTAATGTAAGTAGAGACTTTCAGGATTAATTCTTAGTTCTTTGAGGATAATTTACATCAATGCCCCAGTTAGGCATAATGAACATGATATAAACATTATCTAAACTTTTAAAAAATTATAAATAATAAAATAGTTTATGATTCCTAGAATGTATTTCTCATTATTATAGTAGCAAGTTAGTATTTCTGAAGAATGAAAGTGATGAAAACATTAAAAATTACATATAGTAACCAAAAGTTCTTATATTAATGACTTCCCAATGTTACAGTTGCTGAATTTTTTGGTTTAAGCTCCAACAAAATTGATTAATAAAATAATGTTTTCCCTTATGCTATATACATGAAATATTTCTAGAAAGCTCTAAGTACACAGCACAACCACAGAGATTCACAGTTAAGATAGTAAAGAACTAATGAAGAAAGGTGAGAACTTCTTGATTGAAAATTTCCAAGATTAGCTCAGACAAATTTCTATGAAATTCTGCCGAATTATGAAATATAAACTGCCTTCTATAACATTCAGCAGAACAGATTAGCTACTCCTGCAATAGTGCTGAATAAAAAATGTTAAATATAAACAATGATGCTAGAACATTAACATTAGTGGATATAATCCAGACAATTTCTGAGGTAATATGAAGACTAGGAGATTCAAGATCTTTATCTTAAGTTTATATAAATTTCTCAGCAACAGTGTGATAGACTCTAAGATGCAAGCAGGGAGAAAAATGATAAGGTTGTAATAGCCTGACCTAGCGTAACTGGGAATCTGATCCTGCCTTATGCCTAAGCTTCAGCCTCTAAAGTGACTGGAAAACTCTAAATCCAACAAAGTTCATTCCTGACCCAGTCTCTAAGACTATGGATAACTTCAAGCACAAAGACATTAAGAAATACTATCCTGGGTGGCTCAGCAGTTAAGAATCCTCTTGCCAGTGAAGGAGCCAAGGGTTGGACCCCTGGGTCAGAAGATGACCTGGAAAAGCACATGGCAACTCACTAATATTCTTGCCTGGGAAATCCTCATGGACAGAGCAGCTTGGCAGACTACATTCCATAGGATCGCAAGGAGTCAAACACAACTTAGCAACTAAACAACTGCAGCCCAACGTGACGGGACACATGGTCAAATTATTCTCACTATTAATCTTACAGGGCTTCCCTGGAGTCTCAGACACTGAAGAATCTGCCTGCAATGTGGGAGACCTGGGTTCGATCCCTGGGTTGTGAAGATCCCCTGGAGGAGGGCATGGCAAACTGCTCCAATATTCTTGCCTGGAAAATCCCCATGGACAGAGGAACCTGGCAGGCTACAGTCCATAGGGTCACAAAGAGTCAGGCATGACTGAGTGATTAAGCACAGCATACGTAAGGACTAATCTTACAAACTGGCCTGTTTGGATAATTGGGCTTCTAATTTGTGAATGAATTTTGTCTATCCTGGCCTCAATTCTTATCACTGAAATCTAACTTTGTTCCCTATATCTAAAACTCTGAATCTTTGCATTAAAGATGATTTTTCCAGACTCTAGGATTGAATCCCTGTCCTGCCTTTACTCAACCTGTTCATGTCTCAGGAACTGGATTGTGTCCTTGAATCTTAGTACAATAGAAGAGAGTCTGTACATGATGTTTCCTTTATCCCAAACATACTTCCTATTCCTCAGTTCCCCATTTCTGTGGTCTGTCAGACTTTTGGATTGCTGGCTTGGTCTATTTGTGAAGATAACCATTCCTTATTGATCACAAAATCCTAATTGCAAAATTCAGACTTAAATTGCAGAACATAGGGGAAACCACTAGGCCAATTCAGATATGACCTAAATCAAATCTCTTATGATTATACAGTGGAAGTGACAAATAGATTAAAGGGACTAGATCTGATAGACAAAGTGCCTGAAGAACTATGTACCAAGGTCCATAATATTGTATGGGAAGCAGTGATGTGACCAAAACCATCCCCCCAAAAAAAGAAATGCAAAAATGCAAATGGTTGTCTGAAGAGATCTTACAAATAGCTGAGGAAAAGAAAAATGAAAGGCTAAGGAGAAAAGAAAAAATATACTCCTCCGAATGCAGACACAAGAATAGCAAGGAGAGATAAGAAAGCCTTCTTAACTGAATGATGCAAAGAAATAGAGGAAAACAGTAGAATGGGAAAGAACACTACAGGAAAAAAAACGTTAATGACAAGGATAACCAAAATGGTATAATCACTCATCTAGAGCCGGACACCCTGTAGTGCAAAATCAAGTGGGCCTTAGGAAGCATCACTATAAACTAAGCTAGTGGAAGTGATAGAATTCCAGCTGAGTGATTTCAAATCTTAAAAGATGATACTGTTAAAGTGCTGCACTCAATATGCCAGCAAATTTGGAAAATGCAGCAGTGGCCACATGACTGGAAAAGGTCAGTTTTCATTCCAATCCCAAAGAAGGGCAATGCCAAAGAATGTTCAAAGTATCACACAATTGCACTCATTTCAAATGTTAGCAAGGTCATGCTCAAAATCCTTCAAGCTAGCCTTCAACAGTAAGTGAACTGAGAACTTTCAGATGGCCAAGCTGAATTTAGAAAAGGCAAAGGAACCAGAGACCAAGTTGTCAACATCCATTGGATCACAGAAAAAGCAAGAGAGTTCCAGAAACTTCTACTTCTGCTTTATTAACTACACTAAAGTCTTTGACTGGGTGGATCACCAGAAAAAAAAAAAAAATGTGGAAAATTCTTAAAGAGATGGGAATAACAGACCACTTTACTTTTCTCCTGAGAAACCTGTATGCAGGTCAAGAAGCAACAGTTAGAATTGGACTGGTTCCAAATTGGGAAATGAGTATGTCAAGGCTGTATATTGTTACCCTGCTTATTTAACTTATTTGCAGAGTACATCATGTGAAATGCTGGGCTAGATGAAGCACAATCTGGAATGAAGATTGTGGGGAGAAATATCAATAACCTCAGATATGCAGATGACACCACCCTTATGGCAGAAAGTGAAGAGGAACTAAAGAGCCTCTTAATGAAAGTGAAAGAGGAGAGTGAAAAAATTTCCTTAAAACTCAACATTCAGAAAACGAAGATCATGGCATCTGGTCCTGTCACTTCATGGCAAATAGATAGCAAAACAATGAAAATAGTGACAGACTTCATTTTCTTGGGCTTCAAAATCACTGCAGACAGGGACTGCAGGCATGAAATTAAAAGACACTTGCATCTTGGAGGAAAAGCTATGATCAACCCAGACAGCATTTTAAAAAGCAGAGACATTACTTTGCTGACAAATGTCTATATAATCAAAGCTATGGCATTTCCAGTAGTCATGTATGGGTGTGAGAGCTGGACCATAAAAAAGGCTGAGCACTGAAGAACTAATGCTTTTGAACTGTGGTGTTGGAAAAGATTCTTGATATTCCCTTGGACTGCAAGGGGATCCAATCAGTCATTTCTAAAGGAAATCAGTTCTGAGTATTCACTGGAAGGACTGATGCTGAAGCTGAAGCTCCAACACTTTGGCCACCTGAAATGAACAGCCAAGTCACTGGAAAAGACCCAGATGCTGGAAAATATTGAAGGCAGGAAGAAAAATGTATAAGAGGACAAGATGGTTGGATGGCATTACCGACTCAATGGACGTGAGTTTGAGCAAGCTCCAGGAGTTGGTGAAGGACATAGAGAGTACACTGGGGCTTCATACAGTTGGACACAACTGAGTGGCTGAACAAACAACAGCAAAACCACCCCCTTAGGTATTTTATGCCCTTCAAATATCATGCCAAATTGGATTATCTCCTACAAACCTTCTTCACGAGATATAAAATTTTGATGATAGGTATTCATACTATATTTTACAAGTTATGTCCTTACATATAAGAAGCTTTTCCATTATTTGAATTCTATTCGATGGGAATGGAAAAATACTTGTGGAATTCTAGCTATATTCTAAGAGATTAAAATGATTCTCTCTAACAAACTGAAAATGGCATGTGGCAGCCATGAAACTGTGCTAGAGACCATGACTGACTATTACCCTGGAATGTATCTCATCTTTGTGTCAAAGTTACACTTCTCATAAGATGCTCCAGCCAATGACTGAGTGTGGCGAGGGTACTAAGGCAGGTCCATTCCTGTGAGCAAATTTGGCTGTGAGTACTTCCCAGTAGCCTCACGAAAACTTTCTTAGGGTTACACTACAATCACAGATTCTTCCTCCCAACCCTCCTTCCCAACCTATCTCCTTCACAGGTGTTTGTCCTCCAGTGCTAACATATTTCTCCTCCTCTAAGTATCCTCATTTTTCTTCCAAGAAATTTTCTACAACACATCTCTTGCACACTGAATCCTGTTGAAGGGTTGTAGAATATGCCACTCTAAAATATCCCATTACCCTTACCATAGTTTGGCCTGAGGCCAAACTACAGGAAGGGAAAACAGCCCTACTGATCAGTGAAAAACTGGATTAGAGATTATCTGAGCCTGGCCTTGCCCACTAGAGCAAGATCCAGTTTTCTCCACAGCCAGTCCTTCCCATCAGGAAGCTTTCATAGCCTCTTATCCTCATCAACCAGAGGGCAGACAAAATGGAAACCACAATTACAAAAAAAATAACCAAACTGATCACTTGGATCACAGCCTTGTCTAACTCAATGAAACTATGAGCCATGCTGTGTAGGGCCACCCAAGATGGAGAGTTCATGGTGGAGAGTTCTGACAAAACGTGGTCTACTGAAAAAGGGAATGTCAAACAACTTTGATATTCCTGCCTTGCAAACCCATGCAACAGTATGAAAAGACAAAGCAATATGACACTGAATGATGAACTTCCCAGGTCAGTAGGTATTCAGTATGCTGCTAGAGAAGAACAGAAAATAGCTCCAGAAGGAATGAAGAGTCTGAGCCAAAGCAGGAAAAACGCACTTGTGGTTGTGTCTGGTGGTGAAAGTCTGTTGCTGTAAAGAACAATAGTGCAGAGGAACCTGGAACGTTAGGTCCATGAATCAAGGCAAATTGGAAGTTGTCAAACAGGAGATGGCAAGGGTGAACATTGACATTTTAGGAATCGGTGAACTAAAATGGTCTGAAATGGGTGAATTGAATTCAAATATCCATTATATCTACTACTGTTGGCAAGAATCCCTTAGAAGGAATGGAGTAGCCCTCATACTCAACAAAAGAGTCCAAAATGCAGTTCAGTTCAGTCATCAGTCATGTCCAATTCTTCATGGCCCCATAACTGCAGCATGCCAGGCTTCTCTGTCCATCACAAAAACATGGACCTGGCTCAAACATGTGTCCATCAAGCAGGTGATGCCATCCAATCATCTCATCCTCTGCTGTCCCCTTCTCTTCCTGCCTTCAATCCTTCCCAGCATCAGGGTCTTTCCAATGAGTCAGTTCTTTGAATCAGGTGGCCAAAGTATTGGAGCTTCAACTGCAGCATCAGTAATTCCAATGAATATGCAGGATTGATTTTCCTTAGGATTGACTGGTTTGGTCTCCTTGCAATCCAAGGGACTCTCTAGAGTCTTCTCCAATGCAACAGTTCAAAAGCATCAATTCTTCAGCATTCAGCTTTCTTTATGGTCCAACTCTCACATCCATACATGACTACTGGAAAAACCATAGCTTTGACTAGATGGACCTTTGTTGGCAAAGTAATGTCTCTGCTTTTTAATATGCTCTCTAGGTTGGTCATAGCTTTTCTTCCAGGAAACAGGTGTCTTAATTTCATGGCTGCAGTCATCATCAGCAGTGATTTTGGAGCCCAAGAAAATAAAAGCTCTCACTGTTTCCATTGTTTACCCACCTATTTGCCATGAAGCGATGGGACCAGATGCCATGATCTTAGTTTTCTGAATGTTGAGTTTTAAGGAAACTTTTTCACTCTCCTCTTTCACTTTCATCAAAAGTCTCTTCATTTCTTCTTCACTTTCTGCCATAAGGGTGATGTCATCTGCATATCTGAGATTATTGATTTTCCTCTCCACAATCTTGATTCCAGCTTTTGCTTCATCCAGCCTGGCATTTCACATTATATACTCTGCATATAAGTTAAATATGCAGGGTGACAATATACAGCCTTGACATACTCCTTTCCCAAATTGGAACCAGACCACTGTTCCTTATCCAGTTCTAACTGCTGCTCCTTGACCTGCATACAAATTTCTCAGGAGGCAAGTAAGGTGATCTGGTATTCCCATCTCTTTAAGAGTTTTCCACAGTTTGTTGTGATCCACACAGTCAAAGGCTTGGCATAGTTATTAAAGCAGAAGCAGATGTTTTTCTGGAACTCTCTTGTTTTTTTGATGATCCAACAGATGTTGGCAATTTGATCTCTCAATGCTCTGCCTTTTCTAAATCCACTTTGAACATCTGGAAGTTCTCAGTTCATGTACTGTTGAGGCCTTGCTTGGAGAATTTTTAGCATTACTTGCTAACATGTGAGATGAGTAAAACTGTGTGGTAGTTTGAACATTCTATGGCATTGACTTTCTTTGAGATTGGAATGAAAACTGACCTTTTCCAGGCCTGTGGCCACTGCTGAGTTTTCCAGATTTGCTGGTGAATTGAATGCAGCACTTTCACAGCATCATCTTTGATGATATGAATTAGCTAAGCTGGAAATCTGTAACCGCCCCTAGCTTTGTTTGCACTGATGCTTCCTAAGGCCCACTTGACTTCGTCTTCAGGATGTCTGGCTCTAGATAAGTGATCACACAATCATGGTTATCTGAGTCATTAAGATCTTTTTTGTATAACTCTTCTGTGTATATTGCCAAAATGCAGTAATTGGGTGCAATCTCAAAAATAACAGAATGATCTCTGTTCATTTCCAAGACAAACCTTTGGATATCACAGGAATCCAAATCTATGCCCAAACCACTAACACCAAAGAAACTGAAGTTGAACAGTTCTATGAAGATCTACAAGACCTTCTAGAATTAACACCAAAACAAGGTGTCCTTTTCATCATAGGGAACTTAAATACAAAAGTAGAAAGTTAAGAGATACCTGGAGTATCCAGCAATTTTGGCCTTGGAGTACAAAATGAAGCAGGGCAAAGTCTAATAGAGTTTTGCCAAGAGTAGACACTGGTCATAGCAAACACCCTCTTCCAACAACACAAGAGAAGACTCTGCACATGCACATCACCAGATGGTAAACATTGAAATCAGAATGATCATATTTTTTGCAACCTAAGATGGAGAAGCTCTATACAAGTAAAAAACCAGACTGGGAGCAGATTATGGCTCAGATCATGAAATCCTTATTGCAAAATTAAGACTTAAAATGAAGAAAGCTGGGAAAACCACTATGCCATTCAAGTACAATCTAAATCAAATCCCTTACAATCATACAGTGGAAGTGACAAATAAATTCAAGGGATTAGGTCTGATGAACAAAGTGCCTGAGGAGCTATGGATGGAGGTTTGTAATATCATACAAGAGTCAGTGATCAAAACCATCCCCAAGGAAAAGAAATGTAAAAGACAAAATGGTTGTCTGACGAGGCCTCACAAGTAGCTGAGAAAAGAAGAGAAGCAAAAGGCAAAGGAGAAAATGAAAGATATACTCATCTGAATGAAAAGTTTCAAAGAATAGCAAGAAGAGATAGCAAGAAGAAAGCCTTCCTAAGTGAACAATGCAAAGAAATATAGGAAAACAAGAGAATGGGAAAAACTAGAGATCTCTTCAGGAAAATTAGAGATACAAAGTGAATATTTCATGCAAAGATGGGCTCAATAAAGGACAGAAACTGTATGAACCTAACAGAAGCAGAAAATATTAAGAAGAGGTGGCAAGTATACACAGAAGAACTATACAAAAAAGATTTTCATGACCCAGATAATCACAATGATATGATCACTCAACTACAGCCAGACATCTTGGAGTGCAAAGTTAAGTGGGCCTTAGGAAGCATCAGTACAAACAAAGCTAGTGGAGGTGATAGAATTTCAGCTGAGCTATTTCAAATCCTAAAAGATGATGCTGTTAAAGTGTTGCACTCATTATTCCAGCAAATTTGGAAAACTCAGCAATAGCCACAGGATTGGAAAAGGTCAGTTTTCATTCCAATCCCAAAGAAGGGCAATGCCAAAGGATGCTCAGACTACCACACAATCACACTCATTTCACACACTACCAAAGTAATATTCGAATTTCTCCAAGCTAGGCCTCAACAGTACTTTAAATGAGAAATCACAGGTGTTCACACTGGGTTTAGAAAAGGCAGAGGATCAGAGATCAAATTGCCAGTATCTGATGGATTATAGAAAAAGCAAGAGAATTCTAGAAAAACATCTACTTCTGCTTCATTGACTTTTTCAAAGCCATTGACTTCATGGATCACAACAAACTGTGTAAAATTCTTAAAGAGATGGGAATGCCAGACCATCTTACTTGTCTCCTGTGAAACTTGCATGCAGGTCAAGAAGCAACAGATAGGATAGGACATGGAATAATCGACTGGTTCCAATTTTGAAAGGAGTACATCAAGGCTGTATATTGTCACTCTGCTTATTTAGCTTATATGCCGAGTGTATAATGTGAAATGCCAGTCTAAATGAATCACAAGCTGGAATCAAGACTGCTGGGAGAAATATCAATAACCTCAGATATGCAGATAACATCACCCTTATGGCTGAAAGCAAAGAGGAACCAAAGAGCCTCTTGATGAAATTGAAAGAGGAGACTTAAAAAACTGGCTTAAAATTCAACATTCAAAACCCTAACATCAACAATAAAAATCATTGTCTAACTCATTTTGTCTCTGCCTAGGTCAACAAGCTACAACATGCAGTGCCAGTTCAACAAGGATATATAAAACTACACCAGACCATGGGAAATATTGCTCACCCTTAGATGGACACTGCTGTAAGGACTCTGAGGCTGGAGACTAGCTAGAGGTGGAGGCCCAGTGTCCCTTGCTGTCCCAGCTCAGCAGGAAGTAGCCAGAGAGACCTCAATATCCCTATTCCCAGAGAATTGGGCCTCCCATCTCTTGAAGGGAGAACATTAGGTAGTTAGAATAGGAAAAAGGAGTCCAAAATGGTGATGGCTAAAAGACAAAGAAAGGGGAAAGCCTGCAAAAATGGAACAAAACAAAACCTGTGGAATGGAGTGATAACTTCAGGCAAAATAAACACGGGCCCTTCTAGGCTATCCCAACTTGCATAGGGCAGGCTCAAAGTGGGAAGGAGACAAATGTATAAAAGGAGGAAGCCAAGAAGGATTGAGGCCTCTCCTTTGGGTTGACCAACCCTCACACCTCGAGGGTATACTTTCCTTTGCTTGCCGAATAAAACTGAGCTGTAAC
>NW_011495021.1:4531659-4538740 GCF_000754665.1 Bison bison bison
TGTGTAAACAAAAAAAAAAAAAAAAAAAAGTTAAGGTAACAACAAAATTCTCTAAAGCAATTATCCTTCAATAAAAAAATTAATTAAAAAAAAAAAACTAAATTCATGGTATCCAGTCTTCATGGCAAATAGATGAGGAAAACATGGAAACAGTGAGAGACTTTATTTTCTTGGGCTCCAAAATCACTGAAAATGGTGGCTGCAGCCATAAAATTAAAAGAAGCTTGCTCCTTGGAAGAAAAACTTTGACAATGCTGCTGCTGCTAAGTCACTTCAGTCATGTCCGACTTTGTGTGACCCCATAGATGGCAGCCCACCAGGCTCCTCCGTCCTTGGGATTCTCCAGGCAAGAATGCTGGAGTGGGGTGCCATTTCTTTCTCCAATACATGAAAGTGAAAAGTGAAAGTGAAGTCTCTCAGTTGTGTCTGACTCTTCGCGACCCCATGGACTACAGCCTACCAGGCTCCCCCGTTCGTGGGAGTTTCCAGGCAAGAGTACTGGAGTGGGTTGCCATTGCCTTCTCCGGACAATCCTAGAAAACGTATTAAAAAGCAGAGACATTACTATGCCTACAAATATCCAAATAGTCAAACCTATGGTTTTTCATCTCATTAAAATGACAATAGAGTTGGACA
The DNA here is from genome assembly GCF_000754665.1 of Bison bison bison. Taxonomy (NCBI): domain Eukaryota; kingdom Metazoa; phylum Chordata; class Mammalia; order Artiodactyla; family Bovidae; genus Bison; species Bison bison. The sequence continues at coordinate 4,532,296 of NW_011495021.1, forward strand.
TGACAGAGCAACTGAACTGAAAGCACTCATCTAGTTCGATTCTAATGGGAATATATATTAGAAACCAATCAATATTTCAAAGAAATCCATCAATTTTCATAAACTTATCTGCTTTAAATCAATTGACCTTTTAACTCACTGCAATGAAAATTATGTTTAAAATATGGTTATTCACCATAAAAGGAATGACATAATGCCACTTGTAGCAACATGGATGCAACTAGAGGTTATCTTAGTGAAAATCGGAAAGAGAAAGGCAAATACCATATGATATCACTTTTATCTGGAATCTAAAATATGACATAAATGAACCTACCTATGAAGCGATCCATGGGGTCGCAAAGAGTCAGACACGACTGAGCTACTGAACTGAACTGAACTGATGAAGCAAAAACAGACTCACAGACATAAAACAAACTTGTGGTTGCCAAGAAGGAGGAGAGGTAGGAGAGGGATGGATTTGGAGTTTGGTTTTAGCAGGTGCAAACTATTGTATGTAGAATGGATAAACAAGAAGGTCATTCTGTATAGCACAGGGGACTATATTTAATATCTGGCCATAAACCATATGGAAAATAATGTAAAAAAGAATGTACATGTATGTATAAATGAATCATTTTGCTGTACACCAGAAATTAGCAACTTTATAAATCAACTATACTTCAATAAGGACTTCCCTGGTGGGTCAGATGGTAAAGAATCTGTAATGTGGGAGACTTGGGTTTGATCCCCAGGTTGGGAAGATACCCTGGAGGAATGGACATGGCAACCCACCCACTCCAGTATTCTGCCTGGAGAATACCCATGGAGAGAAGCCTGGCAGGCTGCAGTCCATGGGGTCTCAAAGTGGTGGACACAACTGAGTGATTAAGCACATACTTTAATAAAAATAAATAAAATATGGCTATTCAAAAAGCAGACTTCTAGTGTATATCACAACTATAAATAAACATCCTAAAATTAAAGGAAAGAAAATCCCTAAAGATAATTACAAATATAAACTCACCTTTAAGGGTATTTTAAAATACTTAGGTGAGATATTTCTTTTAATTATGTTAGTTAAGAATAGATAAGAATAACTAAAGGTAGTAACTTAACAAAAATCAGAGATTAATATCCCAACTACAGAGTAGCATCAGAAAAGCATCAAATTGTTCAAATATGACATGCAGTTGAATTTATTAGCTTAAAATTTAAAGCAAGAGAAATGCTATGGAATTCATTTCTGAGATTCTCTGAGCTATGGAATTAAGAAGTATTTAAAATTTATAGTGTTTGAAAATACTCACCAATGGTATAATAACTATTATACATTCCAAGTTAAGTAAAAGCAATGAAATTTCCTTGGATTAATTTATAGAAGTCAGCTACAAAACTATTTTCTAAATATTTGAGAAAAAAACATGAGCAGTAACACAATACTTTACTCTCTGACACTATCCTTAAATGTCTGTATCATAAGTTAGGCAGCAGCAAATACTGTAACATAATGCACAGGGTTAATGATGCTGTTATTACTTCTATTTCACAGCTGAGGAAATCAGACAAGTATATGCTATTTGTGTTTTTGGCAAAAATTTAATCTTCAATCCAAGGAGAGAATGTTAAAATTTAAATTTGATTCAGAACAGTTTTGTAACAATCAGTGTTTTATAAGGCCAACTCAAAAATTTATCACTCTCCAAAAATCAAAGATTCAGTTATTTTCTATTCCTTTCCTATAAATTGTAAGGGACATTTTTGGGTTTTCTTCTTCCCTTTTCCTTAGGTATGACTCACACAGAAATTCATGTTTAGAGTACAAGTGTTTTCATGAGTGAAATTATAAGCTTTCTAACTCTCCCCTGAAAAATTAAAGCATTTTGTTTTTACCTATATTAACACTTGTGTGAGATGCTTTCATACATCACTTATTTGGACCATATCTTTGATTTTTCTACTATCTATTTTTAAGTACTTAATACAGTGTATTTATATAGCAAATATTCATAATACATTTTTCATCAACAGTGTGTGTAATAATTAATAGTAAGACTGCTGGAAGATGAGATTCCTATTAGCATTTGTCAATGTAATAAATTGCCAGATGGAATCTACATCTCAAAGGGATAGTCATGTAAGTCATAGCACCCCAGAAAACATGGAAATCCCCATGTTTTCAAAATATTATAATCATATTTATCAATATGGTACAACAGCCTTCAGTGAAAAACAGGATGAAATCAAAAGGGAAAAAACTAATAGCATTGACAATGTGTTAAAAAGAGTAATGTAAAGAAACTATCTTTCACAAACTGGTGCTCCCTCAATTACTGAGATCCACAATGTTGTAATGAATTCTAAAGGTTTGTGCTGTAATGAAATGACAACTTGTTTCTAAGTCATTACTTAGGGGTTTACAAATTAAAAATGGTCTTTATTGTCATCATAATGAGATGAAGAAGAAGGCAATGGCACCCCACTCCAGTACCATTGCCTGGAAAATCCCATGGACAGAGAAGCCTGGTGGCCTGCAGTCCATGGGGTCGCTAAGAGTCGGACACTACTGAATGACTTCACTTTCACTTTTCACTTTGGAGAAGGAAATGGCAATCCACTCCAGTGTTCTTGCCTGGAGAATCCCAGGGACAGGGGAGCCTGGTGGCCTGCCATCTATGGGGTCACACAGAGTCAGACATGACTGAAGTGACTTAGCAGCAGCAATGAGATGAAAAATTCTAAGTTTCCTGTCCTCTCAAGAAGTGAACTTAAAACAACCTTAACTTTCTTCCCCACATCAGACACTAGATACTCCACGCGGAGTTTGCCGAGTGGATAGCCCTAGGGAAGGGACGCAAGTGGAACAAAGAACCACTTGGTCCATGCCACCTGGAATTGAAGGACACAGAACCCAATGCCCAACATTTTTCTGAAAATTAGACAAAAGCACAAGGCTAATAAGATCCTCAAAGTCAAGAGAGACACCTGTGTTGGGAGAAGCTCTCCCTTCTGAGACTCAGTCCAGAGGTTCTGTGAGTACAGTGGTACCAAGCAAAGTAGTTGAGCTTGAAACAACTTTGGAGAAACAGGCCCAAGGGAGCTACATGTGAAAGCAAAGTGAACCCAACAGCAAAAGGCTACAATGGGTATATCATGAGAACTGAGGACAGTCTCTTCAGTTATCATTTGAGAATGGTAAGAGGGAAATAAAGAGAATGAAAACTTCCCTATATTCATAAATAAAATTATATGTCCATTATTAATACTGTATTTCTCTTCCTTCTTATTTTTCTCTGCTACTGTTGAAAATTATCACTTGGTAGAATAACAGTATGTGTGATGTGAACATGTTTTAAAAAACAGTCACATGCTGGATACTACAGAAACAGAGACATATCTGCCACTCCCACAGGTGGGAAAATGTTGAAGGATGGGTGACCTAGTAAGCTCATTCCCACCCCTGGATAGTCACATTGGATCAAACTGTCAAAAAACACCTTAAAATTACTACGGGGTTTATCATTCTAAAGTGATTAAGCTATTAATATTTTAAGGAAAATTTTCTTTGGGATAGGAGGAGATAACAGGGGTTCTTCCATTTGATCAACAAATATGTACTGAAGACCTATTATATTAAGAACAAAACTAGAGATCACTACACTTATAAGCTTATAGATATCTAATGGTGTGCTAGGAATAAAAATGAATAAGGAAAAAGGATACGGAAAAGGATATCTTCAGAGTGAGTACAGATGCTATTTTATATAGTATGGATGGAGAAGACCTCTGGAAGAGCAAAAGGTTTTTCTTAATGTTTTTATGGTTCCTGGATGGCTCTGAAAAGTACTAACAAAGAGAGATTAACAGGATAAAAGCATACAAATTTACTTACTATAAATTATGTGACACAGGCGCCTTTAAGAGGAAATGAAGCCCCCAAAGAGTGGGATCTTTATTTAAAAATACCCATGAGTATTTTTGTGCTAGGTTTGATGAAGAATGGACAGTGGTGGAGAAGTATGATAAAAGAGAGTATGAGATAAGTGATGTAAACTAGGGGAACTTAGAAAGCCCTCTTCAGATTCTTCTCAGTATCCTTTTGTTTTCAAAGATAAGGTTGCTCCTTTCCTCCTGGTATAGAGAGGGCAACTCTCACAAGAGGTTTTTATGATTTGTTTCAGGGGAAAAGGAAGAGGAGGTCAGATCTTCCTGCTTCTACCATTTTTTTCAAACTCCTTCAGTTTGAATTATTTATTATGCCAAGGCCCCATATTTTGGGGTGGCAGGTCTTGAACCTCCCAGGTAAGGTAACAAGTAGGTACTAACGATATTCAAATATTTAACACCCTATAAAACAAGATCATTTATCAATTAGAAAGATCCCTGATTACTCATGGAGATAAGCCTGCTGCATGGTACTAAGCAAGCTTTACTGGTTATAACTCATTGAATTCCATCCCCGCATAATAATAGTTTAAATAATGGGAGCTCAATCCCTGTGAATATCTAGCATAGGAAACAGTGAGTGCATAGTCCCTGGGGCTGCTGAATGCTTGATAAGTGTGAGAACCAACAAGAACCTGAATGAGAGAGGGTAGAAGAAAAAGAAGAGACAGCTGCTAGACCAGATGATGTTAAAAATAATAATAATAAGATATGTCTATAGGACATTTAGATTTTTTTTCTTGAGTATGGTAAACAAAGGAAGAAAATAACTTTTTAAGAATTATTTTGAAATAATGTAGCAAAAAAGAAAAAGCTAGAAAGAAAACATTAGAAACTTATGAGTTATTGAGCTGAGAGACATGATGCTATTGCAGAGTAGGATATACGAAGAGGACTTAGTGAGAATTGGTCAGCAGCTTTAAGGTACAATCTGAGGCCATTTTCAGGCTCAATGATTTGCTAGAAGAACTCACAGAACTCAGAAAAGCTGTTACACTCACAAAAGTATTAGTTGCTCAGTCGTGTCTGACTCTCTGTGACCCATGGACTGTAGCCCATCCAGCTCCTCTGTTCATGGAGTTCTCCAGGCAAGAATACTGGAGTAGACTGCTGTTCTCTTCTCCAGGTGACCTTCCCAATCCAGGGACTGAACCCATGGCTCCTGAACTGGGGCAGATTTTTCATGACTGAGCGATCAGGGAAGCCCCCATGAAAAGACCTAGGGGTATAGAAATTGGTACTGGCCAAAGGTCAATAGTCCAGAAAACTATGAAATATTTGAGGGAATTGCTTTGATAAAGAAAGAAACAAAAGGAAGGAATGAAAGAGCCAGCCTGATGGCAAAAAGCACAATTTTCTGATCACTAAACTAGTCTTCATGAAAGGTGTACTTTCCAATAACCTTTCCTGATGACTGACACAGACATAGAATGTGTAAGAAAAATAAATGTATTTGTACCTTATGTTGTTGTTGTGTTGGTCTCTTTAGTGTGGCAGCTTAACTTTCATTCTAAATAAACAGAATTCTAAAAATAAATCTATGAAAATGTTCCACGTGAAAAAAATTTAACGATTACTGACACAGACATAGAATGTGTAAGAAAAATAAATGTAATTGTACCTTATGATGTTGTTGTGTTGGTCTCTTTAGAGTGGCAGCTTAACTTTCATTCTAAATAAACAGAAATCTAAAAATAAATCTATGAAAATGTTCCACGTGAAAAAAATTTAACGATTACTGTCAGATACTAAGGAAAGCTAAATAAATCATGGGATGTTGCGTGTTTATACGTAGAATGATTAATGTGATAAAGATGTCATTTTTCTATAAATTGATCCATAGTACATATTATGGATAACTCAAACTAAGAAAAATTTAATACCGTTAGTGAGATATAATTGACATGAATACTGTATATATTTAAAGTATTCAACTTGGTATTTGACAGATATACATATCAGTGAAACACCACCACAATCATGATGACAAACATTTCCATCACATTCAAAAGTTTTCTCATTCCCTTTTGTAACTCACATCTTCATAGTCCCTCTCCTGCAACAAAATTGCAGGTCTGCTTTTGACACTATGTATCAGCATGCACCTTTTAGAATTTCATACAATTAGAATCATACTGTCTTTTTTCTAGCTCCTTTCACTTATAATTATTTGAAAATTCATTCATGTTTTTGCATATATTCATTGCACTTTTTTAGCACTGAGTAAATACAAATCAGCAAGTCAGGAAGCAACAGTTAGAACTGGAGATGGAACAACATACTGGTTCCAAATAGGAAAAAGAGTATGTCAAGGCTGTATATTGTCACCCTGCTTATTTAACTTATATGCAGAGTACATCATGAGACATGCTGGGCTGGAAGAAGCACAAGCTGGAATCAAGATTGCTGGGAGAAATATCAATAACCTCAGATATGCAGATGACACCACTCTTATGGCAGAAAGTGAAGAGGAACTAAAGAGCCTCTTGATGAAAGTGAAAGAGGAGGGTGAAAAAGTTGG
>NW_011495021.1:4538840-4549277 GCF_000754665.1 Bison bison bison
GCAGATGACACCACTCTTATGGCAGAAAGTGAAGAGGAACTAAAGAGCCTCTTGATGAAAGTGAAAGAGGAGGGTGAAAAAGTTGGCTTAAAGCTCAACATTCAGAAAATGAAGATCATGGCATCTGGTCCCATCACTTCATCGGAAATAGTGGGGAAACACTGCCAGACTTTATTTTTTGGGGCTCCAAAATCACTGCAGATGGTAATTGCAGCCATAAAATTAAAAGACGCTTACTCCTTGGAAGGAAAGTTATGACCAACCCAGATAGCATATTCAAAAGCAGAGATATTACTTTGCCAACAAAGGTCCATCTAGTCAAGGCTATGGTTTATCCAGTGGTCATGTATGGACATGAGAGTTGGACTGTGAAGAAAGCTGAGTGCCGAAGAATTGATGTTTTTGAACTGTGGTGTTGAAGAAGACTCTCGAGAGTCCCTTGGACTGCAAGGAGATCCAACCAGTCCATTCTAAAGGAGATCAGTCCTGTGTGTTCATTGAAAGGACTGATGCTGACACTGAAACTCCAATATTTTGGCCACCTGATGCGAAGAGTTGACTCATTGGAAAAGACCCTGATGCTGGGAGGAATTGGGGGCAGGAGGAGAAGGGGATGACAGAGGATGAGATGGCTGGATGGCATCACCGACTCAATGCACATGAGTTTGAGTCAACTCTGGGAGTTGGTGATGGACAGGGAGGCCTGGCATACTGTGATTCATAGGAACACAAAAAGTTGGACTCGACTGAGCAACTGAACTGAACTGAAATACAAATTATCTCATAAGATTTAATACATCATTTAAAAAAATTTACTAAAAATATTTTCACACTTCCTTTTTTTTTTGGCTCGTAGGTTATTTAGATGTATGTGTGGTTTTCTTTTTTAGTTTGCAAATATTTGGAGATTTTCAGATATCTTGCTTTTATTGATTTCTAATTTAATTCCATTACAGTCATTATATCATTGATGAATGATACTTTTCATGATTTGAATACTTCTGAAATACATTGAAGCCTTTCTTACAGTCCAGGATATGGTCTCTTATGAGAAATATCATTTATGTTGTATAATTATTTTTGAACATAATTTATTTTTCTGCTGTTACTTGAAATGTTCTAAGTATATCATTTGGGTCATTGGTTAATTTATTCTTACTGATTTTCTATCTACTAAGTGTTATTTCAATTACTGAAAGAGTAGTATTGAAATATCTCACTATAGCTATAGATTTGTCTATTTTTCTTTAAACTTCTAATACTTTTTCTCTATATAATTTGAAACTTTTTTATTAGGTTTATAAACATTTAAGGTTGCTAAGTTCTTTGATTGAATTTATAACTTTGTCATTAGTAAAAGACCTTCTTTATCCCAGGTACTGAGGTAGAAAATTATTAGGTAGTCAGTACAGAGTTAAGGCCTCAGTTTCTCCTTTTAGAAATACAGTTCTAACTTCCACTTATTTTTTTATTTCACACAATTGTCTTGCTCCATTAAACTATTGCCATACTTGCTGTTCCAGTTCCTTGGTACTCATGGGAAATGCCTCTCTGGACTGGAGGCCATAAAACACTCAAACTCATGACAGGACAATCAGTAACTGATGTCCAACCTATTGAGAACTAAAACACCAGGTGAACCATCAACATTAGGACAGACATCTGGTCCTTAAGGAGGGCATGTCAACACACTCCAGTTTCTTGCCCGGAGAATCCCCGTGGACCCATGGACGGAGGACCTGGCAGGCTACTGTCCATGGGGTCGCAGAGTCAAACACCACTGAGGAGACTGAGCACACACTGGTCCTTAAACAATGGCCTGAGATCATGAGGAAAGGTCAGGGGGTGGAGACTCAATGTCTTGGGAAAACTCAGGGGCTAAGAGATCAAAAAAGGCCGTAAAATTGACAAACTATGTGTGATGATTTTTAAACTGATTGGTCAGGGATTACATACATTCAGACCCCTGAACCAACCAAAAATGAACTGGTCAATATTGGCAAAGGTATAAACTGCTGTGATTTCTGCTGTTTCAGGACACTTCCCTCCACCCCCACACCTCAGTGTCTATGCTGAGAGCTTTGTACTTCTACTCTCTGAAATAAAAATCTGCCTATGTGAGTATTCGCGTGTTCATGGATTCCATTCTTTAGCTTTGTAGGTAAGAGCTCAGATTCCCGTTTCAGTACCATTTGTTTCCTGCTTATGGCACCGGCAATAGAGTGAGTGCTCTGAGCCCTTATTATAAGTCTGTCAGTGGATTTCAACAGAGTGCTAAGCTTACATCTAGAGATCCTTGAAGCCCATTTGCTATCTTACCAAAGGCAAAATTCTTGTTGAAAACGGACAAAGAAAACTGAAGGAAATGCAACCCATTTAAGTAGGTTGTAGGCCTTTCAAGAAGGTGAGTGGAGATTTTCACATCTGAGATTAGAAGATAGAACAATTAAGACATTAGACAAGAGAAAGTGGCGGTAAGTTTTAGAATAGGCTATATCTTTGAGGGGACAATCATATGAAGTATTCAACCCTTTGATGTCTTTCCCCTTTAACTTTCAGAATAGCTATATTTTTCAGTAATTTAAAATTAATACATTTCATGTGTTATAATCCCTTTTGTTTTGTTTTTTCCCCCAATTACAGAAAATAACTTTATTATATGGAGGTTTTGTGGGATAAAATGATAGTTGAAGTCAAAAGGAAAGTTATTTCTGACCCAAATTAAACTGCCACACCTACCTCAAAGCATTCCTTGTTGCTATTTGTGCAGCCTATGTTTTCCAGGCTGCAGCAATAGTGAAATGATAGGTGTTCTTTAAAAAGTTACATTTAAGCAGAAATGGAAGATCTGAGTTATACTTCAGACTTCTCACTGTGTATATGTAAGATGTCCTATGTATGTGTGTGTGTGTGTATGTGTGTATATATACATATGTGTACACATACAAATATATACATGTGACATACACATATATACATATGTGTATATTCACAGCAAATACATGTATGAGAGAGAGATAGGATGTGTACAATAAATGATTTTAGATAACTAAAATAGTCAGTCAACAAGAAGATAATAGGCTGCTAAATAAATAGTTACAAGTATTTTTCACAATAGAAAGAAATAACTATATGGCTGAATTAATGGTAACTAATTTGCAAGATTTCAAAAGTTAATAATAAAAAAGTTACTGAGAGCAATTCTTTACTTATTCTTGTTTCAATACACTTTTGAATGTTGCATGTAAAAAATAGTATCAGTTCAGTTCAGTTCATTTCAGTCACTCAGTCGTGTCAGACTCTTTGCGACTCCATGAATCACAGCACGACAGGCTTCCCTGTCCATCACCAACTCCTTGAGTTCACTCAAACTCATGACCATCGAGTCGGTGATGCCGTCCAGCCATCTCATCCTCTGTAGTCCCCTTCTCCCCCTGCCCCCAATCCCTCCCAGCATCAGAATCTTTTCCAATGAGTCAACTCTTCGCATGAAGTGGCCAAAATATTGGAGTTTCAGTGTCAGCATCAGTCCCTCCAATGAACACCCAGGACTGATCTCCTTTAGGATGGACTGGTTGGATCTCCTTGCAGTCCAAGGGACTCTCAAGGGTCTTCTCCAATACCACAGTTCAAAAGCATCAATTCTTAGGCACTCAGCTTTCTTTGCAGTCCTATAAAAAGAGAAGAATGATTTATGAATTGATAATAACAGCGTTTGAGGCCAGTCTTTGTGATTCATCAGACATTGAGCTCAGTAAATAGCATACTTTGCAATCCACAACTGTAAGTAAAGCTATCCAAAGTAAAGTAAAAGGTATTATATGCTAGGTAATCTTTTATATCATATTATTGTTAAATTTTCAAATTTTCAAAATTTTGAGTACAAAAGGGTATTATAAAGTCAAGAAAAACATTTTTGAGTAAGTTATGAATAACCAACAATTAGAATAAAGTCCTCAGTGGTATTTCTTCATTTCTCTACTAGTCCACAATGGCCATTCAGATAAAGCCAATGCAAATAATAATAATAGTGATGATAATCAAGATCTCTCTTATGCTAATAAAACCCTCCAATAAAAGAATCAGACATTTAAATTAGACTATACAATGATCCATTTGAGGGAGATTTTAAAATACCCTTTGGACTAAGTATTTTAGCAGCCTTGACTCAATTTGAAGTCAATAGGTTGCCCCTGAAAAATACCTCCTGAAATATGTTCTAAACCTAAGTATTTATTTCCCTGATATTTTCCCCTGTGTGAAACTTTTGTATACACAAAGGTTTTTGCTCTAGGATTCATAAATAGCTAAGATAGCAGTTGCAGTAAACCAGGAACAGTTCTAAGTGGTGACCTGTTGAGGTCCTTTAATGGACCGGAATCTGGTTGTCTGGAGTCAATGATAAGAAAGTAAAAGAGAGAGAGAGGCTGATATTCCCTGATTTACGCAGAGAACCAATAAAGCCCTTGACACAGGGCTTGTGTCGCTCACGAAGGCACCAGGTTTCAAGAATTAATAAGGAACAGAGGATTCATGACAGATCCAAAACAGTACACAGGAAGCCTCCTGTTAAATGCTTCCTGACAGTGACCCATGAGATTTGTGTAATTATTTTCCCATTTTATAGGAAGGAAGTCAGAGCAAGAAAAGTTTAGTAACTTTCCTAAAATCACAAAGGTAATAATAGGTAGAGTTCAGATTTAAAAGTCTGATACTAAAACCCTTGAATTCCTCTTAAAGCATTTTCTGATGCTCTAGTGCTTGCTTCTCAGAACTTTTAATATTTGCTTTCAAATCATTTTATTCACATCCAATTTTCTTCTACAATTATTTTAGTCACACTTAAGGTCAAAATAGAGAAGGCAATGGCAACCCACTCCAGTGTTCTTGCCTGGAGAATCCCAGGGACAGGGGAGCCTGGTGGGCTGCCGTCTATGGGGTCGCACAGAGTGGGACACGACTGAAGTGACTTAGCAGCAGCAAGGTCAAAATATAAATAAATAATAAAATTTAAATTATCTTCAATTAACATGAGAATTAAGGGAAAACTTTCTTTTAGATATGGTTATTACAAGTCAGTAAGTGTGATGCCAAAAATTAATAGAAACAGAAAAATAGGATTTGCTTGAACAAGTAATGCTTCAGGAAGATCCATATGGTTTACCAAAGAAAGTGAAAAGTGAAAGTGTGAGTCACTCAGTCATATCTGACTCTTTGAAACTTCGTGAACTGTAGTCCACCAGGCTCCTCTGTCCATGGAATTCTCCAGACAAGAATACTGGAGTGGGTTGCCATTTCCTACAACAAAATACACTGTCAAATACAATTCTGGTTAAATATCTTAGAGAAAAAAAATGACTTGGCTTAAAGTATCAACAAAATAAAAGATAAGGAAGTTACTTACATTGTGATAGCTATTAGACCCACACAGAGTGTAACAGAAATGGAATTGCTAACTAAGACTTGTCACTTGCCATCTGCCTCTACAAGTATTAAATCACCAGCCACCATAGTCACTGACCTTCTAAACACCCTGAAAGAAGTTCAGGGCAGAAATCAGGAATGAAGCACTCTCTGCTCTGGGAAAAACTGGCAGAGCTTGCCAGTTAGATAGTTAGATAGAAGATTTTTTAAATTAATTAATTAATTTTAATTGGAGAATAATTACTTTACAATATTGTGGGGTTTGCCATACATCAACATGAATCAGCCAGGGTGCACTGATGGCGAAATGTGCACTCGTGGCTGATTCATGTTGACATATGGCAAAAACCACCACAATATTATAAAGTAATTGACCTCAAATTAGAGTTAATTAATCAATTAATTTAAAAAATAGATATAAGATGTTATTAGCCCAATTTCTTGCATCTTCTCATATCTAGAAAAGCACTAAAATCATTAATGGAGACATTTGTTTCTCTTGACTGGCTGCAAACTTCTTGTGACTAGCAGTGACCTTATGCCAAAATGTGTCCTTGATTGAACATATCTTCCTTCACCAAAATCATTTATATATACTGAGCTCCCCTCTTACCTCTTCAGAGCAGTTCCTCTGAGCCAAATGAGATTGTGTCTCCCAGGCTATAGTCCTCATTTTGCCCCCAATACAGTTTTCATTTTACTCTCATGTGTTTCTTTTTCAGTCAATAGGATCAAGATGATAAACACATTTTTATTATCTGGGCTCCAAAATTTATTTGGGCTCCAAAATATTACTTGAGCTCCAGAATAACTGCAGATGGTGGCTGCAGCCATGAAATTAAAAGACTCTTGCTCTTTGGAAGAAAAGCTATGACCAAACTAGACAGCATATTAAAAAGCAGAGACATTACTTTGCTAACAAAGGTCTGTCTAGTCAAAGCTATGGTTTTTCCAGTAGTCATGTATGGATGTGAGAGCTGTACTACAAAGAAAGCTGAGTGATGAAGAATTGATGCTTTTGAACTGTGGTGTTAGGGAAGACTCTTGAGAGTCCCTTGGACTACAAGGAGATCCAACCAGTCCATCCTAAAGAAGATCAGTTCTGAATATTCAATGGAAGGACTGATGCTGAAACTGAAGCTCCAATACTTTGGCCACCTGATATGAAGAACTGACTCACTGGAAAAGACTCTGATGCTGGGAAATATTGAAGGCAGGAGGAGAAGGGGATGACAGAGGAAAGATGGTTGGATGGCATCATCAACTTGATGGACCTGAGTCTGAGTAGGTTCCAGAAGTTGGTGATGAACAGGGAAGCCTGGTGTACTGCAGTCCATAGGGTCACAAAGAGTCTGACACGTCTGAGCTACTGAACTGAACTGAATAAACACAACTTTTTTTTTTAACTTAATTGATCAACATATTTTGTTTACTTTTCTAGATGTTCAGGTAGGAGGGAAAATTCAGTCTGTCTTACTCCTTTATAGCCAAGATTGGAAGTTTCTAATGGTTTCCAGGGCGGGCAGAACGTAGGATAAATAGAAGTAAATTGCTATAGTGTCTTTCATTATAAAACAGTAAAAGTACTAACTTGAGGTAAGTTTTGGCCTGAAAGAAAAGTCATCCAAGATGAAATCACTATAGAAACTAGTACAGACAAAAATTAATTGAAGTAGCCCATAAGTCTAAATATCAAAAATACAGTTGGTAGAAATAAATATATATCTCTATGATCTTGGATTAGACAAAGTTTTATAAAACAGGACAAAAATATTAATGTAAAAAAACTAATATAGAAGAAATTATTTAACTTAGAAATTTTTATCAATTAACCTACACCATTAGAAATTGCACTAGTTCATGATGGAGTAAGCAATGCTTTCTCACTTTAAACATCTAGAAAATCAGACAAGATATTTGAAGCAAACATTTTTAGACAAAGGAAAGTCAGCAGTAAAGCAATTTCTGGGAGAAAAGAAAAAAGTGAGGTAAAATCTACAATTAACTTGGCTTACTACCTGGAGAGAAATTCCAGGCACAGCACAAAGAAGAGAAAATAGACATTTAGTATAAACACACCATGGAAAAGTTCCCAGTAATACAAAGGAACAAATTATTGATACTTGCAACATGGATATCAGGGAATCATGCTGAGTAGAGAGGAAAATGTTACATGCTGGGTAATTATACAGTTGCCAGAAGTTAAGGGGGAAGGCAGAAAAGAAGGTGAATGTAACTATAAAATGGTACTACAAGGGATATTGTTAAATAGTACTTTTCTGTATTTCAGCTATGGTGGTGGTGATATAAACCTACACATTTGATGAAATTACATAGAAATAAATATATACACACGCACGAATGAGTGGGTGGGAAACTGATGAAACCTGAATAAAGTCAGTGAATTATATCAATGTCAATTTCCTGTTACCATTGGGGGAAATTAAGTGAAGAATATTCAGGATGTCTCTATAATCTTTCTTACAATTGTATGTGTAAGAAATTACACATGTCAATGCCCTCATTATATTTCTCCCCTTCAAATAGCACTATCCATTCCTGCAACATCCTGAATTCAGCAACTCTCCTTTTCCTTTCTCAGAAAGGAAAAATGATAACTTACTCTAGGAAATAATATACCCTCATACAACACTCTGGAAAACTACCTTGGATAATTCTGATTTGATAACTTTATGTTAATGGTTCACACTTAATAACAGACACTAAAAATTTCAAACTTGCAGTGCTATCATGTATTTAAATATATAATCTCTTCCCAAATAGCTGAGCTAATTGTCCTCAATCAAATATAAGCTAAAAAAAGAATAAAAGAGATAGATTGAGCAGATACACATTTCCTTGGAACTATTATTTCTCAATTTTTTCAAAATCTTGCCTTTTTGCTCAATATTTTGTTGCCCAACCATTTTCTTCTATCTTCCTAAGTGTTTAGGAATTTCATCCTAGATTCTTCACTACTGCAAATTCAAAGGAAAAAGGATTCATACCATATACAAAATGAATCTCTAGAACATACAAGCTAGATTTTACAATGTTTTTTTACAAAGTTTTTTAACAATGGGGTTTGGTCTTCTAAGCTCCTGTGTTCATGATCTATTATAAAGACTAATAATCAACTTATTTCTGGTATTTGCCTGTATTACAGCTTGCTAATATATTGTATCCAGAGTTTATATGAATTTTCATAGTTATTGTCATATAGGATGATTCAACAGTTCACAGCAAAGCAAAAGGAGAGGTAATAGTAATTCTAGTCCCATCACAAATAATATTTTTTAAATAGACTCCTAGTTGATAGAATTTTGGCAATAGTACAGTTCTGAACAGCACAGATTAATGTCATGGAGTCTCACTTTAACTACGTTTGGCCAAGATGGTGAACTGAAAAATAACAAAATAGCCCTATTAGCTGACAGCCAGTAGCTGGCTTGGTTAAATAACAGTCCATGGTGCTCCATGCTGAATATAAATAATTTAATAAAAAATCAATATCCAATGCTATTACTCCCTGATTGTAATTAAACAAAACAGAATACAAACACATCACATAATCACAAAATTTACTAAATATCACTTTTTCCTGGTCAAATAATGACCTTTGCTTCTTTTAATATGACAATTCTAACTCTAATTTTTCACTTTACCTTAAGACTAAATATTATGATAGTTCAGTTCACTTCAGTCACTCAGTCATGCCCTACTCTCTGTGATGCCATGGACTACACGCAGGTCCATTGAGTTGAGGACGCCATGCAACCATCTCATCCTCTGTCGTCCTCTTATCCTCCTGCCCCCAACCCCTTCCAGCATCAGGGTCTTTTCAAAAGAGTCAGCTCTTCCCATAAGGTGGCCAAAGTATTGGAGTTTCAGCTTCAATATCAGCCCCTCCAATGAACACCCAGGACGATCTCCTTTAGGATGGACTGGTTGGATCTCCTTCCAGGCCAAGGGACTCTCAAGAGTCTTCCCCAACACAAGAGTTCAAATTCATCAATTCTTCCATGCTCAGCTTTCATTATAGTCCAACTCTCACATCCATACCTGACTACTGGAGAAACAATAGCTTTGACTAGACAGAACTTTGTTGGCAAAGTAACGTCTCTGCTTTATAATATGCAGTCTAGGTTGGTCAAAACATACCTTCCAAACAGTAAGCATCTTTTGATTTCATGGCAGCAGTCACCATCTGCAGTGATTTTGGAGACCAGAAAAATAAACTGTCACTATTTACCCAATATTTGCCATGAAATGATGGGGCCAGACGCCATGATCTTAGTTTTCTGAATGTTGAGCTTTAAGCCAACTTTTTAACTCTCCTCTTTCACTTTAATCAAGAGGCTATTTAGCTCTTCTTCACTTTCTGCCATGAGGGTGGTGTCATCTGCACATCTGAGGTTATTGATATTTCTCCTGGCAATCCTGATTCCAGCTTGTGTGTCATCTAGCCCAGCGTGTCTCATGATGTACTCTGCATATAAGTTGAAAAGCAGGGTGACAATATACAGCCTTGATGTACTAATTTTCCTATTAGGAACCAGTCTGTTGTTCCATGTCCAGTTCCAACTGTTGCTTCCTGACCTGCATACAGATTTTTCAAGAGGCAGGTCAGGTGGTCTGGTATTCCCATCTCTTTCAGAATTTTCCACAGTTTATTGTGATCCACACAGTCAAAGGCTTTGGCATAGTCAATAAAGCAGATATCGATGATTTTTGGAACTCTTGCCTTTTTGATTGTCCAGTGAATGTTGGCAATTTGATCTCTGGTTCCTCTGCCTTTTCTAAAAACAGCTTGAACATCTGAAAGTTCATGCTTCATGTATTGCTGAAGCTTGGCTTGGAGAATTTTGAGCATTACTTTACTAGCATGTGAGATGAGTGTAACTGTGCAGTAGTTTGGGAATTCTTTGGCATTGCCTTTCTTTGGGATTGGAATGAAAACTGACCTTTTCCAGTTCTGTGGCCACTGCTGAGTTTTCCAAATTTGCTGACATA
>NW_011495021.1:4549377-4549859 GCF_000754665.1 Bison bison bison
TTCAGCTATGGTGGTGGTGATATAAACCTACACATTTGATGAAATTACATAGAAATAAATATATACACATGCACGAATGAGTGGGTGGGAAACTGATGAAACCTGAATAAAGTCAGTGAATTATATCAATGTCAATTTCCTGTTACCATTGGGGGAAACTAAGTGAAGAATATTCAGGATGTCTCTATAATCTTTCTTACAATTGTATGTGTAAGAAATTACACATGTCAATGCCCTCATTATATTTCTCCCCTTTCTCAGAAAGGAAAAATGATAACTTACTCTAGGAAATAATATACCCTCATACAACACTCTGGAAAACTACCTTGGATAATTCTGATTTGATAACTTTATGTTAATGGTTCACACTTAATAACAGACACTAAAAATTTCAAACTTGCAGTGCTATCATGTATTTAAATATATAATCTCTTCCCAAATAGCTGAGCTAATTGTCCTCAATCAAATATAAGCTAAAAAAA
>NW_011495021.1:4549959-4553991 GCF_000754665.1 Bison bison bison
CTTCTGTTAGGTCCATACCATTTCTGTCCTTTATTGGGCCCATTTTTGCATGAAATATTCCCTTGTTATCTCTAATTTTCTTGAAGAGAGTTCTAGTCTTTCCCATTCTATTGCTTTCCTCTACTTCTTTGCATTGATCACTGAGGAAGACTTTCTTATCTCTCCTTGTTATTTTTTGGAACTCTGCATTCAAACGGGTATATCATTCCTTTTCTCGTTTGCTTTTTGCTTCTCTTCTTCTCACAGCTATTTGTAAGGCCTCCTCAGATAGTCATTTTGGTTTTTTTGCATTTCTATTCCATCTTGATCCCTGTCTCCTGTACAATGTCACGAACCTCCGTCCATACTTCATCAGGCACTCTATCAGATCTAGTCCCTTTAATCTATTTCTCACTTCCACTGTATAATCATAAGGGATATGCCCGTACTAAATTAACATTATTTCCTGACAAATCCTAAACCAGAATAAATTCTTTTTTCCTTAGTCCTTCTAAAAAAATCACCTATGATAAATTCATACTATACTGTATGGTATAGTATGAATTTATACTATAAATTATACTATATATTTATATACTATATTTATATATATTTATATACTATAAATTATACTATAAATACTAATTTATAGTATTTCAATATCACAGTAATCCAAGTCTATGCCTCAACCAGTAACACTGAAGAAGCTGAAGTTGAACGGTTTTATGAAGACCTAAAAGACCTTTGAGAACTCACACCCAAAAAAGATGTCCTTTTCATTACAGGGGACTGGAATGCAAAAGTATGAAGTCAAGACACCTGGAGTACCAGGCAAATTTGGCCTTGGAATACGGAATGAAGCAGGGCAAAGACTAAAAGAGTTTTGCCAAGAAAATGCACTGGTCATAGCAAACACCCTCTTCCAACAACACAAGAGAAGACTCTACACATGGACATCACCAGATGGTCAACACTGAAATCAGATTGATTATGTTCTTTGCAGTCAAAGATAGAGAAGCTCCATACAGTCAACAAAAACAAGACCAGGAGCTTACTTTGGCTCAGATCATGAACTCCTTATTACCAAATTCAGACTTAAATTGAAGAAAGTAGGGAAAACCACTAGACCATTCAGGTATGACCTAAATCATATCCCTTATGATTATACAATGGAAGTGAGAAATAGATTTCAGGCACTAGATCTGATAGATACAGTGCCTGATGAACTATGGACGGAGGTTCATGACATTGTACAGGAGACAGGGATCAAGACCATCCCCATGGAAAAGAAATACAAAAAAGCAAAATGACTGTCTGGGGAGGCCTTATAAATAGCTGTGAAAAGAAGTGAAGTGAAAAGCAAAGGAGAAAAGGAAAGATATAAGCATCTGAATGCAGAGTTCCAAAGAATAGCAAGAAGAGATAAGAAAGCCTTCCTCAGCGATCAATGCAAAGAAATAGAGGAAAACAACAGAATGGGAAAAACTAGAGATCTCTTCAAGAAAATTAGAGATACCAAGGGAACATTTCATGCAAAGATGGGCTCGATAAAGGACAATATTAAGAAGAGGTGGCAAGAATACACAGAAGAACTGTACAAAAAAGATTTTCATGACCCAGATAATCACAATGACATGATCACTGACCTAGAGCCAGACATCCTGGAATGTGAAGTCAAGTGGGCCTTAGAAAGCATCACTACGAACAAAGCTAGTGGAGGTTATGGAATTCCAGTTGAGCTATTTCAAATCCTGAAAGACGATCCTGTGAAAGTGCTGTACTCAATATGCCAGAAAATTTGGAAAACTTAACAGTGGCCACAGGACTGGAAAAGGTCAGTTTTCATTCCAATCCCAAAGAAAGGCAATGCCAAAGAATGCTCAAACTACCGCACAATTGCACTCATGTCACATGCTAGTAAAGTAGTGCTCAAAATTATCCAAGCCAGGCTTCAGCAATACATGAACCGTGAACTTCCTGATGTTAGCTGGTTTTAGAAAAGGCAGAGGAAACAGAGATCATATTGCTAACATCCGCTGGATCATGGAAAAAGCAAGAGAGTTCCAGAAAAACATCTATTTCTGCTTTATTGACTATGCCAAAGCCTTTGACTGTGTGGATCACAATAAACTGTGGAAAATTCTGAAAGAGATGGGAATACCAGACCACCTGACCTGCCTCTTGAAAAATCTGTATGCAGGTCAGGAAGCAACAGTTGGAATTGGACATGAAACAACAGATTGATTCCAAATAGGAAAAGGAGTACGTCAAAGCTGTATATTGTCACCCTGCCTATTTAACTTGTATGCAGAGTACATCATGAGAAACTCTGGACTGGAAGAAGCATAAGCTGGAATCAAGATTGCCAGGAGAGATATCAATAACCTCAGATATGCAGATGACACCACCATTATGGCAGAAATTAAAAGAGGAACTAAAAAGCCTCTTCATGAAAGTGAAAGTGGAGAGTGAAAAAGTGGGCTTAAAGCTCAACAGTCAGAAAACGAAGATCATGGCATCCGGTCCCATCACTTCATGGGAAATAGATGGGGAAACAGTGGAAACAGTGGCTGACTATTTTTCTGGGCTCTAAAATCACTGCAGATGGTGATTGCAGCCATGAAATTAAAAGATGCTTACTCCTTGGAAGGAAAGTTATGACCAACCTAGATAGCATATTCAAAAGCAGAGACATTACTTTGCCAACAAAGGTCCGTCTAGTCAAGGCTATGGTTTTTCTAGTGGTCATGTGTGGATGTGAGAGTTGGACTGTGAAGAAAGCTGAGTGCCGAAGAATTGATGCTTTTGAACTGTGGTGTTGGAGAAGACTCTTGAGAGTCCCTTGGACTGCAAGGAGATCCAACCAGTCCATCCTAAAGGAGATCAGCCCTGGGATTTTTTGGAAGGAATGATGCTAAAGCTGACACTCTAGTACTTTGGCCACCTCATGAGAAGAGTTGACTCATTGGAAAAGACTCTGATGCTGGGAGGGATTGGGGGCAGGAGGAGAAGGGGACGACAGAGGATGAGATGGCTGAATGGCATCACTGAGTCGATGGACTTGAGTCTGTGTGAACTCCCGGTGTTGGTGATGGACAGGGAGGCCTGGCGTGCTGCGATTCATGGAGTCGCAAAGAGTCAGACATGACTGAGAGACTGAACAGAACTGAACTGAACTGATACTGTATGAAGACAACCTACAGTTCCCTTTTGTGCAGTCACCTTATGACAATTTGAAAGTATCAGTTGCTCAATCATGTCCAACTCTTTGTGATCCCATGGCTGCCTGCCTGGCTCCTCTGTCCTTGGGATTCTCCAGGCAGGGAAACTGGAGTGGGTAATCATTCCCTTCTCCAGGGGGGATCTTCCTGACCTAAAGATCAAACTGGCTCTCATACATTGCAGGCAGATTCTTTCCTATCTGAGCCACCAGGTAAGTAAATTTACTTTGATTCTAGGTATGTTCCTAGTGATCTTTAGACTTTATCAAACTCACACAAAACAGGAGAGGTTAATTTATACATAGTGACTACTCCAAATATTGTCTAGATTGTGGAGTAAATGGTACATTCATTGCTTGTATAAACTGATACAACCACTTTGGAAATTCTTTATCTAAACCTATAACAGTCCTGTTTCCCAACAATTCCATTCTAGGTTTATATCCAATAAATAAGACAGTACATATCCATTAAAAGATAATTATGGAATAATATGGATAATTATGGAATAATATAGAATGTTCATAGCTGTTTTATTCATCATACACCAAACTGGAAGCAAGCCAAAGTCCTTCATTCCCTGGACTTTGCCTAAAAAATTATGCGCTTAAATGAAATACTACTCAGCAATGAGAATGAACAAATTACAGTTGTAATGAATAATATGTGTTAATCTCAGAAACAATGTTGAACAAAGACATGAGATGTTAAAGTGGTCTACATTTTGAATAAAATGTCTTTGTATAAAGCTCAAAAAGGGTTGAGACAAATTCAAGCTGTTCAAAGTTAGGATATTGGCAATATATACACCAATATATATATACCAGTACAG
>NW_011495021.1:4554381-4561881 GCF_000754665.1 Bison bison bison
AATAGTCTTTTGGACTCTGTGGGACAGGGAGAGGGTGGGATGATATGGAGAATGGCATTGAAACATGTAAGTTATCACATGTGAAACGAATTGCCAGTCCTGGTTCTATGCATGATACAGGGTGCTCGGGGCTGGTGCACTGGGATAACCCAGAGGGATGGGATGGGGAGGGAGGTGGGAAAGGGGTTCAGGATGCGGAACACATGTACACCCATGGCAAATTCATGTCAATGTATGGCAATACCAATACAATATTGTAAAGTAAAATAAATAAATAAATAAAACTAAAAAGAAAAAAAAAATAGCATTTCTAGAATCACATACACACACACACACACACACACAAACAAAGTTAGGATATTGGGTACACTTGAGAGAGTAGGACTTAAAGAAGCATAAAGGGACTTTTGGGAATCTGGTAATCCTCTGGTACTATATGAGTATATAAAGCCTGCAGAAATTTACAAAGTGGAATATATATGAGACACATGCACTTTCTTCTATTAAAAATGTTGAATGTATATTTTTTTAATAGAGAAGGTATGAAAAAACTGAGCTTTCAATCCTGCATAATAAAGACTGTAAAGAAGTACACTGAGTAGTGTTACTGTATCATTCAGACTCCCACCATGAAACAGATGTTGGACTGGAAAGTTTATTTGAAAGAAGTTTTAGAAAGAAACAATTTACAAAAGTCTAAACAGAGTTAACCGAACTGGTATGTGATGGTGATGTACTTGGGAACTAGCACCAGTGGCAAGTTCTTACCACCCCTAAGACTAGGTGGGAAAGGGGAAGGAGTGAGGGGATCCCAGCAAAGAATAGAGCTGCAAGTGATGAGCTCCTCAAAAGGAGGAAGCACTGCCCAAACCTCAGTCTGGCAGGGAAAGGGAAGAGGAATGAATTTATTTGATCTCTCGTACCTCTAACAATCAGCTCTCCTGTTGCCCAATCCAACCAGAATCAGAGGAAAAGAGATTTCAGTAGGGGCAATTTACAGAAGGCAGTTTCCCAGAGTGCAGCGCAGAGCAGAAAAGGGTAGAGGAAGGCTCTTTGGGGTAAATGAAAGAAAATTAGCAGTTTTAGAGACTATAAAGTAAGTATTTACAATGGACTTATTTCTGTAAACTGAGTAGTATATATCTCCTTTAATAAGAAAATGTGCTTTCCATTTTGGCACAATTTCCTTCATTTTTAAAATCATCTTTTATCTGAGACTTATTGCCACCTGAACTTGTTATTTTTCCACTGTTGCATTTTTTAAAAGATAAACAATTTTTTGTTTTTTAGATTTTAATAAAAATAAAATAGTATGAGACAGGAAGGTAGACTGTTTCTTTACCAAATGGCAGAACATATGTATTTTGGTGGATCTCAAGAACATCTTTTTCTGTTACTGTTATAAAACTTGTCCATCAAGTCATTTTGATTTTCAACCCATAATCCAGACAAATTATAAGCATACATTTAATCCAGACCTGTCACTGGTCAGAGGAAGGGTAAGATAAAAGATAACTTAAGATTCACTTGAAATCATTTATTTTTTGACTTTAAATAACCCCAGTCTTATATGAAAAACTCAGTTTGCATTTTAGTTTGCCTTTGGTGAATATCTATTTCACCTGTAATTTCCACTGCCTAAAAAAGAACATTTTGGAAGTAAACAAGAATTAACTGTTTTTTTCCATCAGTTTGTTAGGTAGTTAGAATAGGAAAAAGGAGTCCAAAATGGTGGTGGCTATTAGGAAAAGGAGTACATCAAGGCTGTTTACTGTCACCCTGTTTATTTAACTTATATGCAGAGTACATCATGAGAAACCCTGGGCTGGAAGAAACACAAGCTGGACTCAAGATTGCCGGGAGAAATATCAATAACCTCAGATATGCAGATGACACCACCCTTATGGCAGAAATTAAAAGAGGAACTAAAAAGCCTCTTGATGAAAGTGAAAGAGGAGAGTGAAAAGGTTGGCTTAAAGCTCAACATTCAGAAAACGAAGATCATGGCGTCTGGTCCCATCACTTCATGGGAAATAGATGGGGAAACAGTAGAAACAGTGTCAGACTTTATTTTGGGGGGTTCCAAAATCACTGCAGATGGTGATTGCAGCCATGAAATTAAAAGATGCTTACTCCTTGGAAGGAAAGTTATGACCAACCTAGATAGCATATTGAAAAGCAGAGACATTACTTTGCCAACAAAGGTTCATCTAGTCAAGGCTATGGTTTTTCCAGTGGTCATGTATGGATGTGAGAGTTGGACTGTGAAGAAATCTGAGCACCGAAGAATTGATGCTTTTGAACTGTGGTGTTGGAGAAGACTCTTGAGAGTCCCTTGGACTGCAAGGAGATCCAACCAGTCCATTCTGATGGAGATCAGCCCTGGGTGTTCTTTGGAAGGAATGATGCTAAAGCTGAAACTCTAGTACTTTGGCCACCTCATGTGAAGAGTTGACTCATTGGAAAAGACTCTGATGCTGGGAGGGATAGGGGGCAGGAGGAAAAGGGGACAACAGAGGATGAGATGGCTGGATGGCATCACCGACTCAATGGACGTGAGTTTGAGTGAACTCTGGGAGTCAGTGATGGACAGGGAGGCCTGGCGTGCTGCAATTCATGGGGTTGCAAAGAGTCAGTCAGTACTGAGCGACTGAACTAAACTGAACTGGAAAGACAAGGAAAGGGAAAAGCCCACGGAAATGCAACAAAGTATATCCCATTTGGGGTGAGAACTTCAGGTGAAACAAATATGCCTCCTTCTTGGCTAGCCCAGTTTGCATAGGGCAGGCTTGGACGGTGGGATGGGGAGGAGACAAAATGTATAAAAGGAGGAAGCCAAGACAAATTGATGCCTCTCCTTTGGGGTTGGCCTGCCCTCAAGCCTTGAGGGTGTACTTTCGTTTGCAAGCAGAATAAAACTCTGAGCTGTAACAGAGCTGTAACACTGGTCCGCTATTTCAAATCTTTGCTGTGGAGAGACGGAACTGAAAAAATTACATATTCCCCCAAAATATTTGGTCTCATGACTCAGATCTAACCTGGCTGAAACAACCTCAACTTGGCCCCAGTGAAGTGGAGACCAAGTACAGCAGAAGCCCAACTTGGCGAAAGCTCACGTGGTGGAAACTGAACGCAAAGGAAACCCAGTACAGTGGAAATGAGAAGCCACCAAACGTGCTGGAAACCAGGATAACAGAAACAATCTCAGCAGAAAGCTCACGCAGATCAGTCTCAGATTCCAGAACACCTTCAGTTAAGGTAGGAGGTCCTCACCCCTATGGCTGGAAGGACATATGGCTAACAAAATATTAATTCCTTCACAATATCTCATTTCTTGTTTCTTTGAACCCCCTGCTAACAGGCAAGCAGCAGTGGGTGCAATTGAGGGACTCTGGCAGGGGCTACTCCCCAGTGCATCCCAAAGGCTCCACTATCTGCTACACCCTAGTAGCTGTTGCCCAAGTGGGCGAGGGTTCTTCTTTCCTTAACCTCCTTGGTGTCCAGGATCATGCCAAGGAGAATTGTGGGTACAGGTCAGGCATTTAACAGTTTTTCTGGCAAGTTATGAAGGGGGTTCTTTGGCACATTTTTTCCACTGCTTTTTCCTCCCCTCCTTCAGCTTCTCTCTCCATCTATGCCACAAAGTATTGGGCAGTTCATCATCTTTCCATTTGTGAAAGTTGTGTTTGAAACTGTTTACCTAAGACTGGGATCTGAACCCACGTGGCAGGGACTCTGCGCTATATTCAATCACTCCATCATGTCTGACTGTGAATTGAGCCCAGCGAAAACCCACAGTGCCTGATTTCAGGACCAAATAAAGCTCAGGTTCTTGATGTCTCATTGCCAAAAGAATTTAGTGAGAGATGCAGAGTAGGTAAGAGGTAGATGTGTTCAGATTCAGAGAGAAGCACAATCCACAGAGTGTGGGGCCATTGCAAAGGGTGTATGGGGTGGCCATTCAATGTAGCATGGTTAGTTTTTTATGAACTGGGTGATTTCATATGCTAATGAGTGGGAGGATCATTCCAACAATTGGGAAAACAACCACTCCTTGGTCTTTTGATAGTGCCTTGGAACTGTCATGGCGCCTCTGGGTGTGTCATTTAGCTTGTAGATTGAAGATCAAGGTTTAGTTGAATTTTACTTGTCTGCCATCATGGAGCCATTCAATTTAATGGGTTTATGTTATGCCCTTGGGCTATGTCATTC
Source organism: Bison bison bison (assembly GCF_000754665.1). Taxonomy (NCBI): domain Eukaryota; kingdom Metazoa; phylum Chordata; class Mammalia; order Artiodactyla; family Bovidae; genus Bison; species Bison bison. Next base: position 4,558,594 of record NW_011495021.1, read on the forward strand.
TTTCAAAGGTTGTGCCCTGCCCTCTTCTGTTCTGTTTCATGCTCTCTTCCTGAGCCCCATATAGGCCCACAGTGTTGCATCTGCAATCTTCTGGCAGGACAACCAGAAAATAGCTGGCCCTTGGGAGGGAAATGCTATATAATATCCAATCCCTCTAGAGATTCAGGCCTTCGTCTTCCATGTTTCCTACAATGTGTGGGACAACAGCACCTCTCAGTGGACTCACACAATGCCTTCTAGAAGACCATCCCTTGGTGGCATCCATTCAAGGGCAATTGGGCTTCCAGAGACAATGTTTGCCACTTTCAGGGTTAGCTCTACAGGTCATTAGGGCCAAAACCCTTACCACCCTTCTCCCAAAGCAACAAACATACCCCTAGATCATATTTTCCACTCCATTTCTATCATTCATTCAGTCTGGTGCCTCTTATCATTTTGTTCTTAAGCCACTTACTAACTCCAAAAACCAGGACCCTGTCCCCTCTGGAGACAACATCGCTCCACCCAGCCTATTATTAAAATACTCTTAGTGCCCCTATCAGGACAAGATAACCCACTCCTTTGTCACTACTTCTGTTATTACCTAGAGTGAGTCTACTATAATGAAATGTTTACTCTTAGAAATATCATAGGTCAGTTCAGTTCAGTCCCTCAGTCCTGTCTGATTCTTTGCAACCCCATGGATTGCAGCACACTAGGCTTCCCTGTCCTTCACCAACTCCCAGAGTTTACTCAAACTCATGTCCATTGAGACCGTGATGCCATCCAACCATCTCATCCTCTATCATCCCCTTCTCCTCCTGCATTCAATCTTTCCCAGCATCATGGTCTTTTCAAATGAGCAACTTCTTTGCATCAGATGCCCAAAGTATTGGAGTTTCAGCTTCAGTATCAGTCCTTTGAAGGAACACTAAGGATTGATCTTCTCCAACCAGGGTGGACTGGTTGGATCTCCTGGCAGTCCAAGGGACTCTCAAGAGTCTTCTCCAACACTGCAGTTGAAAAGCATCAATTCTTCGGTGATCAGCTTTCTTTATAATCCAAAATTCACATCCATACATGACTACAGGAAAAACCATAGCTTGGACTAGCTTTGACTAGATGGAACTTTGTTGGCAAAGTAATGTCTCTGCTTTTTAAAATGCTGTCTAGTTTGTTGATGACATTTCTTCCAAGGAGCAAGTGTCTTTTAATTTAATGGCTGCAGTTAGACTCTGAAGTAATTGTGGTGCCCCTCCAAATAAAGTCTCTCACTGTTTCCATTGTTTCCCCACCTATTTGCCATGAAGTGATGGGACCAGATGCCATGATCTTAGTTTTCCGAATACTGAGCTTTAAGCTAACTCTTTCACTCTCCTCTTTCACTTTCATCAAGAGGCTCTTTAGTTCTTTGCTTTCTGCCATAAGGGTGGTCCTGTCTGCATATCCGGGGTTACTGATGCTTCTCCCAGCATCTTGATTCTAGCTTGTGCTTCATCCAGTCTAGCATTTCTCATGATGTACTCTGCATTTAATTTAAATAATCAGGGTGACAATATACAGCCTTGATACACTCCTTTCCCGACTTGGAACCAGTCTGTTGTTCCAGGTCCTGTTCTAACTGTTGCTTCTTGACCTGCATACAGATTTCTCAGGAGACAGGTAAGGTGGTCTGGTGGTCCCATCTCTTTAAGAGTTTTCCACAGATTGTTGTGATCCACACAGTCAAAGGCTTTGGCATAGGCAATAGCGCAGAAGTAAATGTTTCTCTGGAACTCTCTTGCTTTTTTGATAATCCAACATGTGTTGGCAATTGGTCTCTGGTTCCTCTGCCTTTTCTAAAACCAGCTTGAACATCTGAAAGCTCACAGTTCACATACTGTTGAAGCCTGGCTTGGAGAATTTTGAGCATTGCTTTGCTAACATGTGAGGTGAGTGCAATTGCATGGTAGTTTGAGCATTCTTTGGCATTGCCTTTCTTTGGGATTGGAATGAAAACTGCTCTTTTCCAGTCCTGTGGCCACTGCTGAAATTTCTAAATTTGCTTGTATATTGAGTTCAGCACTTTCATAGCATAATCTTTTAAGATTTGAAATAGCTCAGCTGGAATCCCATCACATCTACTAGCTTTGTTCATGGTGATACTTCCTAAGGCCCACTTGACTTCACATTCCAGGATGTCTGGCTCTAGGTGAGTGATCATACCATTGTGATTATCTGGGTCATGAAGGTCTTTTTTGTATTGTTCTCCTGTGTATTCTTGCCACCTCTTCTTAATATCTTCTGCTTCTGTTAGGTCCATACCATTTCTGTCCTTTATTGAGCCCTTCTTTGCATGAAATGTTCCCTTGGTATCTCTAAATTTCTTGAAGAGATCTTTCCCATTGTATTCTTTTCCTCTATTTCTTTGCACTGATCACTGAGGAAGGCTTTTTTTTATCTCTCCTTGCTATTTTTTGGAACTTTGTATTCAGATGGGTATATCTTTCCTTTTCTCCTCTGCCTTTCACTTCTCCTCCTTTTACAGATATTTGTAAGGCCTCCTCAGAAAGACGTTTTGCTTTTTTTGCCTTTCTTTTTCTTGGGGATGGTCTTGATCCCTGTCTCCTGGAAAATGTCACAAACCTCCATCCAAAATTCTTCAGGGACTCCATCTATTAGATCTAATTCCTTGAATCTATTTGTCACTTCCACTGTATAATCATAAGGGATTTGATTTAGGTCATACCTGAATGGTCTAGTGGTTTTCCCTACTTTCTTCCATTTAAGTCTGAATTTGTCCATAAGGAGGTCATGATCTGAGCCACAGTCAGTTCCTGGTCTTGTTTTTGCTGACTGTATAGAGCTTCTCCATCTTTGGCTACAAAGAATATAATCAATCTGATTTCAGTGTTGACCATATGGTGATGTTTGTGTGCAGAGTCGTCTCTTGTGTTGTTGGAAGAGGGTGTTTGCTATGACCAGTGGATTCTTTTGGCAAAAACCCTATTAGCCTTTGCACTGCTTCATTCTGTACCCCAAGGCCAAATTTGCATGTTACTCCAGGTATTTCTTGACTTCCTACTTTTGCATTCTAGTCCCCTATAATGAAGAGGACATCTTTTGGGGTGTTAGTTCTAGAAGATCTTGTAGGTCTTCATAGAACCTCTTATGGAGGACTAGGAGAGGAAATCAATGACTTACCTTCCCTCAAAGCAATAAGAGGATAAGGCTTATGGCTATTTCGCCAGGTTCTCTGTCTCAGGGCACAGGCTTGGATTGCTTTACAACTGATCTATTCCCATCCACAGTGGGCAAACTAGCAATGAG
>NW_011495021.1:4561981-4586770 GCF_000754665.1 Bison bison bison
TTCCCAGTCTCAGGGCACAGGCTTGGATTGCTTTACAACTGATCTATCCCCATCCACAGGGGGAAAGCCAGTAATGAGTTAAGATTACAACCCCTTAATCCTACCCAGCACTAGTCATGTTGAAGACCTTGGGGACACCCAATTCCAGCCTAGGGATCTCTCATGAGGTCAAACTTCCTAGGATCTGGTCCCAGAAGGTTGTCATGATTCAGCCTATTTGGAGACCCACCAGCCTGGGGGGTCCCAGGAGATCGACCTGCCTTGACCTGCCTAGGGATCTAGTCTCTGGGATGTTGTCATACCTCAACCTACTCAGGGATCTGCCAGTCCAGTGTCCCAGGAGGTCGACATGCCTCAACCTTCCCAGGGGCCCAATTATGTGGAGGCTGACATGCCTCGACCTGCCTAGGGATTTGATCTCCAGGAGGCTGTCATGCCTCAGCCTGCCTAGGGATCAGCACCCTAATCCAGGGATGCCCAGCTTTCAAGTTGCAACAGTACTGGGTAGGGTAAGCTTCAGAAAGACTCATCCCTAAGGAAATCCACCAATGGAAATAGAAGGAAGCCTATTACTTGTGGGACTGTGCCCATTCCAGCAATAATTCCAGAGTCCAACAAGAACCCCAGTGCCTTTCTGGAAAGTCTAAAAAGGCCCTCCAAAAGTTTACCAATCTGGACTTAGCCTCTTACAAGAGACAGGTGATTTTAAAGGACAAATTCCTGTCCCAGTGTGCATCAGACATCAAGATACAGTTACAACTGCTACAGCAGAAGGACCCTGCTCCCTCTTTAGATGAGATGGTCCAGACAGTCACCAATACGTTTTATAACAGAGGACAGGAGAGGGAGGCCAAGGCCCAGGAAAGGAAGACAAGAAAGAAGATAAGGCAAGCCCAGATGCTGACCACCTCCAGGGAAGCCCTATGGCAAACTTCAAGTCCTTGAAGGACAAGGCATGAGGCAAATGCCTAATCTGTAGACAGGCAGGACATTGGGCCAAAGAGTGTCCAAACCATGGCAAGTCTCCTAAAAGAGCTTCCTACAAATGGCATCAATTGGGACACTGAGTGGCACTCTGCCCTGGGGACTCAAGAGTCTCAAGGTCAAGCGCCAAGCCTTCCCTCACAATGGTTCAACAGGACTGAAGCAGCCTGCTCCAGCCAGCCGTCCTGTCACAGATTATCATCACGGGGCTGGAGCCAAGGGTGCAACTGGATGTAGCAGGTTGGTCCGAGAATTTCTTGGTTGACACAGGGGCTACCTACTCTGTCCTGACCTCCTACTCCAGAGCCTTCTCCTCCTGAACCTGTACCATTTTGGGTGTTACAGGAAAAACAGTTACAAAAATATTCACCCAAGAACTTCTTGCTGGGATGGACAAATATTTCCCCACCAGTTTCTGGTGGTCCCTGAGTGTCCTACTCCCTTATTGGGAAGAGATCCTTCCCTGCCTTCAAAATCTTGCAGCTACTGCAGTCCTGATAGAAGACGCTCAAAAAATTCTCTCTTGGGAGCAAACTAACTATTTTTACCAGCCACCAGGTGAAACAACTCCTGAATGGGAGAGGCCATTTATGGATGTCTGATCAAAATATCCTCAAGTATCAAGTAGTGCTGATGGAAAACCCAGGCCTGATTATATCTGCTTGTGAGATTCTTAACCCAGCTACCCTCCTGCCTACCCCTGAAGGCTCTCTCTCCCCTTTCACTCTTGCCTAGAAACTTCGGACCATTGGACAAAACCCTGAGAGGGATTGTCAGAAGATCCTCTGACCAATGCTCAGGAAATCTGGTACACTGATGGAAGCAGCTTTGTCTTAGATGGAAAAAGAAGAGCTAAATATGCAGTAGTCTCCAATTTTGAGACCATAGAGGCTAAACCTTTGCCATCAAGTACTTCAGCCCGATTGGCTGAGTTCATAGACCTGATTTGAGCTATAGAGCTGGAAAAAGGAAAAAGAGTAGACATTTACACTGACTCCAAGTATGACTTTCTGGTGCTACATGCACATGCTGCTATTTGGAAAGAGGCTACTTGACCACCCAAGGATCCCCAATCAAGTATGGTGATCAGATCCAACAAGTTATATGCTTGTGTGGTGTCAACCAGGACCCAAAAGACTCTAAAGAGCCACCACTATATGCTCCAGGGACTCAAGTCCTAATTAAAGTCTGGAAAGATGGGTCCACAGAGGCTCAACTCCAGCCTATGTGGAAAGGCCCCTATCCTGTAGTACTTTCTACCCCCACAGCAGTCAAGGTGCCAGGATCTAACTCCGGGATTCACTACTCATGAGTCAAGCCATGGAAGAAAACAGAAGAGGACAATCAATACACCTGTGAGCTCCTGGGAGAGCTCAGATACAGGACTACAAATGAGTGCCATTCTAATGAACACCTCCCAAATTAAGTTTCTGGGGATAAGATTTTTCAGGATAGCTCTGAAGAGCCAACACAGGTTGGCAGGGGTTGTACTCCAACAGGGACAGGAGATAGATTTCCTGATCCATGAACAAGGAGAGACTTGAGCCATCTTGAATGAAATGTGTTGTTTCTGAGTAAATATCTCCAACCAAGTTAAAGAAAGTCTCACAGTCCTCAAGAAAAACATTCAGACCCTATGGGATCTCAAAGAACCAACTGGAGAGTTCTCAGAGTGGCTACAATCTCTTTTGTGGGATCCTTCTCCTGGTGAAGGGGGATTTGGAGTTAGCTAATGCCCCTACTAACCCCTGTTATCACCATATTAATATTGCTTATGATTATTCCATGTATTATCAATTGTCTAACTCTTTTTTTCTCTGCCCAGGTCAACAAACTACAACATGCAGGCCAGTTCAACAAGGATATATAAAACTACACCCAACCACAGAAAATATCACTCACCCTTAGATGGACACCATTATAAGGACTCTGTGGCTTGAGACTAGCAAGAGGGAGAGGCCCAATGCCCCTCGCCATCCCAGCTCAGCAGGAAGTAGCCAGAGAGACCTCAACTCCCCTATTCCCAAAGAATTGGGCCTGCCATCTCTTGAGGGGGAAGTGTTAGGTAGTTAGAATAGGAAAAGGGAATCCAAAATAGCAGTGGCTGAAAGACAAAGAAAGGGAAAAGCCCAAGAAAATGGAACAAAAGAAAATTCTCAGACCAGAGAGAGAACTTAAGGTGAAATAAACATGCTCGCTTCTTGGCTAGCCCAGTTTGCATAGGGCAGGCCCGGGGCAGGGGGTGGGGGCGGGGAGGAGGGCGGCGGGGACGGGCAGACAAAGTATATAAAAGAAGACAGATTGAGGCCTCTCCTTTGGGGTTGGCCCGCCCTCATGCCTCAAGGATGTACTTTCCTTTGCTTGCCCTAGCTATAACCTAGCTATAACACTGGTCCACCATTTCAAATCTTTGCAGTGGTGAGACAGAACCAAGGAAATTACATACTCTCCGAACAAGCTCAAAAGAATAATATACAGCCCATAGATTACTATGTTTATCTAATGAGTAAAAAAAACCCTGAAATTTGTTTTAGACATTGATATAAATAATTAAAACGTAGTATGTATACATTTTTAGGGTTTATCACCTCCAGATATTTCTATACTTTGTAACTGATCATTATGACCTTAAAATCTGATTATTGGCATAAAATAGAGCTTTAGAAAGCCTAAATGATTATTACTAGTTACTAAAATATGGCTTTTTAAAACTTGCAAATAAGAACAGATTAAAAACATGATCATCCTAATCTATATTCTAATCAAATCTCTGTAAAGGGAATTCAATATTTTAAATTAAAACTATCTTCTGAATGTGTAAATCAAAATTATGCTTATAAATACTAATTAGATTAAGTTTAATTAAATCTGTTATTCATAATAGAAATTTTATATATCATTAAAATTATATGCCAGAAGTAATTACTGGAAAAAAAAATCTAGTTTTGCAAAAATCCCATACAAACTTTTATAGCAGACTCTACAGTTTCACTTTATATGTGTGCCATACTGTGCTTAGTCCCTCAGTCATGTCCGATCCTTCATGACTCCATGGACTGTAGCCCACCATGTTCCTCTGTCTATGGGGATTCCCCAGGCAAGAATACTGGAATAGGTTACCATACCCTCTTCCAGGGGATTTTCCTAACCAACGGATCGAACCCAGGTCTCCTGAATTGCAGGCAATTCTTTACCATCTGAACCACCAGGGAAGCACTTCACATAGTGTTTCTGAAATGGGTTACTTGGAGAATTATTTACCATCTTACAAAATAAGTTTCTTTTTTTCCTCTACACAGCAACAACAACAAACGTTTCTATTCAATTCACTTACAGGGTGGGTTGAAGGGAAAACTTGGAAAGAAAGACATTCATAATAGGTGTCCCCACACCCCTATTCTCTCCATCTAGTAACAAGAACAGAAACAAAAAGTTGCACAGTAAATTCTCACATAAAGTAGCAACTACAGAGCAGAGCTTCTATCTTAAAATCGTACTTTTTGACCTTGTTTTTTTCTTAAATACAATCCATGTATTCAAAGTAAGGGCTTCCCTGGTGGCTCAGTGGTAAAAATCTGCCTGCAATGTAAGTTCAATGTAAGTTCAATCAATAAAGATGCGAGTTCAATCCCTGGGCCTGAAAGATCCCCTTGAGAAGGAAATAGCAACCCACTTCAGCATTCTTGCCTGGGAAATCCCATTGTCAGAGGAGCCTGAGTCGGACATGACTGGTGACTAAACAACAATAACATCATCCAACAATAACATAATCCAAAGTAATGAAGACATTAAATAAGTATTAGTTGCAGGCTATTTTGTATTTGAGAGCATGTATTTTTCCACAGTGCATCCTATACATTAACATACAATGAAATAATTGTTGTTCAGTCATTCAGTCATGCCCAACTCTTTGTGACCCATAGACTGCAACATTCCAGGCTTCCCAGTCCTTCACCATTTCCAAGAGTTTGCTCAGACTCATGTCCATTGAATTGGTGATGCCATCCAACCATCTCGTCCTTTCCCATCCCCTTCTCCTCCTGCCTTCAGTCTTTCCCAGCATCAGAGTCTTTTTTTTTAATGAGTCAGCTCTGTGCATCAGGAAATATTTGGTTTCAAATGTTAAATTTCTCTCTGAAGGGTAAGCATACATTACCATCTCAATCTCTAATAGTAATTTATCTTTATATGTCAGTAATGAAGAATCAGTCATATTGATGATTGTTCATAACACTACAGAATAAACAATCATGGTGGCTGAGCTAATACAAAGGATCATATCATCAAATAAGATTCACACAAATAAGAAGCCATACCCAGTGACAAGCTTCACTAGTAATTTCAAATACAAAATGAAGGAAAAGGCAGACAAAGCACGGAGAAACTTGGACATCTCACTTGTTCTCTACATTTTTCTTCTCACACGGGGCACGTGCTCTCCAATCCAGATTAATATGTGAGTCTGGGATAAAACTGAGTGAACACTGAATTTTATCCATAACTCCCATGAAAAAGAAAAAGGCAACATGCTTCCTTCATGTATAATAATCTTCTAAATTATGCACTTAGACAAAAGTGACATAACCACTAGATGATCTATCTGATCAAATTTTCTAATTCATAATGTCACCCTTATCTTGAATGCCTCTACCATGGTGTTTTCTACTCTTCTTTTTAAAATCCAGGTCTTTCTGAGCATCATCTATATCCCTTACAGACGTGACTAAACATCAGAGCTTCTCAACCTCAACTTTATAAACCTTTTTGGCTGGATACTTCTTTGCTGAGAGGACTGTTTTGTACACTGTAGGATGTTTAGCAACATCCCTGACCTCTCTACCTATCAGCTGTCAGTAGTAGTCACTCTGCTGTGATGTCTCCCTGTAATACCAAATAAATGGTTCTGAACTACCAATTGCACTAGACTGAGAACCACTGCTATTTATTGAGCACCCTTATCTGGCAATTCTAAGAAATTTTAAATACCAGATGTCAGATCACTGCAAAAGGCCCAAGATCCCTCTCTGTAGGTTTTGCAAGCCGATTTCAGCCTGTTAGATAATCTGTCTAGAATCTAAAGATGGATTCAGCCCCTTATCCAAGTGTATTTCATTCTCAACCACAATTCTCATAACTGGATTGCAATTTCTCCAGGCTAGAATAAAACTGGCATGGTGTTTTCAGTCATAAGAATGGGTACACTGTTTTTCTCAAGTCACCTGAACATCTTCCTTCAGTTGAGTCGGTTATCATTTCCCCCACCATATCTTTGCGTCTCCTCTTTGTACTCTTTCACGTACCTTGGATCCATTACACACCCCAAATATGGTAACTGAGCCAGAGAGCCATATACTTCCCTCTGAATAACATCTTGACTTCCTAAGAGCTAGATTACATAAATCATCTGAGATTAGAAAGCACTTCAGACCATTCATCTAACATCATTTGCATTGGGATCATTTAATTAGGTGTCCTTCTGGTCATGATAAAGACTGTTAAGTTCACATGTACTTGGAGTATTCCAATTACTTAGAAAATGATTCCATTTATGGATGAGGGAGTGACTGGGATAGATACTCTTCTCAGGGTAGTTCTATCACCTCCATTCCATAAACTACTACAGTAAATTAACTGTAACACCCAGAAGCATCTGCTTCTAGAGGTTTGTAACCATTAGGAGGAGATCAATTGTTGAAAATCCCTTCTCTAAGAAATGTCCAGTTACATGCACTATATCCTAGGGGAATTCTATAATCTCATATCTATACATATGGTTACCTATATTATAAATGGTGAATACAGCTGCTTTATAAAATACTGATCACATATAAAGTAATTCTTCATAGAGTTAAAATATTTTGTTTTTAGCGATTTAAACTCTGAAAAGTTTATATTCTTTAAAAACATCTTTAAATCCAGCTTCAAATTCTAACCTTTAAAAAGTAACTTTTAAGAAGCCTACAAGACAATTCTTCCTCCTTTCGCTTTTTAAGTATCAAGAATCCAAAAAAACAGTCCTATTTTATCCTTAGACCTTTGTCTATAACTTAAAGACAATATTTTACATATTTTAAAAACAAAACAAAGGTCAAATTGCATGGCTTAACCACAAATTGTTGGATACATTGTAACATGCATCCAATAGACAATAGAGGTTTTTAAAAAGTATTGATGATAAAAGATTGTCCACTTCTTTGGACTTTGACAAATTTAATCAAGTCATACAGAAGAATTCAAAGTTAAAGAAAATTTCTAATATTGATTTCTCTTAATTTGGAAATTCTAAAATTGGTTACATTATTTAAATATGGTCAAACATTTTAAGGGTTTATACAAAGCATGTTTCTTTGGAATAAACATAATTATCTCAAAGCTGTTGTTTAATGATAGCCAACATAAAAGCAAACTAACAACAACAACAACAAAATCTCAGACATCCAATCAACTTGGCCATTTTTTCAGTATTTATTGTGAGTAAATTGGCCTCCTGGAATTGCTCTACAGAGTCATGATTAAATAAATAACCCTAGTGGGGCTACCCTTGTCTATGTGAGAAAGAGCCTGATTTCAAATAAAAATCTGCTGTTAAGAGCATTTGCCTTTGTTATTCTTACTTTTTTTTCTTTCTTTTAAATTGAAATATAGTTAATATACAATATTAGTTTCAGATGTCAAACATACTAATTTGGCATTTATATATGTTACAAAGTGATCACCATAATGTGAGTGAAAGTGAAAGTCACCCAGTCATGTCTGACTGTTTGTGGTCCCATGGACTATACAGTCCATGTAATTCTCCTGGCCAGAATACTGGAGTGGGTAGACTTTCCCTTCTCCAGGGGATCTTCCCAACCCTGGGAACATCGAACCCAGGTCTCCCACATTGCAGGCAGATTCTTTACCAGCTGAGCCACACAGGAAGCGAAAGAACACTGGAGTGGGCATCCTATTGCTTCTCCAGTAGATCTTCCTGCCCCAGGAATCAAATCAGGATTTCCTGCATTGCGGGCAGATTCTTTACCAACTGAGCTATCAGAGAAGCCCATAGTGTGAATAGTAACCATCAGTTTACCAAAGTTATTACAATTTTATTGACTATGTTATTCCCTATGCTGTACATTTCATCCCCATGGCATTTATTTTACAACTGAAAGCTTGCACCTTTTGATCTTCTTTACCTATTTTTGCCACAAACTGCCTTCCAGGGAAGGGTGCCTCTGGAGACCATCACTTTGTATCTATGAGTATTTGTATCTATGAGTCTATTTCTGTCTTGTTTGTTTTTTAGTGTCTACATATAAGTAAAATCTTATGATATTTTCCTTTTTCTGTCTGACTTATTCCATTTAGTATACTACCCTACAGGTCTATCCACATTGTCACCAATGACAAGAATTCATTCTCTTTTATGGCTAAGGTTCCACAGTACATTTATATCACATATTATTTATCCATGTATCTATTGATGGGCATTTACACTGCTTTCATACATTGAAAATAATAATGAGCACAGTCGTGCATGCCTCTTTTCAAGTTAGCATCTTAATTTTCTTTGGATAAATGTCCATATGTGGAAATGCTGGATTATATGGTAGCTCTTTATTTTCTGAGGATTTGTCATACTGTTTTCCACAATGGCTGAACCACGTTACAATTTCTCCAACAGTGCAAAGGTGCTCTCTTTTCTCCACACCCTCAACATCATTTGTGTCTCCTGTTTTTTTTGATGCCAGCCATCCTGACAGGTGTGAGGGGAGATTCTCACTGTGGTTTTGACTTGAGTATCCCTGATGCTTGGTAATGTTGTCCATCTTTTCATTTGTCTGTTGGTTATTTCTGTTATTCTTGACGTAGCATTCATATTGGAGCCATCTTTCCTTTCCAGTCACACTTCAGTCCTCTCTCTCCTACCAGCTACTATGTAGACCTCTCCTGATACATTGGCTTTAGCTGTTCTAAGGACAGCTCATATAATTAAGGCATAATGAGACAGCAAATTAATTTTATATGTGCTTTAATTTATATCACTGTGTCTTAATTTCTATCACTCAGATTTTAGAAATTTTAAGTTTGGAAATTTTATAAAAATTCATTTAACCATTACTCCCCTAAATTGTTGGCAGGTACACTAATACCTCTGTTACATAGATACACCTTGTCAAAAGAAAAAAAAAAAAACTAGAGAGAGTTGATTATACATATTTGTCTCAGTCATGCATGATATCTTCATAAATTTTAAGTAGAATTCTGAGAATTGCTTAAGTACATCAATTTCTAGAAACTGACAGTTAATGATGCCTCATAACTACAAAGTCTTTTCTACAAGATTTTCTGAGGTAGTATTATATGAACCCTCCAGTCATTGTCTGGAAGGGACATTTTTCTATAAATACTATTGATTTATTACTATGAAACAATTCCCTGGTGACTCAGACTGTAAAGAATCTGCCTGCAATGAGGGAGACCTAGGTTCAATCCCTGGGTTGGGAAGATCCCCTGGAGGAGGGCATGATAACTCACTCCAGTATTCTTGCCTGGAGAATCCCCATGGATAGAGGAGCTTGGAAGGCTACAGTCCATAGCATCACAAAGAGCTGGACACAGTTGAGTGACTAAGCACAAAAATGGAAAAACTGGAAGCTAAGATCTGATGATATGATGTGAGCCAAAGAAAACAAAGCTGCTCTCATGAAGTTCACAATTTAGTGGAGGAGATATACTAAAAGAAGCACAACAATAAATTAAAAATGACAAACGATGGTCAGTGATATAAAGAACAAACTGGATGTCAATTTAGAGACAATGATAAGTGAGTAGGGTGAAGGTAAGAACCTTTGTCAAGAGGACGGTCTGGAAGGATAACACTCAAGAGCTAACTTTCTAGTTGAGACCTCAAGAACAAAATTATATAATTCCACAGAAAGGGTGGCACGAAATGACATTACAGGCAATAAAAGCAACTGAATAAAAGGTCTAATAGAAGAACAAAGAACTGGGCTTAATGTAGGAAGCTAAAAGAATGACCATTTGCAGCTTGGAGGCAAGATAAGAGCTTGGAGACACCAAGGACCAGATTATGAAAGAATTAATAGCACATAGTAAGGAATTAGAATTAATATTTGTTTTAATTGCAATGGGAAATCACTGAGGAGTTTTATGCAGCAAAACTTTATTAAATTGTATTCATATAACTTATTGTTAATAGAGAAATGATTGCAAGAGAATGAGAATGAAAGAAAACTAGTATGCTTTACGGACCCATGAAACATATAAAGTTAGGTATTATGTTAACACAAATATTTGCTACTGAATTTAATATGGGAATGAAGTAACAGAAAGAAATGACCCAACAACCCAGCTTCTGGCTTAAGCAACTGGTTAAATATTTCTGCAAAATTCAGATATGGAAAAGTCAAGGGAAAAAACAAGGGAGGAAGAGATTAGAGAAAAGACCATAGGAGTTCAGTCTTAAAGTCTGAAATGTCTTTAAGGCATGAAGTTTCTACAATTAGTAGAGTTTAGGAAAGAGACCTGAGATCTATACACCTGGGAGTCATCAACATAGAGAGAGTAATTAAAACCAGGCAGAGAAATCCCTGAGCAAATTTACATAGTTTTACTCATCAATACTCGGAGAAGGCAATGGCACCCCACTCCAGTACTCTTGCCTGGAAAATCCCATGGACGGAGGAGCCTATTAGGCTGCAGTCCATGGGGTCACTAAGAGTTGGACAGAACTGAGTGACTTCCCTTTCACTTTTCACTGTCCTGCACTGGAGAAGGAAATGGCAACCCACTCCAGTGTTCTTGCCTGGAGAATCCCAGGGACAGGGGAGCCTGGTGGGCTGCCATCTATGGGATCGCACAGAGTCGGACACGACTGAAGTGACTTAGCAGCAGCAGCACTCATCAATACTAGCCTTATCTTAAGGTTGTTGTTTTCTATTTCAATTGGAACTCAGTGGTTTTTGTCTGCTTGTTTAACTCTTACTTCCTATCTTGTCACTTCCACAGGATGGAATCTGGTTACATTGTTTATTTAGCATTAACATGCTACCTGTCACTGAGACCTCTGTGCCTGGAACAAATACCAAATGCCTGTGTTTCCACAATTGTGTATTCCAGCTTTTTTTCCATTATCACCTTTATTAAGAGCCTTTATAGAAACTTGTTTTCCAGTTTCTCCCCATGAAAAAGATCTTCATGACTCAGATAACCTCGATGGTGTGATCACTCACCCAGAGCCAGACATCCTAGAATAAGTCAACTGGGCCTTAAAAAGCATGACTATGAACAAAGCTAATGGGGGTGATGGAATTCCAGTTAAGCTATTTCAAATCCTAAAAGCTGATGCTGTGAAACTGCTGCACTCAATATGACAGCAAATTTGGAAAACTCATCAGTGGCCACAGGACTGGAAAAGGTCAGTTTTCATTCCAATCCCAAAGAAAGGCAATGCCAAAAAATGCTCAAACTACCACACAATTGCAACTCACACGCTAGCAAAGTAATGCTCAAAATTCTCCAAGCCAGGCTTCAACAGTATGCGAGCCATGAACTTCCAGATGTTCAAACTGGATTTAGAAAAGACAGAGGAACCAGAGATCAAATTGTCAACATCCACTGGATCATTGAAAAAGCAACAGAGTTCGAGAAAAACATCTATTTCTGCTTTATTGACTATACCAAAGCCTTTGTATGGATCACAGCAAACTGTGGAAAATTCTTCAAGAGAAGGGAATACCAGACCACCTTACCCGCCTCCTGAGAAATCTGTATGCAGGTCAGAAGCAACAGTTAGAACTGGACATGGAACAACAGTGTGGTTCCAAATAGGTAAAGGGGTACATCAAAGCTGCATATTGTCACCCTGCTTATTTAACTTATATGCAGAGTACATCATGAGAAATGAATCAAGATTGTCAGGAGAAATATCAATAAACTCAGATATGCATATAGAATCACCCTTATGGAAGAAAGCAAAGAAGAACTAAAGAAGAACACTTTCTTGATGAAAGTGAAAAAGGTGAGTGAAAACGTTGGCTTAAAACTCAATATTCATAAAACTAAGATTATGGCATCTGGTGCCATCACTTCATGTCAAATAGATAGGGAAACAATGGAAATGGTAACAGACTTTATTTTTCTGGGCTCCAAAATCACTGTAGATGGTGACTGTAGCTATGAAATTAAAAGATGCTTGCTCCTTGGAAGAAAAGTTATGACCAATCTAGACAGCATATTAAAAAGCAGAGACATTACTTTCCAACAAAGGTCCATCTAGTCAAAGCTATGGTTTTTCCAGTAGTCATGTATGGATATGAGAGTTGGACCATAAGGAAAGCTGAGCACCAAAGAACTGATACTTTTGAACTGTCGTGTTGGAGAAGACTCTTGAGAATCACATGGACTCCAAGGAGATCCAACCAGTCCATCCTAAAGGAAATCAGTCCTGAATATTCACTGGAAGGACTGATGCTGAAGCTGAAAGTCCAATACTTTGGCCACTTTCGAAGAACTAACTCAATGGAAAAGACCCTGATGTTGGGAAAGATTGAAAGCAGGAGGACAATGGGATGACAGAGGAAAGATGGTTGGATGGCATCACCGACTCAATGGACATGTGTTTGAGTAAACTCTGGGTTTTTGTGATGGACAGGGATACCTGGTTTGCTGCAGTCCGTGGAGTCGCAAAGAGTCGGACACAACTGAGTGACTGAACTGAACTGAACTGATTGTATTTTACTGTCATAGGTAGATCATTTATCTGTTGATGATGTAATGTATCACTATCTGAACTGTATACATAGAATAAATATTCAAGGCTTCCTCTTTTTATTCAATGCAAGGTCAAGAATGACAATATTTTTAAGCAAAAATTTTAAAATGTAAAGTTTGGTAATTTAATACTGCTTTTGTTGAGTAACTTAAAAGACAATTTTTCTACTTAAAGAAATTGTATCAAATTATATATTAAATTAAGAATATACATAAGCAACAAAATAATAATAGCAATGCAATAAAGATTTTAAAGTTGATAATTCAAAGCTTATTTTCCAGCAAAAGCAACAACATAAAAACTAGAATAGTTGCTTAACAGTTACTTGTAGTGAATTTAGCTTTTAAGTGAGTGAAAATCACTCAGTCATGTCCAACTCTTTGCGACCCCATGGACTATACCATCCATGGAGTTCTCCAGGCCAGAATATTGGAGTCGGTAGATTTTCCCTTCTACAGAGGATCTTCCCAACCCAGGGATCAGAACCCAGGTCTCCCGCATTGCAGGCAGATTCTTTAACAGCTGAGCCACCAAGGCAGCCCAAGAATACTGGAGTGAGTAGTCTATCCCTTCAGCAGATCTTCCTGACCCAGGAATCGAACCAGGTCTCCTGCATTGCAGGTAGATTATAAACTGAGCTATCTCCTGCATTGCAGATGGATTCTTTACCAACTGAGCAATTAGGGAAGCCCAATTTAGCTTTTAACTTCTGCTTTATATCAGAAAATAAGTTTAAATTATCTACTAGATAGGTAGTCTTTCTTTCAGATATTACAAAGTTGCTTTTTGGGTTTTTATTTTTTAGTAATTTACTAATTCTGGGTTGACTAAAGTTGTAAAAATAAATAATAAAGTATAAACTATCTTTATTTTTTAAACTATTTTTATTTAATTCCCAGAGCCAGCCAACCTCACCCAAAAGCACTGAGAATCAAACATAAACCCCTAGATCCACAGGCAGAGGGCAGTGACAACCAACAGACACCTGCAGGCCACCTCTCACAATAGGCCTTCCGGATTGAGCACACAATTGAGAGAAAGCCCTCCAAGCACAGCCATCTAATCACTATAATTTGTAACATGTTCTGTCCTTAACCACAATTTATGTATCTTCCAAGGACTCAATGCCAATACTACTACTGTGTTACTCGAAAAAATCCTATGAGAGAAATTAAATACTAAGAAATAAAAACTCTGTAGATACAGTGGAGCTTTGGAGGGCTACATAATATTGTAATAAAAACACTTTTTTTTTTAATCCCTCTCCCCTCACCAAGAACAAATTTTCATTCCTTTGTTGATGATATTGTTCTCATTGGAAATCTATGTCTTATATCACACCAGGTCCAAAAGACTGTAATATCACCTTATTATCAGCTCTATTACTATGGATGGAGCCCCTGAATAGACAAATTTCCAAGAGATGATATCCCAAACATGTGGCTTTTCAGGACTCATTCATCCTTTTATTACTAAGTAATATATATAGCGAATACATATAAACATGAATAATTGAGTCATAAATCCAAACCTTACTTAAAATTAATTCAAGAAACTCTGATATATACTTAGAAAAAATATAATAATAAACCACTAAAACATTTCATCCTAATTCTACATGGACTTTCACAGAGGTGTCAATATAAAATGACCCCAAAATATAAATGGGTATTTAGAAAAAAATATTTAATGACTGGAAAATTTTAAAATATACACTTGTATTCATTTCTATTTCAGGATACCTTGACCTCCTTCTTCAACATTATCAGCATTTTCTTTACAGCAACTGCTGATCCATGGATAATCTGGCCTAAAATTTTCAGAAAGCATATGAATCATTTCACAAAACTAGGCTAAATTCAAGATAATCCAAAACTCTTGCTGGAGAATGAAAATCTAAATAGAATTACTATTTAGGGAAAGATATTCTACGTAAAGTGCTTTGAC
This sequence comes from Bison bison bison, assembly GCF_000754665.1. NCBI lineage: Eukaryota > Metazoa > Chordata > Mammalia > Artiodactyla > Bovidae > Bison > Bison bison. Next base: position 4,576,692 of record NW_011495021.1, read on the forward strand.
TTGGGGGAAAATGCTACTTAACAATAACTAGCCTTTTCTATTCGATCTTCAGAAAATTCAATTGCCCAAAATGCATTTTTAAATGCAGCAAAAATACAAGAGAATTGTCTCTGAATATTTTTTCTTAATTATGCAAGTATGAAAAGTTGTGTGGTTAAAAATAGCACGATTTTCTGAAGAAATAATGTTTTTAAGTAATCAGCAAAAATCCCAGCTGGATGTGAAATAATCTTATTATCAAATTTAGTAAAGTACAGAGCAAGGCACAAGTGGCAATTTGCTGATGACATGGAGAGGGCTGAATCTGGCAGAGCTGAAAAGTAAACACAGTTCTGGAGCTGCGAGGCTCCCTGGAGCCACATCTACACTCTCAGAGACAGAATAGGCACATTCTACCTACTAATCATATCTTTAAATAGCTAATGAATAGTTGTTGTTGAGATCTGCCACTGATTGAAAGAGTTACATAAGGAAAAAATATCCCATGCAAGTTCAGTTTGGCTTATATTCAAAAACAGAAGCTTTCAAATTCATTTTCCCCCACTTTGAAACATTAGACCTGTAGCCTCATATTCTGAAAACTCTGAATTTTTTTTTAAAGCAAAGAGTCTGGGGTTTTTTTGTTTGTTCTTTTTTTTTTTTGGACTTGCAGACAATTTGTCAAACTCAAGTTTCTTCTGTCTAGGTTACTGTTCCATTTTCTGTTTTAAACTCCTCAAATGCAAGATCCATTAAGTTTTAACTTACTCGGAACAGCACCAAGTATAATGCTATTTGTGAACAGGTGCTTAAAAGGCTCTGAGTGATAGAATGATGGTATTGACATATGGTCCCAGTAAAGAGCTGAAATTGTTAAAAAGTGGCAGGGAAGTATGAGTTTGGAATAAGCAGGATTTTTATTTCTAAATGGTGACTGATTTGCCTAAAAGTTAGTTGAACTGAAAATAAAATAATTAGCATGATCTTTCCTAATGCTAAAAGCTTTAAATAAAAACAATAAGCCAGAAGGACTCAATTCTTAGAAAAAGTAAGAGGTCATATATCTGTTGCCCAGAAATTGAGTTGGGTTGGAGATAAAATTAGTGCAGATATCAGAACATAATTTTGGCATTTAGTCTTCATCTTATTTTAATTCTTTTTTCCAGAATTATGCTTTTTGATTACAATAACTTCTAAAACTTGAAGATTTTAATCAAATCTTGGAGCTGCTTCTTAACAGATGACTGATAATTACCCTTTGTTCAAAGATTCCCTAAGAAAGCTGGGTAATTATCACCATTTGATAACCATGTGGCTTTGGGAAGGTCATTGTATTTCTCTCAAATTCTAAAGTGTCCCTTTAATATTTTATAAAAATATTATGTTTCTTTTCTGCAAATTTCACATGAACTGGAAAAAAGGTGTTTTATGTAATCAAACACAGCTCTACAAATGTTAGAGATTATCGTTATCATACTCATGATAGTGATGATAACAATGAGGAGATGAATTAGACTAGTTTTCATATATATTTTATACAAAGTAATCACTAGAGCTTTCACTGAAGAGGTGTTAGCAAAGGGAAAAAAGAAGACAAAGTTCTACATTTGTAAAAGTCATCTCTCTCACTATTACCTTAGTTTAATGGGATCGTGTGGTATACATTGCTTTGAATTACTTTTTTCTTAATAATATATCTTGGCTATATTCACTATAAATTGATTGCCTTCTTTTAAACTGCTATACACATAATGTACCAAGATTTGAAGGTATTAAAATTTATTAGTTAACTAATAAAAACTATTCTAATTGATAAAATTCTGTATCTAAATCTTCTGTAGAAAATTTCCCCTAGAAAAATAAATAAACCCCTAGAATGAAATAGCATGTAAAACAGCTATATTACTAGTGAAACGTGTCTTTTCATTAAGGCATACAAAAAGATTACATTTTGCAGTTCCATTGCATCTGGGTAGATTCATGTAAGCAATTCTAGACACACAGGCAGAAATAGTATATTTTCCATCCATGTCCGATCCCTAAATTTGCTATAAGATTTGCCACTTTTTATTATTATTCTTTTAGTCTCCTAGCCAGATGCAGGACACTAAATAATTTTATGTTATCCAGCCATGTGTATTTCTTTTTCTATGACTTGCTCATTTATATTGCTTTTCTGTTCAGTTCACCTCTTTCATTTTTATTTATAAGATTTCTGTGTTGTTGTTTAGTTGGTAAGTCATGTACAAATTTTTTACAAACCCATGGAATGTACCCTGCCTGGCTCCTCTGTCCTTGGATATCCCAGGCAAGAAGGCTGGAGTGGGTTGCCATTTCCTTCCCAGAGATAGAACCTATGTCTCCTGCTTGGGAGGCAGGCAAATTCCTTACCACTGAGCCACAGGGAAGCCCCAAGATTTCTACATCAAGTAGTAAAAATACCTTTGTGTCCGATGTGAGGTAGGTAGAATTTCTGTAGGTCTATTAAATTTGTTTACATAAATTTTGATCATTTAGAATATTTTCAAAGATTCTGTCATCATATTAATCTATTTCTTATCTTTCATATTCTGGTTATTTCACCATATTTTGAAGAACACCACTTTGTCCCCGCACAAAGCACTCACACAAAATAGCTCAATTTTTATGCTGTCTTCTAGAATTTAATTTCTAAAATAATATTACAAAATTTCTCCACATTTTTATTCTATTTTATTTATAATTCTATTTTATTTATAATTTAATTTTTAAAGTATTCTTCATCTATTACCCAAAAATGCATTTTTTGGTAAGGGAAGCAAATTAGGAATTCAACATTATTCTTTGTTTAACTTTGGCATGTTTTACCTAATAATTTGATTTTTCCATGTATTTTAATATACCAACATGATGTTCGCAAACCAACATGATATTTTTCTTCCACAGCAGATGATGTAATAATCTTTCCTGGATGCTTTTAGGATTCTTTATATTTAAAGATTAGTCCATTTTTCAGGATATATGATAACCTCTACATTCTTCTATTATTGTTATCAACCCTCTCTGTGCACTGATTGAATTATTTTGTATAACCTGTTTTCTAAATTTTGTATAAGCTGTTTTCTAACAAACTGTGGAAAATTCTTAAAGAGATGGGAATACCAGACCATTTTACCTGCCTCCTGAGGAACCTGCATGCTGGTTAACAGTTAGAACCTGCATGCTGAAGCAACAGTTAGAACCAGATAATTAATTAAAAAATTGTTCCAAACTGGGAAAGTACATCAAGACTGTATATTGTCACCCTGGTTATTTAATTTACATGCAGAATACATCATGTGAAATGCCTAGCTGGATGAAGCACAAGCTGGAATAAAGATTGCCAGGAGAAATATCAACAACCTCAGATATGCAGATGACACTACCCTTATGGCAGAAAGCTAAGAGGAACTGAAGAACCTTTTGATGAAAGTGGAAGGGGAGAGTGGAAAAGCTAGCTTAAAACTCAACATTCAAATAACAAAGATTATGGGATCCAGTCCCATCACTTCAAGGCAAATAGATGGGAAACAATGGAAACAGTGACAGATTTTATTTTCCTGGGCTCCAAAATCACTGTGGACAGTGACTGCAGCCATGAAATTAAAAGATGCTTGTTCCTTGAAAGAAAAGCTATGACCAACCTAGACAGCATATTAAAAACCAGAGACAGTACTTTGCCAACAAAGGTCCATCTAGTCAAAGCTATGGTTTTTCCAGTAGTCATGTATGGAGATGAGAGTTGGACTGTAAAGAAGGTTGAGTGACATAGAATTGCTGCTTTTGAACTGTGGTGTTGGAGAAGACTCTTGAAAGTCCCTTGGACTGCAAGGAGATCCAACCAGTCAGCCCTAAAGGAAATCAGTCCTGAATATTCATTGGAAGGACTGATGCTGAAGTTGAAGCTCCAATACTTTGGCCACCTGATGCTGGGAAATACTGAAAGCAGGAGGAGGAGGGGACAACAGAGGAAAGATGGTTGGATGGCATCACCAACTCATTGGACATGAGTTTGAGCAAGCTCTGGGAGTTGGTGATGGACAGGGAAGTCGGGCATGCTGCAGTCCATGGGTCGTAAAGAGTAGGACAAAACTGAGCAATTGAACTGAACTGAAAATTGGGTTTATTTTGCTTGTTCCATTTGACCTATTTTCTTCACAAATGCCAAGAACGCTTATGGTGATCAATCATTCCTGGCTGTTACATCTATCAACTTCTCTGGAGTAACTTATATCTTTGTTCTTTTCCACCAAATTCTTTGATTTCCCAAATACTGTTTTTTATAACAATCCTGCTTTTCACAGGCAAAAAGTGTTTCCTTTTTTTCTAATACATTTTTTTTTCTGCCAGTGTTTTTCCATCTCTTCCTTTTTACCCCTTCATTGATAATTATTTTAATCTCTTAATTTACCTCTTATTTCTGAAAGCTCACAATTTTTTAATATCCTTAATATTGTTATTATTTAAACTATTCTTTAATTATTCTGGAGTAATATATTTGCAAATACCTGTTTCTAAGGTCTGTCTTTTATTTATTGTATCCATTTTCTTCACTTTCTTAAAATTACAGATAGATTTGGCAATTTCCTAAGAAAAGTGAGGCTTCAGTATCTCTGACTTCATGGCTGAGTACTATTTTAACTGTATCCTTGTAATCTGAGTTGTAGGAGAGGAGATTGTTGGTTTATGATCATTTTTGAGTTTTTTTAATTTGCTTGGGAGAAGCAGAATGTTTAATGTGCTAAGTGAACTGAGCAGCTCCAATATAGATTTATCGTTTTTTCATCTTTTGTCATTAAATTTTATTTGTTCCTTGGTACTCAGAAGAATGCAGTCCCAAATGAGCTCAGAATTTAGCTCTCACCTCAGAATTTAGCTTTTACATCCCTGAATTCTTAAGGCTAGTGTGGATCTCAGTGGCTATATGTGTTTTGGTTTTGTTTGTTTTTAATAACTTTCAAGAAATTTCTGCTTAGGTAATGGTGGTCAGCAGCTCATGGATATGTTTCACATTCCTGCGTCTCTTCTTCTGTCACACTACATCAACTTCAAGCTGCTTTTCTTTTTTCTGGTGCTCTGCTTGCAGAAACTTACATTTCATTTTTCATTTTCTTGCCTTTCTTTTCCTTTTCTATGTGTGTGCGCACGTGTGCACATGTTTGCCTGTGTGCACAAGCATACTTATATGCCTATGGATACTGTTTGGCTGACCTCTCTTTTTGAAAGAGAGAAATGTCATAATATAGCAGTATCTGGGAGGTAATTATCACATTGCAGCGATTTAGTGTAAATTTCATATTCTTCATAATTTATGGTACACTGATACTGCTGATTCTTAATTTTTTGTATTTTTTTTCCATTTCAAACGATTCAGGGAAGGCAAATCAAGTGCATGTACTCTTCTATTCTTACTGGAAGCACTGAATTTTGACTCTAAGGATTTATCACTAGACTACTTCAAACTACGTGATAAAAAAAAAGAATGAATCTGATTTTAATATTAAAAAAACTCTATTATTCTTATACCCAGATTTGACAACTAGGAAGATTTTAGCTCTAATTTCCGTGATCCCTAATTCCTGAATATAAATAACTTGTTAGTGACTGAAAACCAAATATAGTACACCAAAGAAAAGAACAAAGAATGAGATTAAAGGCAATGACAATGGTTGACCCACCGAGAAAATTCAAAGAACAGAATTATGAATGTTAAGAATAAACTTAGTATTTATTGACATGCTTTTGAATTGTTCTCATTAATAAGAATGAAAAGAGGAAAAGACCAAACAGTGGTAGACTGAACAAAGAGAAGGATGATTATGGAAAAAAGTAAGAATCAATAAAATGAGGTGCAGGGTCTGGCTTTTTAAACAGTGAAGTCTTTGGCTGCAGTGACAGGAAAAAGACATGTTGCTGAACAGTACTTTGCGTGTGTGATATATGCTTTGTTGCTCAGTCATGTCCAACTCTGCAACCTCGTGGACTGTAGCCTGCCAGGCTCCTCTGTCCATGGGGATTCTCCAAGCAAGAATACTGGAGTGGGTTGCCATGTCCTCCTCCAGGGGATCTTCCCAGCCCAGGGATCAAACCCAGGTTTCCCACATTACAGGCAGATTCTTTACCATCTGAGCCACAACATCCGATAGGATGAGGTTAAAAAATTCTCTACCGAGCTACTGTTTGGTCTTCATCGGGGTTATTTACTCTCAACAAACACAAGTTTCATTAAAAATCTTTATTTAAACAGATTTTTCCCTTTCTTATGCAAAAATATAGAAACTCCAAGGTTTTCCTATAGCACTCAGAAAAGTCAGAATAATAATTTAAATAAAAATAAAGTTAGATTGACTGGTTGTTGTATACACAATTACAGGGGGGAAAGGGTAAGAAGTTATTGTAAATCAAACCACAGAGTATCCTCCTTTATTTTCAGCTGCTGATATGGAGAGGACATGGGTTTCACTGACTTTTATATTAACAATGTATTTATTCAAATATTCACACAGAAAAGCATTCTGTTCCAATCAGAAAGCATGTCAGCATAACCCCATTTAAATGGAACATTATTCATACCTTTTTCTCAAAATGCTGCCAATTATCAAACTGAAACCTCAGGTCAGTTATTTTGACAAAAGTTGGCTTAAAGCTCAACATTCAGAAAACGAAGATCATGGCATCCAGTTGCATCACTTCATGGGAAATAGATGAAACAGTGCAAACAGTGGCAGACTTTATTTTTTCGGGCTCCAAAATCACTGCAGATGGTGACTACAGCCATGAAATTAAAAGACACTTACTCCTTGGAAGGAAAGTTATGACCAACCTAGATATTATATTCAAAAGCAGAGACATTACTTTGCCAACAAAGGTTCGTTTAGTCAAGGCTATGGTTTTTCCTGTGGTCATGTATGGATGTGAGAGTTGGACTGTGAAGAAGGCTGAGCACCGAAGAATTGATGCTTTTGAACTGTGGTGTTGGAGAAGACTCTTGAGAGTCCCTTGGACTGCAAGGAGATCCAACCAGTCCATTCTAAAGGAGATCAGTCCCGGGATTTCTTTGGAAGGACTGATGCTAAAGCTGAAACTCCAGTACTTTGGCCACCTCATGCGAAGAGTTGACTCATTGGAAAAGACTCTGATGCTGGGAGGGATTGGGGGCAGGAGAAGGAGGGGACGACAGAGGATGAGATGGCTGGATGGCATCACTAACTCAATGGACATGAGTTTGGGTGAACTCCGGGAGTTGGTGATAGACAGGGAGGCCTGGCGTGCTGCAATTCATGGGGTCGCAAAGAGTCAGACACGACTGAGCAACTGAACTGGACTGAACTTCCCTGTCTCGGGCATCCAAAGTCAATTACTGAATGTTATGAGGATACAAAAGTCCACTGCCTTTGCTCAGATGCAATTCACCCTCCAGTAGGGAAGAAGATTTCCTCAGGGTCTTCCTTCCCACTAAGGCATTACTTGTACATTAATCCTTGGCTCTGAGTTTTCCTCTGGGAAAACGTGACCTAAGACACAGGAAAAGAACATTCCAGGCACAGAAATGGCAAATACAAAAGTGATGAAGAAGGAATATATGTATGAGAGGAGAAGTGTGGTAAGAAACAACATCAGAGAGGTAACCCAAACACCTGTACTGGTTTGCTTGATCCTCTGCACCTCTCAGGGCTCAGTGAACTTTGGGGCAGTGACTTGTTCATTTCTTCTTTGTTTCTTTATCTCTGTTGCCATCATTCTTGAGATGTTAAATAAATACTATTTTTAAGGTATTACAAGTATAGATATTTATTTGAACCTAGTGTTTTATTTCCCATTTTACCACTTAAATATTAATCCACCTGATATCTTAGGGATATCTTCAATTCCCACTTTTATAATTGTAAAAGAAAGACTGACAGAACTGTAGAAATATACATAGAAATAAGTTTAGTTTCATAGCAAATTAACTAACTGAAAAATATGATAAAGTGTAAAAGAAAGTGTGAAAAATCCCCTAAATGGCTAGGGCATTTGTGTAACATAAACTGTCATAGTGCTGAAAATAAATCCTGCATTTTCCCAATTATGAGTTACTTATTTTTATGCCCAGTGTAAATATATACACACACACATTGTGTATATATAGTATTGGATTTTATGATATCTCCTAATCATTTCAAATTCATGATGCAGTAAATTGAAGCATAAATATTAAATTCATTATGTCTATTTATTTGAGGTTATAAGAATGGATACTGTTATAAATATTTCAGACTAGCTATGTGTATACAAAGTCAGAGCTTCAAATGCTTCAGTTAAAAATGATTCCAATACCCACACACAAAACAATAAAAATATTTTCAAGAGCTTAAAACTATTCTGTGGATGAACTTGTCTGTACCCAGTAGGTAGCCTGCCAAGCATAAAATGAATCATTAAATATTAATAATGATCAATTTCCTATACAGCTATCCTAAAAACACTTTCTGCATCTAATAAGCTTTTTGCCATTGCCAATAAGTCATGATTAACTCCTGGTATTAGACTGCATCCCTCAGCTGAGAATGTGGTACTTCTTACCTTCAGCAAAGCTAAGTCCGTGACTTTAAAGTGAGTACTTTTGAGGGCCAGTGACCACGTGAAAAGATGCTCAACATTGCTCACTACTAGAGAAATGCAAATCTTAAAAACAATGAGTTATCACCTCACACCAATCAAAATGGCCATCATCAAAAAATCTAAACAATAGATTTCCAAGAAGGTGTGGAGAAAAGAGAACCCTCCTGCACTGCTATTGGGAATGTAAATCAATACATCCATGATAGAGAACAGTGTGGAGATTTCTTTAAAAAATAGAAATAAAACTACCATATGACCCAGAAATCCCACCACTTGGCATATATCCTGAGAAAAACACAATTCAAAAAGACATGTACTCCAATGTTTATTGCAGCACGAGTTCAATAGCCAGGACATAGAGGCAACCCAGATGTCCATCAACAGATGAATGGATAAAGATGTGGTACAAATACAAAATGCAATATTACTCAGCCATAATAAGGAACAAGTTTGAGTCAGTTTTAGTGAGGTAGATGAACCTAGAACCTGTTATATGGAGTGAAGTGAGTCAAAAAGAGAAAAACAGCTACAGTATATTAAGGCATATATATAGAATCTAGAAAAATAGTACTAATGAACCTATTTTCAGGGAAGGGATGGAGATACAGATGTAGAGAACAAACTTCTGGACACAGTAGGGAAAGGAGAGGGTAGGACAAATTGAGAAAGTAGCATTAACATATATACATTGTTTGTGGGAAGCTGGTATATAACACAGGATGCCCATCCTGGTGGTCTTTGACAACGGACATGAATGCAAAGGGAGTGGGGAGGGAGAGGATACATATATACATATACATATATATATATATATATATATATATGTATCAGTTCAGTTCAGTTCAGTTGCTCAGTTGTGTCTGACTCTGCGACCCCATGAATAACAGCACACAAGGCCTCCCTGTCCATCACCAACTGCCGGAATCCACCCAAACCCATGTCCATCGAGTCGGTGATGCCATCCAGCCATCTCATCCTCTGCCATCCCCTTCTCCTCCTGCCCCCAAGCCTTCCTAGAATCAGGGTCTTTTCCAATGAATTAACTCTTTGCAGGAGGTAGCCAAAGTATTGGAGTTTCAGCTTTAGCATCAGTCCTGCCAATGAGGACCCAGGACTGATATCCTTTAGGATGGACTGGTTGGACCTCCTTGTATTCCTAGGGACTCTCAAAAGTCTTCTCCAATACCACAGTTCAAAAGCATCAATTCTTCGGTGCTCAGCTTTCTTCACAGTCCAACTCTCACATCCATACATGACCACAGGAAAAACCATAGCCTTGACTAGATAGACCTTTGTTGGCAAATTAATGTCTCTACTTTTGAACATGCTATCTCGGTTGGTCATAACTTTCCTTCCAAGGAGTAAGCGTCTTTTAATTTCATGGCTGCATCACCATCTGCAGTGATTTTGGAGCCCAAAAAAATAAAGTCTGCCACTGTTTCCACTGTTTCCCAATCTATTTCCCATGAAGTGATGGG
>NW_011495021.1:4586870-4594774 GCF_000754665.1 Bison bison bison
AAATAAAGTCTGCCACTGTTTCCACTGTTTCCCAATCTATTTCCCATGAAGTGATGGGACCGGATGCCATGATCTTCGTTTTCTGAATATTGAGCTTTAAGCCAACTTTTTCACTCTCCACTTTCACTTTCATCAAGAGGCTTTTTAGCTCCTCTTCAATTTCTGCCATAAGGGTGGTGTCATCTGCAAATCTGAGGTTATTGATATTTCTCCTGGCAATCTTGATTCCAGCTTGTGCTTCTTCCAGCCCTATGTATATATAATTACAACTGATTTGCACTGGTGTATGGCAGAAACCTACCTAGCATTGTAAAGCAATTATCCTCCAATTAAAAAATAAACTAAAAAAATAAATTAGGTGTATGATTTTAATAGTGCTCAGGCTTCTTGTAATTGATCTTTCAATGACAACTTTCATTCATCTACCATACCTATCTCATACATTATCAACAATTCATCCTTTTTTAAATATTATATTTCATCACTGTGAATCATTAGTAATAATATACTATATTAGTTTCTTTTGACTACCATAAATTTATCACTAATTTGATGGCTGAGAACAAGAGAAAATTATTCTCACAGTTCTGGAGGCCAAAAGTTCAGAAGTCCAAAATCAGTTTCACCAACTTGAAATCAAGATGTCAGCAGAACTACACTCTAGAGGCTTTAAGGGGGAGAATCTGCTTCTTGCCTCTTCCAGCTTCTGATGGCTGCCATCATTCCTTGGCTTGTGGCAACATCTCTTTGCTCTATCTTCACATTGACTTCTTCTCAGTGTGTTTGTGTCAGAAGTCCCTCTGCCTTCTTCGTATAAAGACACATATGACTGCACCAAGGGCCTACCTGGATAATCCAGAATATGCACCTTAAAATCCTTAATCTCATTTTATGCCACTTCAGGTAATATTCACGCTTTTGCCATATAAAGTAATATTCACAGCTTCTAGGGATTCGTTTATGAACGTATCTGTGGGGTTACCACTTGGCCTACTACCCATACCCATTAAAAAACCCCTTTAAATGGGAAAATCTTCATAGCGTACTCTTACATCTTGCCCATTTAAAACTATAGGCTTTACAAATGTAAGATATGCACACACACATTTTATTAGAAAAACTGAATCTTTGGCAGGGCAATGTTTAGCTAACAGATTCAATTTTCAGGTTCTTCTCATGTTGCAGTGTAGATTGTCCTAAAGTGCAAAATTACACATTCTAAACAACTCTTTAATAACTTTCTTAACTCCTTCTTCTTGGATTCCTCTAGTTTTCAGAGATAAATCTTAATCTCAGACAATCTCAGTTTCTGAGCCCAATGTGGGCTTTAAATGGTTAGAACATGAAAAATCTTATAACTGAGATCAGGAGTTGTTAGTCAAACTTTCTTCATCCTCAAGCAATCCCAAGGAAACATTTCCTGTCATTTCCCAACTGACCACATTAAAAAAAAAAAAAAAAAAAAGACATCTTCCTATTTCAACCTATCAATACTTATATCTGTATTCCAGCTAGAATAAAAGGCTTAGACAGCAACCTATACATAATTGACAACATAATTTGCATAAATCAGTGTAAAATGAAAATGTGAAACCCTTTTGTTTAAAAAATAATATTAAGAATTTCAAGTGACAACAAAGCATTGAACCAAATATGGAGTTCTAAACTCTATATCCTGCATGCCCATGAAGGCCCTATCTTTAAATCTACTGCATCCATCCCGGTACAGTCTCCCAAGTCCAGTTTTCTCAGTTTGACATGCAACAGTGTTACCCTCAACAACAATTAACATTGTTGTATGTCTTCAGAAAATCCATTTACAAACCGATGAAAAATTAATTCAGCTAAACGGGAAATATCTTGAAAAGTTACATGTTCCAACGTGTTTCACTTTAAATGTCACTTTAAAGGTAAATTCAACCCAGACTGACTTGAAAAATAAAGGAAAATTACTGGTCATGTAGTTGAAAAGAATCCAAGCATAGGGTTCAAATCAGACATTAAATAATAAGTGTTTTTTTTTTTTTCCTTTGGAGCCTCTTGGCTTTGTCCTCCTCTGCCTAGAGCCTCTATTCTCTGACCAGTAGCAAGATTGCCTTTTCAGATAGAGGCCTTGTTCTCTGCATACAGCAAAATGCAGAGACAAACAGTAACCATCTTGTTCAATAATTCTCCCTTAAGGGTGAAGGACTAATTACTGGAAGGTGCCTCTAGTAAGTGTTCCCTTGGAGCTCACTGATTCATGTAGAGGCATATGCCCATTCTTGAGCTAACATCTGAAGATGAAAATGCCCCAAATAGGTACAGGCCTGGCTTCCTGCCTATGGGGCTTCCCTTGGATAGTGGACATTTGGACTGATTAGGTAAAGTGAGATTGCCTGAAAAAAATGAAATATAGACAGAAAAATGAGGGCAAGAAGGGAGATAAAAGCTGGGCTGCATACTAACTTTGTGTTTTTTTTTTTTAATTCTAACAGAAACACTAATGCATGCATATCTGAGTTTCTGTAAAACTGGGGTAGCTGAAACAGACACCTTAATGACTTTATTTCATTGTTTTGAAATGCAAATTCTAAATGATTTAAGTTACATTAAATTTAAATTTTCACTTAGGAAAAGTATTGCTATATTACATTCATTACCAAATAGATATCACAAAAGGTAGATCATAAATAATTAAGCCGAAAGATATGCATATCATTGTATAACAGCTATGGAATCATGCACAGGACTTACAAAAACTGTGGAAATGCAGTTCATTGCTTTTTCAAAGATAATGCATATAAGATCCAATTTTTAAGGAATCTTCATTCATATGCAAAAGACTGAATTTTTTGTGATATAATCATAAGGAGAGAGATTACTAAAAGTAGTATTATTGATGAAAAAATTTTACTGTCTTTGAAATAAAGCATTCTAACATATTTCCTGTGAGATAACATGTAAGATATCTTGGTAGGTACTGAGCAACCAATATTTTAGTGATATGTCCTGGAAGAAATAAGAGAAAGAAGAAATTCACCTGCATGTCATTTAATATATAGTTACTTGAAATCCATCTTGTACTTGATGCTACATATTTATCAACCAAAGCATAGCTAAGAGATTTGTGCACAAATAAAATGTATTATTGTATTGCTGACAATCCTCCACTTGTATCCATCATAAATTTTTAAGAGAAAAATGTCAGCTTGTTTCTAGTGGCAATAATACATAATTATGCTTCCGTTAAATACTTCAATTTTGCCCTATGAATGTATTAGAAGAATCACATTGTTGACAGAATGGAACATTATTCACTTCTAATGTGCTTTCTATGGTTTCTTATCTTCTTTACTGCCCACTTTAAAAAGATTTTCTGTATAAATGCCAGAAGGAGGGGGGGTGGGGAAGAACACCTTAGTTATAGAAGCAGACAGGAACAAAATAAAATAGGAAAAATATGTTACTTAGATCTACCAAAACTTTAGGAAAAATCATATATTTATTATTTTTAAAATAAATGTATGAGGAATTAAATAATTTCCAGTTATAAAAGTGATTAGTACAATATAAATTATTGTATCCTTAACATAATTTCTTGCATAAAATTTGAAAATTAAAACTAAAAAAAAAAAAAACATGAAGCCACAGAACATTTGGCTAAAAAGAAAAATATTTTCATAACATTTGAGAATAAATATTGTTATCCTCACATAAGTGTGCATATATGTTTCAAGGAACCCTTTAGAGTTCAAGAAAATTCCATTAGTGTATTTTTAGGAAGGTTACTTGTAATGGTGTTTTCCTTAAGTCTAATTAAAAAAAAGCTTCTTAATAAATCATTGTGTATACAAAAGCTAAGTATCTGTGAAACAGCAGATTTTTCTTTACTACCTACTGCAAAATTTTTCTTTACATTTTTTCACACACTTTATCATTCTTCTTGTACTATTTTCTTTCCTGTCATTAAATCAGCTTGGAAACCAGTACAGCTTTCCTCTATAGTCTGAGAGTACATACCCACCCATGTGGATAATATTTTTTGACTCTGATATAATACAATCAGGCTATATATGTATAGAGGTACAACTTTAAGCTTACAGACCATGTAAGGAATATGGCCAAAATAAATACATGAACAAACAAAAGAACCTGAATTGACAAGATTTTTCTTTAACTTAATTTCCCTCATGATTTATTTAAAGAGGAATGTGATGAAATAATCTGGCAAAGATATGGCCACATCATTTTTTAAGGAGTGGAAGCTTGGATTCACTGCAAAATAATGGAAATTCCTTTTCTCTGGTGTCTGTCCCAAGAGGTTATCCAGGGCTGTGTCTTTGAGATCTGGGGTTCCCTTGCTCCATGAGAGAGTTAACAAGTGTTTTGTTTTCAAAAGCAGTTATCTGAGATGGTTAAGGCAAAAATAGCTAAAATGAAGACAGAATGAAACATGTGTCACCAGGTAGTTATGTTTCCTGTAGACTGGGAACCGAACAGTGGCTACAGATATGCCCTACTAGGTCCTGCTGGGACACATTCTTGTGGAAGAGGAAAGACTTCAGATGGAAAAGCCTATGTAGTACAAAAGAGCACTAGTCACTAAATGTCAGGCATGGGCATTTAGTAAAGATTTCTGTGCATGATCTTGTGCTTATTTGGGTTGTGAAGCTCTGGGAAGAAGTCATACCTCAGCCTTCCTAGAATATGGTGACTGCAGCCATGAAATTAAAAGATGGTTGCTCCTTGGAAGAAAAGCTATGACCAACCTAAACAGCATATTAAAAAGCAGAGGCATTACTTTGCCAACAAAGGTCCGTCTAGTCAAAGCTATGGATTTTACAGTAGTCATGTATGGATGTGAGCGTCGGACTATAAAGAAAGCTGAGCTTTTGAACTGTGGTGTTGGAGAAGACTCTTGAGAATCCCTTGGAATTCAAGGAGATCAAACTAGTCAATCCTAAAGGAAATCAGTCCTGGGTGTTCATTGGAAGGACTGATGCTGAAGCTGAAATTCTAATACTCTGGCCACCTATTGTGAAGAACTGACTCAGGGGAAAAGACTCTGATGCTGGGAAAGATCAAAGGCAGGAGGAGAAGGGGATGACAGAGGATGAGATGGTTGGATGGTATCACCAACTTGATGGACATAAGTTTGAGCAAGTTCCAGGAGCTGGTGATGGACAGGGAAGCCGGGTGTGCTGCAGTCCATGGGGTCGCAAAGACTTGGACACAATGGAGCGACTGAACTAAACTGAAGGCAGAAAGCATGATAGTTTAACAGAGGTAGCTAGAAGCTGAAGAACAACAGAAGATAACTATCAGTCACTGAACAATATGTATTTCTACATACACTGTACTAAAAGCAAACCTGCCTGCCTAACCAGTATTCCCAGGATTATATAGATCCTGAAGTTTGTCTATAATATGATGATTCCAAATCACTAACAACAAAATGATACTAAATTTCCCTGAGCTTGGCAAGTACTGATGAGGATCTTTAGAAAAAAATAATATGATGTGAAATTTCCCCCTTTGCGTATTATAAATCACATATGCAGTCACCTACTATATTCCTAAATACAGAGCTGACATGCACTAGTGCTAGCTCTCAGTCCTGCTACTTGTGTGACACTGCTGCTGCTGCTAAGTCGCTTTAGTCGTGTCCGACTCTGTGTGACCCCAGGGACAGCAGCCCACCAGGCTCCTCTGTCCCTGGGATTCTCCAGGCAAGAATACTGGAGTAGAGTGCCATTTCCTTCCCCAATGCATGCATGCATGCTAGGTCGCTTCAGTCATGTCCAACTTTGTGTGACCCCATGGATGGCAGCCCACAGGCTCCCCTGTCCACAGGATTCTCCAGGCAAGAATACTGAAGTGGGTTGCAATTTCCTTCTCCAGTGACACTATCACTTTTCCAAATATCCAGTTTTCTCACTTATGAAATGGGAAAATATCTCCATCACCTTTGCAGGATATATTGAGAGTCAACTTCTTAGGCAAAAGCACTTGAAGTGAAGAATCCTCTGGGAGATTTTATTGACTTCTCAGCATTTCAGTTGCCTCACTTATAAACTGAGGGCAGTTTCTCAATCTCAGCATTACTGGGATGTTGGGTACAGTTTTTGTTGTAGAAATCATGCTTTTAGCTTTATAGAATGTTTAGTTTCTATCTACTAAATGCCAGTAACATCCACCTCTCAGTTATGACAACTAAAAATGTCTCCAGTTCAATTC
The DNA here is from genome assembly GCF_000754665.1 of Bison bison bison. NCBI lineage: Eukaryota > Metazoa > Chordata > Mammalia > Artiodactyla > Bovidae > Bison > Bison bison. The sequence continues at coordinate 4,593,090 of NW_011495021.1, forward strand.
AGTTCAGTCACTCAGTCGTGTTTGACTCTTTGCGACCCCATGAGGCATAGCACAACAGGCCGACCTGACCATCACCAACTCCCGGAGTTTACCCGAACTCATGTCCACTGAGTCGGTGATGCCATCTAACCATCTCATCCTCTGGCATCCCCTTCTCCTCCTGCCTTCAATCTTTCCCAACATCAGGGTCTTTTCAAATGAGTCAGCTCTTCACATCAGGTGGCCAAAATATTGGAGTTTCAGCTTCAACATCAGTCCTTCCAATGAACACCCAGGACTGATTTCCTTTAGGATGGACTGGCGAAATCTCTTTTAAGTCCAAGGGACTCTCAAGAGTCTCCTCCAACACCACAGTTCAAAAGCAGCAATCTTCTGTGCTCAGCTTTTTTATAGTCCAACTCTCACATCCATACATGATTACTGGAAAAACCATAGCCCTGACAAATGGACCTTTGTTGACAAAGTAATGTCTCCACTTTTGAATATGCTATCTAGGTGGTCATAACTTTCCTGCCAAGGAGTAAGCATCTTTAAATTTCATGGCTGCAATCACCATCTGCAGTGGTTTTGTAGCCCCAAAAAATAAAGTCTGACACTGTTTCCACTGTTTCCCCATCTGTTTGCCATGAACTGATGGGACTCGATAAAGGAAAGAAATGGCATGGATCTAACAGAAGCAGAAGATATTAAGAAGAGATGGCAAGAACAGACAGAAGAACTGTACAAAAAAGATCTTCATGACCCAGATAATCATGATGGTGTGATCACTGACCTAGAGCCAGACATCCTGGAATGTGAAGTCAAGTGGGCCTTAGAAAGCATCACTACGAACAAAGCTAGTGGAGGTGATGGAATTCCAGTTGAGCTGTTCCAGGTCCTGAAAGATGAAGCTGTGAAAGTGCTGCACTCAATATGTCAGCAAATTTGGAAAACTCAGCAGTGGCCACAGGACTGGAAAACATCAGTTTTCATCCCAATCCCAAAAAAGGCAATGCCAAAAAATGCCCAAACTACCGCACAATTGCACTCATCTCACACGCTAGTAAAGTCATGCTCAAAATTCTCCAAGCCAGGCTTCAGCAATATGTGAACCGTGAACTTCCAGTGTTCAAGTTGGTTTTAGAAAAGGCAGAGGAACCAGAGATCAAATTGCCAACATCTGCAGGATCATCGAAAAACCAAGAGTTCCAGAAAAACACCTATTTCTGCTTTATTGACTATCCCAAAGCCTTTGACTGTGTGGATCACAATAAACTGTGGAAAATTCTGAAAGAGATGGGAATACCAGACCACCTGATTTGCCTTTTGATAAACTGTATGCAGGTCAGGAAGCAAAAGTTAGAACTGGACATGGAACAACAGACTGGTTCCAAATAGGAAAGGGAGTACGTCAAGGCTGTATATTGTCACCCTGTTTATTTAAATTATATGCAGAGTACATCATGAGAAACGCTGGGCTGGAAGAAACACAAGCTGGAATCAAGATTGCCGGGAGAAATATCAATAACCTCAGATATGCAGATGACACAACCCTTAGGTCAGAAAGTGAAGAGGACCTCAAAAGCCTCTTGATGAAGGTGAAAGTGGAGAGTGAAAAAGTTGGCTTAAAGCTCAACATTCAGAAAACGAAGATCATGGCATCTGGTCCCATCACTTCATGGGAAATAGATGGGGAAACACTGGAA
>NW_011495021.1:4594888-4599055 GCF_000754665.1 Bison bison bison
ATTTTTTTGGGCTCCAAAATCACTGCAGATGGTGATTACAGCCATGAAATTAAAAGATGCTTACTCCTTGGAAGGAAAGTTATGACCAACCTAGGTAGCATATTCAAAAGCAGAGACATTACTTTGCCAACAAAGGTCTGTCTAGTCAAGGCTATGGTTTTTTCTGTGGTCATGTATGGATGTGAGAGTTGGACTGTGAAAAAGGCTGAGGGCCAAAGAATTGATGCTTTTGAACTGTGGTGTTGGAGAAGACTCTTGAGAGTCCCTTGAACTGCTAGGAGATCCAACCAGTCCATTCTAAAGGAGATCAGTCCTGGGATTTCTTTGGAAGGAATGATGCTAAAGCTGAAACTCCAGTACTTTGGCCACTTCCTGCAAAGAGTTGACTCATTGGAAAAGACTCTGATGCTGGGAGGGATTGGGGACAAGAGGAGAAGAGGACTACAGAGGATGAGATGGCTGGATGGCATCACTGACTCGATGGACGTGAGTCTGAGTGAACTCCGCGAGTTGGTGATGGACAGGGAGGCCTGGCGTGCTGCGATTCATGGGGTCGCAAAGAGTCGGACACTACTGAGTGACTTATCTGATCTGATCTGATCTGATGGGACTGGATGCCATGATGTTGGTTTTCTGAATGTTGAGCTTTAAGCCAAAATTTTCACTCTCCTCTTTACTTTCATTAAGAGGCTCTTTTAGTTCTTCTTGACTTTCTGGTGGTGGTGTCATAAGGGTGGTGTCATCTGCATATCTGAGGTTATTGATATTTCTCTGGGTAATCTTGATTCCAGCTTGTGCTTCATCCAGCCCAGCGCTTCTCATGATGTACTCTGCATAGAAGTTAGGCTGGTTGACAATATACAGTCTTGACATACTCCTTTTCCTACTTAGAACCAGTCTGTTGTTCCATGTCCAGTTCTAACTGTTGCTTCCTGACCTGCATACAGGTTTTTCAGGCCACAGGTCAGGTGGTCTGGTATTCCCATCACTTTCAGAATTTTCCACAGTTTACTGTGATCCACAGAGTCAAAGGCTTTGGCATAGTCAATAAAGCAGAAATAGATGTTTTTCTGGAACTCTCTTGCTTTTTCAATGAGCGAACAAATGTTGGCAATTTGATCTCTGGTTCCTCTGCCTTTTCTAAATCCAACTTGAACACCTGGAAGTTAACGGTTCATGTATTGCTGAAGCCTGGCTTGGAGAATTTTGAGCATTGCTTTACTAGCATGTGAGATGAGTGCAATCGTGTCGTAGTTTGAGCATTCTTTGGCATTGCCTTTCTTTGGGATTGGAATGAAAAATGACCTTTTCCAGTCCTGTGGCCACTGCTGAGTTTTCCAAATTTGCTGGCATATTGAGTGCAGCATTTTCACGTCATCTTTTAGGATTTGAAATAGCTCAACTGGAATTCTATCACCTCCACTAGCTCTGTTCATAGTGATACTTCCTAAGGCCCACTTGACCTCACATGCCACGATGTTTGGCTTTAGGTGAGTGGCCACATCACTGTAATTATTTGGATAGTGAAGATCTTTTTTGTATAGTTCTTCTGTGTATTCCTGCCACCTCTTCTTAATATCTTCTACTTCTGTTAGGTCCATACCATTTCTGTTCTTTATTGAGCCCATCTTTGCATGAAATGTTCCCTTGCTATCTCTAATTTTCTTGAAGAGATCTCTAGTTTTTCCCATTCTATTGTTTTCCTCTATTTCTTTGCATTGATCATTGAGGAAGGCTTTCTTTTCTCTCCTTGCTATTCTTTGGAACTCTGCATTCAAATGGGTATATCTTTCATTTTCTTCATTGCTTTTCACTTCTCTTCCTTTCACGGCTATTTGTAAGGCCCCTTCAGACAGCCATTTTGCTTTTTTGCATTTCTTTTTCTTGGGGATGGTCTTGATCCCTGTCTCCTGTACAATGTCACAAACCTCTGTCCATAGTTCATCAGGCCCTATGTCTATCAGATCTCATCCCTTAAATCTATTTCTCATTTCCACTGTATAATCATAAGGGATTTGATTTAGGTCATACCTGAATGGTCTAGTGGTTTCCCCCACTTTCTTCAATTTAAGTCTGAATTTGGTAATAAGGAATTCATGATCTGAGCCACAGTCAGCTCCCAGTCTTGTTTTTGCTGACTGTATAGAGCTTCTCCAGACTTTGCCAAATGTCCACTGAAGCAAGATCATCCTACCTGGGAACCAGTGGATTAAAGTTGTCCTTAATATCCCTTCAACTTTAACATTTCATACTTTTATAATATTAGATAATAGACCATGAAAACACTTTGTAAATTGGATGGTGAGGTACAAAAGTTGCATGCTCATTTATTCATTAACAGGCTTTATTAAATATCTACTGAGACAAGGGTAAGGTTTCTCCAAGGTAAGAGAAACCCAAGTAACAAAGTAGGTGCTGAGAGAGGGCATCAGAGAGCAGACACACTGGAACCAGAATCACAGAAAACTAACCAATCTAATAACACAGATCACAGCCTTGTCTAACTCAATGAAACTAAGCCATGCTATGTAAGGCCACACAAGATGGACAGGTCATGGTGGAGAGTTCTGACAAAATATGGTCCACTGGAGAAGGGAAGGGCAAACAACTTCAGTATTCCTGTCTTGAGAACCCCATGAACAGTATGAAAAGGCAAAAAGATAGGACACTGAAAGATGAACTCCCCAGGTCGGTAGGTACCCAATATGCTACAGGAGATCAGTGGAGAAATACCTCCAGAAAGAATGAAGGGATGGAGCCAAAGCAAAAACAACACCCAGTGTGGATGTGATTGGTGATAGAAGCAAAGGCCCAATGCTGTACAGAGCAGTATTGCATAGGAACCTGGAATGTCAGGTCCATGAATCAAGGCAAACTGGATGTGGGCAAACAAGAGATGGCAAGAGCGAACGTCGACTTTTTAAGAATCAGCGAACTTAAATGAACGAGAATGGGTGACTTTAACTCAGATGATCATGGTATCTACTACTGTGGGCAGGAATCCCTTAGAAGAAATGGAGTAGCCATCATAGTCAACAAAAGAGTCTGAAATGCAGTACTTGGATGCAATCTCAAAAATCACAGAATGATTTCTGTTTGTTTCCAAGGTAAACCATTCAATATCATGGTAATCTAAGCCTATGCCCCAACCAGTAATGCTGAAGAAGCTGAAGTTGAACAGTTTCATGAAGACCTACAAGACCTTTTAGAACTAACACCCAAAAAAAAAAAAAGATGTCCTTTTCATTATAGGGGACTGTGATGCAAAAGAAGGAAGTCAAGAAACACCTGGAATAACAGGCAAATTTGGCCTTGGAGTACCGAATGAAGCAGAACAAAGGCTAATACAGTTTTGCCAAAAGAATGCACTGTTCATAGCAAACATCCTCTTCCAACAACAGAAGAGAAGATGCTACACATGGACATCACCAGATGGCCAAAACCCAAATCAGATTGATTATATTCTTTGCAGCCATAGATGGAGAAGCTCTATACAGTTAACAAAATCAAGACGGGGAGCTGACTGTGGCTAAGATCATGAACTCCTTATGGACTAATTCAGACTTAAATTGAAGAAAGTAGGGGAAACCACTAGACCATTCAGATATGACCTAAATCAAAGCCTTTACAATTATACATTAGAAGTGAGAAATAGATTTAATGGACTAGATCTGATAAACAGAGTGCCTGATGAACTATGGACGGAGGTTCGTGACATTGTACAGGAGACAGGGATCAAGACCATCCCCAAGAAAAAGAAATGCAAAAAAAAAAAAAAATGGCTGTCTGAGGAGGCCTTACAAATAGCTGTGAAAGGAAGAGAAGTGAAAAGCAATGAAGAAAATGAAAGATATACCCATTTGAATGCAGAGTTCCAAGGAATAGCAAGGAGAGAAAAGAAAGCCTTCCTCAATGATCAATGCAAAGAAATAGAGGAAAACAATAGAATGGGAAAAACTAGAGATCTCTTCAAGAAAATTAGAGATAACAAGGGAACATTTCATGCAAATATGGACTCATTAAAGGACAGAAATCTTATGGACCTAACAGAAGTAGAAGATATTAAGAAGAGGTGGCAAGAATACACAGAAGAACTATATAAAAAAGATCTTAATGACTCAGATAATCACGATGGTGTGATCACTCACCTAGAGCCAGACATCCTGT
>NW_011495021.1:4599422-4605625 GCF_000754665.1 Bison bison bison
TGCTCAAAATTCTCCAAGCCAGGCTTCAGCAATACATGAACTGTGAACTTCCAGATGTTCAAGCTGGATTTAGAAAAGGCAGAGGAACCAGAGATCAAATTGCCAACATCCGCTGGATCATAGAAAAAGCAAGAGTTCCCGAAAAACATCTATTTCTGCTTTATTGACTATTGTAAAGCCTTTGACTGTGTGGATCACAATAAACTGTGGAAAATTCTGAAAGTGATGGGAATACCAGACCACCTGACCTGTGTCTTGAAAAACCTGTATGCAGGTCAGGAAGCAACAGTTAGAACTGGACATGGAACAACAGACTGGTTCTAAGTAGGAAATAGAGTATGTCAAGACTGTATATTGTCACCCAGCTTATTTATCTTATATGCAGAGTACATCACCAGAAATGCTGGGATGGATGAAGCACCAGCTGGAATCAAGAAATATCTCTAATTTCTCCCAAATATCAATAACTTGGAGAAATATCAATAACTTCAGATATGCAGATGACATTATCCTTATGGCAGAAAGTGAAGAAATACTTGGAAGCCTCTAAATGAAACTGAAAGGGGAAGCGAAAAAGTTGGCTTAAAGCTCAACATTCAGAAAACGAAGATCATGGCATCTGGTCCCATCACTTCATGCAAATAGATGGGGAAACAGTGGAAACAGTGGCAGACTTTATTTTTTTGGGCTCCAAAATCACTGCAGATGGTCATTGCATCCATGAAATTAGAAGATGCTTACTCCTTCAAAGGAAAGTTATGACCAACCTAAACAGTGTATTAAAAAGAAGAGACATCACTTTGCCAACAAAGATCCGTCTAGTCAAGGCTATGGTTTTTCCAGTGGTCATGTATGGATGTGAGAGTTGGACTATAAAGAAAGCTAAGTGCTAAAGAATTCATGGTTTTGAACTGTGGTATTGGAGAAGACTCTTGAGAGTACCTTGGACTGCAGGAAGATCCAGCCAGTCCATCCTAAAGGAGATCAGTCCTGAGTGTTCATTGGAAGGACTGATGCTAAAGCTGAACCTCCAATACTTTGGCCACCTGATGTGAAGAGCTCACTCATTTGAAATGATCCTGATGCTGGTAAAGATTGAAGGCATGAGGAGAAGGGGACGACAGGGGATGAGATGGCGGATGGCATCACCATCTCAATGGACATGAGTTTGAACAAGCTCTGGAAGTTGGTGATGGACAAGGAGCCCTGGCGTGCTGTGGTTCATGGGGTCACAAAGAGTCAGACACGACAAGTGATTGAACTGAACTGGGATAAAACAATATCCTATAAGAACGGAAGGTAAATTGAATTATGCTCCAAAGGGCTTATTTACTGGGGTAGGGGGTATCAGTTCCACATATAAATAATAGTTTTGATATTCTAAAAAACCTAGGAATCTCAGAACTGGAGAGTTAGAGTAACACACTTTAATCTGGATAAGAAGAGAAGCTTAGTGGATGTTTCTAAGCAAGTAGGCCATTTAAGAAAGCCTTGCCATAGACTAGGCTAAGAAAAGCTATTACTCTTAGTAATGTGGCTTAAGCTTACCTTACTAGAACCATAAAATTTTAGAATCTGAAGGGAGCTGAGAGCACACCTAATACCATCAGCCTCATTTTACAAATGAGGAAAGTGAATCTTTTCTCAACCCTTGTGCATTAGCAGCACATGTACCAGAAATAAGCATGAAAAATCTAAATTGATGCCACAAGCAGCAGGAGGTTGCTCCATTTAGATATTAAATGTTTAAGGGAATAACACAAACCATGACCTTCTGCTAAATTAGGAAAGAATCACTAATATCACATACCAGGATGCTACATACAAGATTAAAACTATACTGATGAAAAAAACATTTGTGTTGCCTAGTAAGGTGTATGGGATTCCCAGCTGGGAAGTTCAATGTATGGGAAGAATTTCTTCAGTTCTGAAAATAGTATTTATAAGAATTCCCTGCAATAGATACATGTGTACCTGAAATCAAGGACTTCCCAATTTCAGCTCTTACCTTTGTGTAGTGCATTTATTTTAAATTTTAAAAATGAATAATAATTTACAATTAAAATGCTTTGAAATTTTAAAATGCTTTGAAATATTTGAAATGCCTGGTAACTTCCTGAGCAAGTATGCTAATTCAAATGTCTATAGGGACCAAGCAGGCGATGTGAACGTGTAAAGGCAGCCAAGTATAAAACAATAGTTGCCATAATGCTTGCAAGGAATAACCTGAACCGTAGGTGTGACAGCACTCATAGATTATACATTTCTTTGAATGCTGAGAAAATAAATGAGAGAATCCCTCGGAAATATATTTTCTGATTTTAAAGGTATCAGAGAGATTTAGAAATATACGCATTAAGAATAAATATTGGGAGAGATTGAGAACTGGTGTAAGTTATTATACCTTTCAATATATTCTCATTAAAAAAAGACATTTTAAATGATTTTTTGCCTGGCAAATAGATAACATAGGGGTTGTCTTTACAAGATTTAAATCAGCAAACATTCAAATGGGGATTAGAGTTTTAAATTGCTAAGCAGTAGTTTGTGTTCTTGATATTTCCTTATATCCTCTACTTATTCCCACTCAAGAAGCTAGACATTTTTATTAATTGTCTTAAGGTTGAAAAAGAAGAAACAACCCCCCCATCCCCCCAAAAAAGGGATAGATTCTGCGGTTTAGAATTTTAATTGCTCAGTGTTTTAGAGTGATCTACTTCAATTTGAATATACACACTCTTCAATTTGGAGGACTTTGTTAAAGAAATAGTTAAGAATTAACTACTCCCCTAAAAAAGAATACTGGAGAGGGTTGCCATGCCCTCTTCCAGGGGATCTTCCCAACCCAGGGGTTGAACCCAGGTCTCCTGCATTGCAGGTAGAGTCTTCACTGTCTGAGCCACCAGGGAAGCCCATAGCAGAAACAAAGCTTGGCCTAATTTTTGCCACATACACCACTGTTTACTGGAAACCTAGCACACATGCACACAAAAGTCATACACTGAACTCTTGAAGATGTCTCATCTTCCTGTCCCTCTGTGTGCTCTAAAACTTTCATGGAAGGTTTATCTGGGGAAAATGTGGCAATATTCTAGTATCAGATGTAATCAATTGTAAGTAGGAGACCAAGAAACCTTCCCACCTGGAGCAGGATTACAGGACCATTTATGGATCACCCCTACAGATCCATTCTACAAGACACAAGCTTCAGAAAAGATGACAGTTTTTATATTTTTCTTAAGCAAGAAAAGCAAAGTACCTCCCCCCTGTAATACTATAGCCAATCTACTAACTTCATTAATAAAAATTCATTTCCAATATCTATTCTGCTAATTAATAAGCCATTTATTTCACCAATGTAAACCTATTTATAACATTCTTTATGAAAATGAAGACATTCTGATGGTGATGGGAAGTAAAGATATTTGAAGCAGTCAGGATAGCCTCTGGGTCTGAGTCAAGGTTAGCTGATTACTTCTACGTTGTATATTTAGGTGAGTTCAATTGAATGCTCTTGAAGACTAATGTAAAGCAGCTAGTACATACCTCAGACCAGAATATTCATGTTGAAATATTTCAAAGAAAATCAAACATTATATCACACAGGAATGACTTAAGCAGAGACAATGAAGAAAAAAATCATAAGTAAGGACAATTTTTCTCTCTTGGAGGCTGGAAAAGTTTCCTTGGGCTGGTAGATAATGAAGAAAGAGAATACTTGAGAAAAAGACTAAGACCAGTTAGAACAGAGACAAAAGATGAAAGATAAGAACTGAAGAATTTACTCAGAATTTGATTTAACATCCAGAAACTATCTATTTTAATGAACTATTTCTTGTCATTCCCCCCAAGAAGCAGTAATATCAGCAGAGCAACCCATGCCGTCTCCGTTATAGTAAGCACTGTATATATTATCTGTGTGAAAATGACTCAAGGTATTGAAGACACAAAATTTTTTTTAAAATCCATGTCCTTTAAGATTTCATAGTGCACTAAGGAAAATGACCGTGAACATATTTTAAATATGATACTATACATTGTACTATGCTCTGCTCAGTCACTTCAGTCACGTCTGACTCTTTATGACACCATGCACGGTAGCCTGCAAATCTCCTCTGTCCGTGGAATTCTCCAGGTAAGAATACTGAAGTGAGAAGCCATACCCTCCTCCAGGAGATCTTCCTCACCCACTCTCACTCTGGTAATAGAAGACAAGGAAACCTTAAAATGGAAAGTGACTGGTTTCTAAATCACTTCTTGGAAGAGATGACCCTGCCTATAATGTAACAGCATTTAAGACTTAACACTGAATGGGAAACCAACTTATGTTTGAGTGACTGTAGTCCCTGTAGGCATACCTCCATTTTACTGTGCTTCACAGAGATTGTTTGGTTTTTGTTTGTTTGTTTTTACAAATCAAAGGTCAGTGGCAAACCTTCAACTAGCAAGTCTTTGGCACCAATTTTCCGATAGCATTTGCTCACATCACATCTGTGTATCGTATTTTGGGAATTCTCACAGTATTAACATTTTTTCATTATTATATTTGTTATGATCATCTCTGATCAGTGATCTTTGATGTTAATACTGCCAACAGGTTACTATTCACTGAAGGCTCACATGACAGTATTTTTTAATTTCATACTAACATTGTTTTTTAGATGCCAGTGCACACTTAATAGACTACCATTTAGTGTAAACACAACTTTTACATGCACTGGGAGCTAGTAGTGTGTGTGACTCGCCTTGTTGCAATGTTTGCTTTATGGTGGTGGTCTGAAACCAAACCTGAAATATCTCTGAGATATGCCTGTACACACTCCAAGTTTGTTGTCACAGTAGGATTACCTTGGGAAATGACAATAAAGGAAAACAATGAGATATTTGAACATGGATTAATAGTGATGCTGACACCTGAAATAACACAGATGGAAGAACAAGTCTACAGGAACAGATGACAGATCAGTTTGTCACATTCTGTATTGAGGTATCTGTGGGATGAATACAAATGGGATACTGAAGAGGCACTTGAACATTTGAATGTAAAGGACATGGAACCTTAGAGATTTAAAAACTTTCAATGATAATATTCAGTAGTTTAGGCTTGATTTGAAAGGCGATGGTAAGACATTGAAATATTATTAAGCAAGAGAGTGGCATAGTTATATCTGCCTTTTAGAAAAGTTGTCCTTTTGTATAGTTTGGAGTACATGACTTGGACATGCCTAAGGAATTTAATCTTCAAATGATAGTATATTATTTCCAATTGGAAGCAAAGACAAAAACTTCAAACTTGACCAAAGGATGACCAAGGTAAACTGAAACCAGTATTTTAAAGTAAGAAGTTTAATTAGGTCCCATTTCTTTATTTTTGCCTATATTTCCAATATTCTGGGAGGTGGGTCATAGAGGATCCTGCTGTGATGTATGTCGAGGAGTGTTTTGCCTATGTTCTCCTCTAGGAGTTTTATAGTTTCTGGTCTTATGTTTACAACACAGAAATACAAAGGATCATAACAGACTACTATCAACAATTATATGCCAATAGAATGGACAACGTGGAAGAAATGGACAAATTCTTAGAAAAGTACAACTTCCCAAAACTGGATCAGGAAGAAATAGAAAATCTTAACAGACCCATCACAAGCACGGAAATTGAAACTGTAATCAGAAATCTTCCAGCAAACAAAAGGCCAGGTCCAGACAGCTTCACAGCTGAATTCTACCAAAAATTTAGAGAAGAACTAACACCTATACCACTCAAACTTTTCCAGAAAATTGCAGAGGAAGGTAAACGTCCAAACTCATTCTATGAGGCCACCATCACCCTAATACCAAAACCTGACAAAGATGCCACAAAAAAAGAAAACTACAGGCCAATATCACTGATGAACATAGATGCAAAAATCCGTAACAAAATTTTAGCAGTCAGAATCCAACAACACATTAAAAAGATCATACACCATGACAAGTGGGCTTTATCCCAGGGATGCAAGGATTCTTCAATATCCACAAATCAATCAATGTAATACACCATATTAACAAATTGTTATATGATTATATCAATAGATGCAGAGAAAGCCTTTGACAAAATTCAACATCCATTTATGACAAAAACTCTCCAGAAAGCAGGAATAGAAGGAACATACCTCAACATAATAAAAGCTATATATGACAAGCCCACAGCAAACATTATCCTCAAT
>NW_011495021.1:4605725-4606633 GCF_000754665.1 Bison bison bison
TGGATTTAAAGATCTAAACGTAAGACCAGAAACTATACAATCCTAGAGGAGAACATAGGGAAAACACTCTCCGACATGCATCACAGCAGGATCCTCTATGACCCACTCCCAGAATATTGGAAATAAAAGACAAAAATAAACAAATGGGACATAATTAAACTTACAAGCTTCTGCACAACAAAGGAAACTATAAGCAAGGTGAAAAGACAGCCTTGAGAATGGGAGAAAATAATAGCAAATGAAGCAACTGACAAACAACTAATCTCAAAAATATATAAGCAACTCCTGTAGCTCAATTCAAGAAAAATAAACGACCCAATCAAAAAGTGGGCCAAAGAACTAAATAGACATTTCTCCAAAGAAGACATACAGATGGCTAACAAACACATGAAAAGATGCTCAACATCACTCATTATCAGAGAAATGCAAATCAAAACCACAATGAGGTCCCATTTCATGCCAGTCAGAATGGCTGCGATCCAAAAGTCTACAAATAATAAATGCTGGAGAGGGTGTGGAGAAAAGGGAACGCTCTTACGCTGGTGGTGGGAATGCAAACTAGCACAGCCACTATGGAGAACAGTGTAGAGATTCCTTAAAAATTGGGAGTAGAACTGCCTTATGATCCATCAGTCCCACTGCTGGGCATACACACTGAGGAAACCAGAATTGAAAGAGACACGTGTACCCCAATGTTCATCGCAGCACTGTTTATAATAGCCAGGACATGGAAGCAACCTAGATGTCCATCAGCAGATGAATGGATAAGAAAGCAGTGGTACATATACACAATGGAGTATTACTCAGCCATTAAAAAGAATGCATTTGAGTCAATTCTAATGAGGTGGATGAAACTGGAGCCTATTATACAGAGTGAAGTAAACCAGAAAGAAAAACACCAATACAGT
>NW_011495021.1:4606733-4607212 GCF_000754665.1 Bison bison bison
GGAATCCAAATTGGAAAAGAAGAAGTAAAACTCTCATTGTTTGCAGATGACATGATCCTCTATATAGAAAACCCTAAAGACTCCACCAGAAAATTACTAGAACTAATCAATGAATATAGTAAAGTTGCAGGATATAAAATCAACACACAGAAATCCCTTGCATTCCTATACACTAATAATGAGAAAACAGAACGAGAAATTAAGGAAACAATTCCATTCACCATTGCAACGAAAAATATAAAATACTTAGGAGTATATCTACCTAAAGAAACTAAAGACCTATATATAGAAAACTATAAAACACTAGTGAAACAAATCAAAGAAGACACTAATAGATGGAGAAATATACCATGTTCATGGATTGGAAGAATCAATATAGTGAAAATGAGTATACTACCCAAAGCAATTTATAGATTCAATGCAATCCCTATCAAGCTACCAACGGTATTCTTCACAGAGCTAGAACAAATAATTTCACA
>NW_011495021.1:4607312-4607829 GCF_000754665.1 Bison bison bison
TGACAAAGGAGGCAGGAATATACAATGGATTAAAGACAATCTCTTTAACAAGTGGTGCTGGGAAATCTGGTCAACCACTTGCAAAAGAATGAAACTAGAACACTTTCTAACACCATACACAAAAATAAACTCAAAATGGATTAAAGATCTAAACGTAAGACCAGAAACTATACAACTCCTAGAGGAGAACATAGGGAAAACACTCTCCGACATGCATCATAGCAGGATCCTCTATGACCCACCTCCCAGAATATTGGAAATAAAAGCAAAAATAAACAAATGGGACATAATTAAACTTACAAGCTTCTGCACAACAAGGGAAACTATAAGCAAGGTGAAAAGACAGCCTTCAGAATGGGAGAAAATAATAGCAAATGAAGCAACTGACAAACAACTAATCTCAAAAATATATAAGCAACTCCTATAGCTCAATTCAAGAAAAATAAACGACCCAATCAAAAAGTGGGCCAAAGAACTAAATAGACATTTCTCCAAAGAAGACATACAGATGGCTAAC
>NW_011495021.1:4607929-4610681 GCF_000754665.1 Bison bison bison
AATTGAAAGAGACACGTGTACCCCAATGTTCATCGCAGCACGTTTATAATAGCCAGGACATGGAAGCAACCTAGATGTCCATCAGCAGATGAATGGATAAGAAAGCAGTGGTACATATACACAATGGAGTATTACTCAGCCATTAAAAAGAATGCATTTGAGTCAATTCTAATGAGGTGGATGAAACTGGAGCCTATTATACAGAGTGAAGTAAACCAGAAAGAAAAACACCAATACAGTATACTAACGCATATATATGGAATTTAGAAAGATGGTAACAATAACCCTGTGTACGAGATAGCAAAAGAGACACTGATGTATAGAACAGTCTTTTGGACTCTGTGGGAGAGGGAGAGGGTGGGATAATTTGGGAGAATGGCATTGAAACATGTATAATATCATTTATATGAAGAGAGTCGCCAGTCCAGGTTCGATGCACGGTACTGGATGCTTGGGGCTGGTGCACTGGGACCACCGAGAGGGATGGTATGGGGAGGGAGGTGGGAGGAGGGTTCAGGATGGGAAACACATGTATACCTGTGGTGGATTCATTTTGATATATGGCAAAACCAATACAATATTGTAAAGTTAAAAAAAAAAGTAAAATAAAAAAATACATAAAATGAACCTCACAATTACCTATACCTGACATTATCTAGAAAACCAAAATATCAATTTAAAAATACTTTAAAAATTACGAAATTATCAAATTTTTTGAAATTATTAGTAATATATCATAGGACATAACAACCCTGATATCATCACGTATTTCTTTACAGATTTCTTTTTTACAGATTAGACTTTCAAGGATGATTGTAATAATAAAACAAAACAGAAAAAGAAGTTGGTGATTCATTTTCACACAAGTTTCCATAATGAATAGGGGAGTAAGATGAATACTTTTGTGAATCACTTCATCAACTTACAAGAATTACTTCGGGGTTACCAAAAAGTATCTCGTTTTATGCAACTGTTGAGGAAAAGGGTATACCACCTAATTTTTGGTTATGAGGCATATGTTTTCATCAACAATTAAGATGACATAAAATTTTTAAGGAAATAACTAGAATTTCATTAGTTACCAATGAGACAAAAATATGAAAAATCAGGTCCTGGAAATATAAAACTTTCAATATGAAGTGTGCTAAGGACATGGCTTAACTAAACCACCACCACCAAGAGAAAACTTTAGCAAATAAGATTATGTGATATTGTTAATCTAACACCCTCCCACTCCATGGAAACAAAGATATTATGATAGAAGAACCAGTCAATATGAGAGAACAGAGTTTTCCACTAAATGTGAGAAGGCCAGAACAAATGGAGTTCTAGAACTTGAGAATGAGTCCCCGTGGATGATGGAGCTTGTGGGATATTTACATTTTATTAACGCAGGAGTACATTATTGCCAATCATGTACCCTGAGTGCTACTTATCTCACCAATGAAAAATGATGCTAATCTCTTTGCATAGGTTTCAGTTACATTTTGATATATTTATGAAATTATTACTCCTACAGTGTTAACACCTGACTATGACATTTCAAATGATAAGTCACCACCTCCACTTTATATACACAGTCACACAGATCTAACAATATTTATACAGAAGTACTTTTAATTTACAAAGATCATATATAAGCCATAAATTATAAACAATCCCTGTCTCTCTGTGTTCTAAGACTACATGAGCAAAAAATCCCATTTCAGCCAGTATCCCCTTATGTTTTCAAGGAATAAAAGCAGGCTACAGTCTCATATTATTACCTTGTAATGTGCACAAAATCAGTGAGGTCACCGATTTCCTTGGGAGTTTTTTCCCATTCTATAAAGACTGAAGACAGCAGGAGATTTTTCTGAATCTGAAAAGAGTTGCCTTGTGATTCCCAGAGTAGCACTACAGGGTCATTCACCAGCCAAATCATGGCACGCAGATCTGTCAGGAGGGTCCAGATGTCCAATTCTTGCCCTAAAACTTTTAATATCCAGGGTTTGTGACAGCATTTGACTTCAAAATGGGGGTTCTTCTTTTATAGCTTGGATCAGAATTTTTGAAAAATGAAGCTTTTATATTCTCATTGAATACTTCTCTATCATCTTCAAACTGAATTTACTTCCTACTTTATTAACACAAAAATCACACTTTTTAAGGAAACTCCCAATATATATTCTTCTTTCTAGTCTCTCAAGACATATTGAGAGACTTGTTTCCTGGACTTATTTCCCACACTCTGACCTTTCTCAAACTGCCCTCTTGTCTAGAAGATACTGTGGTAGTTCAGATGTAAAGACTCTCTCTGAGATGCAGGAGACATAGGTTCAATCCCTGGGTTGGGAAGATACCCTGGAGAAGGTAATGGCAACCCACTCCAGTGTTCTTGCCTGGAGAATCCCATTGACATACATAACCTTTCTCAAACTGTTCTTTCATCTAGGATTTTATCCCCTTCTTAGTCAAGCTATCTTGTACTCTTCTGGAAATCTTGCTGTGTCAGGAAGCATTTCCATTCTGGAAAGCAGTCCTTTTAAGGCCACCACTACCCTGATACCAAAGCCAAACAGAGATACCACAAAAAAGAAAAAGAAAATTACACATCAGTATCACTGATGACCATATAGATGCAAAGATACTTATCAAAATACTAGCAAATCGAATCCAACAAACATTAAAAAATCATACACCATGATCAACTAGTATTCATTCCAAGAATGAAAGGATTTTTCAATATCCACAAATCAATGAATGTGATGCC
>NW_011495021.1:4610781-4611652 GCF_000754665.1 Bison bison bison
AGATACCCTGGAGAAGGTAATGGCAACCCACTCCAGTGTTCTTGCCTGGAGAATCCCATTGATAGTGACGCCTGGTGGGCTACAGTCTATGGGGTAGCAAAGAGTCAGACACAACTAAGCAACTAACACACACACATACATAACCTTTCTCAAACTGTTCTTTCATCTAGGATTTTATCCCCTTCTTAGTCAAGCTATCTTGTACTCTTCTGGAAATCTTGCTGTGTCAGGAAGCATTTCCATTCTGGAAAGCAGTCCTTTTAAGGCCACCATTACCCTGATACCAAAGCCAAACAAAGATACCACAAAAAAGAAAAAGAAAATTACACATCAATTATCACTGATGACCATATAGATGCAAAGATACTTATCAAAATACTAGCAAATCGAATCCAACAAACATTAAAAAATCATACACCATGATCAACTAGTATTCATTCCAAGAATGAAAGGATTTTTCAATATCCACAAATCAATGAATGTGATGCAACATATTAACAAATTGAAGAATAAAAACCATACAATCATCTCAATAGATGCAGAAAAAGGCTTTTGATAAAATTTAGCATTCACTTATGATAAAAAAAAAAAAACTCTCCAGAAAGTGGGCATAGAGGGAATCTACCTCAACATGGTAAAGGCCATTTAGGACAAACCCACAGCTAACATTATATTCAAAGTGAAAAGCTGAAAGCATTTCCTCTGAGATTAGGAATAAAACAAGGATATCCATTCTCACCACCTTTATTCAACACACTTTTGGAAATCCTAGCCAAGGCCAGCAGAGAAGAAAAAGAAATTCAAATTGGAAAAGAAGTTAAACTACCACTGTTTGCAGATAACATAATATTTATGTAGAAAATCCTAGAGA
>NW_011495021.1:4611752-4618192 GCF_000754665.1 Bison bison bison
CTTCCCTTTCACTTTTCACTTTCATGCATTGGAGAAGGAAATGGCAACCGACTCCAGTGTTCTTGCCTGAAGAATCCCAGGGACAGGGGAGCCTGGTGGGCTGCCGTCTAGGGTCAGACACAACTGAAGCTACTTAGCAGCAGCAGCAGCAGCAGCAGGATACAAAATTGTTCCCTATGAGATGTGGCTGCTGCTTCTCTGTGCATCCAATAGTTACTCCACTTTATTAATACTTCCAAAGTATTTCAGGATAAAATGAACTCATTTTCTCTATTCCCATCCCTCCAACCCACACCAATACTATTTTCATTGTATTCCACTGTAATGAAATAAGTATTACAAGTTGCAATTAAATAAGAGTTTGTTACGAAGGTAGAGACTTGAAATTTATTCAAGGACTAAATAATCTTTGCACTTTCTGTTGGTTAAGTTCTTTGGAATAATTCATAGGTGACTGGCAGAACCATCAATGCTGCCCCATTGCTGAACACAAGTTTATAGATACTTCAAATGTCACTAGTATATAAATATTTTTGAAAATACTAATAATGAAACTTTCAACACTATACTGTAAACTCCCTTATGTCTAGGCTCCCAGGTACACTGACCACACAGGTTAACAGATGCCATATAAACTTGCTTAACTCAAACTGGAACTATGAAGAAATTAAGCATCTGGATAGAATATTGAATGACACATTTTTAGAGATGGTAAGTTTTAATTTATAAAATATCAAAAGGTTATTATGTTCAAACTTAAAAATATTTCATCATTTTTTCTGATGCAAATTTTATTAATGAATTTTCTTAAATGAATAATTCTCAAGAAATTCTCCAAGGCTTTAAGCAATTTCTTTAGCCTTACCATATTAATTTAAGATTGTGAATAAGTAGAAAAACATGAAAAGGCTTAGGCTTTTTAAATCAATCTCAGTTTTAATATGCCTATTATTTGGAGAACTCTACTAAATAGATATCTGCAAGCCTAACATTTTTATTTAAAAGAAAAAAGAAGATAGTGCAGCAAAGGAAACAACCAAATGAAAAGTTGAAGTACGGAATGGGAAAAAATATTTTCAAGCCATATATTCCATAAGGGATTAATATCCAAAATATATAAGGAACTCATCCAACTCAGGGCTCAGCAACTGGTGACTCACTAGTAGAAAATCCACCTGCCAATTCAGGAGACATGGGTTTGATCTCTGGGTTGGGAAGATCCCCTGGAGGAGGAAATGGCAACCCACTCCAATATTCTTGCCTGGAAAATTCCACGGATAGAGGAACCAGGCAGGCTACAGTCTGTGAGGTCACAGAGGGTCAGACACAACTTAGCAACTGAACAATAGCAACAAATATATACATATATATATATATATATTTATATAAAACCATCACAATGTACATTTAGATATCTTACAACTTTATCAATTATACCACAATAAAGTTGGGCTTCCCTTGTGGCTCAGCTGGTAAAGAATCCACCTTAAATGCAGGAGACCTGGCTTCAATCCCTGGGTTGGGAAGATTCCCCTGGAGAAGCGAAAGGCTACCCACTACAGTACTCTGGCCTAGAAAATTCCATGGACTGTATAGTCCATAGAGTCCCAAAGAGTTGGACACAATTGAGCAACTTTCACTTTCACTTGCAAAGCTGAAAAAAATAAAAGTATTGCCTTGTATACTTAAAGTTGCATATTGTATTGTATACTTAAATATGCTGAGACTAGGTCTTAGTGTTCTCACCACCACCTTCCTGCATAAAGGTAACTATGTGAGCTGATGCATGTGTGAATTAACTGACTTTAGTAATCATTTCAACGTATATACTTATACCATCACACTGTATACCATATAATTTTTATTTATGACTTATACTGTAATTAAGGGGGGAGAGGAAGAAACTTCAATAACAAAAAAGGGAGACAAATTCAGTCAGAGAGTGAGGTAAGAAGCAGAGGCCAGACTCAAGCCTTCTACAGCCGCCAGCAGCCTTGTCCAGGAACCCGGATACCCTTACTGGTACGAGGTGGCAATGGGCTGGCAAAGCAAGAACAGCAGCCCTGAAAGCCTGGGCCATCCCAGGCTAAGAAAGTCAGTTGGCATGAAGGAGAGCTTGGCCAGGATCCGTACAGACCTGGCCACCTGTGTCCCACCTGGAGGAGATGTTAGCCCATCTTGACAATAACAGGCAAAGGCTTTGCAGCCCAGCACATGAGTGGAGCCCTGAAACATGAAGGAAAGTGGGTTGATGGTCAGCTAGACCTTAATATTGGAAGAGAGACAGGAGAGAATAATGGGCTATATTTGGCCAACAGAAAGTGCACACCACCACTCGAGAAGATTGCTCTTTAAAGAAGGCTTGTGCACATAATTTGAAAAAAGCTGCTCTAAACTTAACCTGCCAGCCTTCTAAAATTCAACTTATTTCTCTATATCTAGGCTTTATAGATGTAAAGTCAGTTGCATACAATAAAACAGAGTTAAAAATCACCTGGCTTGTAAATACTCTTTTGTACAAGGAAAAAAGGAAAGAAAATTTTAATCATAGAAAAGAAATACCTTCTGGGAATGACTTTTGGAAATGGAATTGTTAGATCATCTCCATAAGTGACACTTCCACATTTGATCAAAGGGTTAGAGCACAAGGCTGTGAAGAGGCTGATTAGAAAATTGAAGGCATTTTTCATCTATAATTGGTGAATGTTGACTTAGGAGAAAGAATGACTAGTAAACTCAATTCATATATGAAGGAGCCAAGAGCTAGTATAATACCTAGGTTCATAAAAATCTATAAAATTACAAACACCAGAGAAGAAAAATACATATCCCAGTATTACACAAAGACAGAAAGGAAATGAGACTATTCAGAGATGATTCTGTTATGAAGAGGAAAAAGGGTCCTACGCCAGACTGCTTGTATTTAGAAGTCATATTTATGTTATAACCATCCTACTGTGGTGCACTTTATGCCTCACATACATGCAGTTAATGATGAAAAGGATTTTTTTGAAATAGCTAGCTTTTCTAGATGTTCTAAAATAATCAAAAGTATTTAGTAAAATAAAATATTTTATAAGTATTTTTAATCACTTTTTTTTTGAAATACTGCTGTGAAGCTGAATGGCCAAACCCCCTCTTTGAACAGTATATGTTTGACCTTTGCACTTGTGTCCAGGGAGGAAGGAGGAGAACGCGGTGCCAAGGACGCAGCTTCAGTGTGTTTAGGGTGGACTGCTGTCCCACATGTCTGTGCATTTTGTTCTACTTTGCTATTTATGTGGTGTGTGTAATGGACAAATGAGTCCTGATTTTACAACATCTGGTCTTTCTAGATGTGTCAGCATATGTCAAAAGGAAAACTGAAGAATACATTTTGTGTTAAAATTCATAAGACTGCTATTTAAAAACTTGATCCACATAGTCCATTGGATTGGTAGATGAGTGAGAGAAAGGAAGGGTTCTAAGCCAGAATGTTCACATTTAAAGGACATTTTCAGATTATAACTATTATTACACTTGTGCAGAGACTACATAAATTAATATACTGTTGTTGTTATTGTTCTGTCACTAAGCCATGTCTAACTATTTGTGACCTAATGGACTGCAGCGTGCCAGGCTCCTCTGTCCTCCACTCTCTCCCAGAGTTTGCTCAAATTCGTGTCCACTGAGTCAGTGGTGCTGTCTAACCATTTCATCCTTTGTTGCCCCCTTTTCCTCTTGCCTTCAATCGTTCCCATTATCAGGGTCTTTTCCAATAAGTTGGTTCTTCATATCAGGTGGCCAAAGTATCGGAGCCTCAGCTTCAGTCCTTCAATAAATATTCAGCATTGATTTCTTTTAGGTTTGACTGATTGAATCTCCTTGTAGTCCAAGGGACTCTCAAGAGTCTTCTCCAGCACCACAATTCAAAAGTATCTATTCTCTGATGCTCGGCCTCTTTTATGGACCAGCTCTCACATCTGTGCATGATTATTGGAAAAACCATAGCTTTGACTATATGGACCTAAGGTGATGTCTCTGCTTTTGAATAAGTTGTCTAGGTTTCTCATAGCTTTCCTTCCAAAGAGCAAGTGTCTTTTAATTTCATGCCTGTAGTACCATCAGCAGTGATTTTAGAGTCCAGAAAAATATAGTCTATCACTGTTTCCACTTTTCCCCCTCTATTTGCCATGAAGTGATGGGACCAGATGCCATGATTTTAGTTTTTTGAATGTTGAGCTTTATGCCTACTTTTTCACTCTCCTCTTTCACCCTCATCAAGAGGCTCTTTAGTTACTCTTCAGTTTCTGCCATTAGAGTGGTATCATCTGCATATTTGAGGTTGTTGATGTTTCTCCTGGTAATCTTGATTCCAGCTTGAGATTCATCCAGCCTGGTATTTCGCATGATGTACTCTGCATAGAAGTTAAATAAGCAGGGTGACAATATACAGCCTTGACATACTCCGTTCCCAATTTGGAACCAGTCAGTTGTTCTATCTCTTGTTCTAACTGTTGCTTCTTGACCCACATGCAGGTTTCTCAGGAGGCAGGTAAGGTGGTCTGATACTCCCATCGCTTTAAGAATTTTCCACACTTTATTATGAGCCACACAAAGGTTTTAGCACAGTCAATGAAGCAGAAGTAGATGTTTTTCTGGAAATCCTTTGCTTTCTCCATGATCCAATGAATGTTGACAATTTGATCTCTGGTTCCTCTGCCTCTTCAAAACCCTGCTTGTACATCTGGAATTTCTCAGCTCAAATACTACTGAAGCCTAGCTTGAAGGATTTTGAATGTTACCTTACTGGCATGTGAAATGAGCATAATTGCATGATAGTTTGAACATTCTTTGACATTGCCCTTCTTTGGAATTGGAAAGAAAATTAACCTTTTCCAGTCCTGTGGCCATTGCTGAGTTTACCAAATTTGCTGACATATTGAGTGCAGCACTTTAATAGCACCATCTTTTAGGAGTTAAAATGGCTCAAATGGAATTCTGTCACTTCCATTAGCTTTGATCATAGTGATGCTTCCTAAGGGCCACTTGATTTGATATATATTTCATATTTACACACAAATTGAACAAACTAAGTTCTTAGTTGAAGCAGCTAGTCTATATTAAAAACAGGTATAGTAAAATATCATCATATTTTAGTTAATATTGCTATATATTTCCAGGGCAGGTAAGTCCTAAGGGACAAAAAGTAAAGGTAGTGAAATAATTCTCCTATAAATATAATTTTATTAATGGAAAAGATTGTTTTTTGGAAATATTCTTTGTTAACAAATCTCCTAGAGCTGGACATGCTTCTGTACTTGGTCATTTGGATAGTGAAGGAGGTAGAAGAAAGGAGAAGAGAACAGGTCTTTGCTAGCCTATCCTATAGCTATAGACAGTAGAGACCATAGTTCTTTATCTGGGTATCTTCTAAAGTACCAATGTTTACTGTGGACAATGTGCAGTGCTTATTTTCTGTTTAAGATTTTTTGATTCCTTAAGGTGACAATGAATAAGAAAAACAGGAGTTTGTTTTTATTGAAACAAACTGAAATTAGCCAGTTGAAAATTAGCCAGTTTCTAGAAATCTTTTGTTATAATTGTGATGCAGGAGACTCAAGAGACACAGGTTTGATCCCTGGGTCAGGAAGATCCCCTGGAGGAGGAAATGGCAACCCACTCCAGTATTCTTGCCTGGAGAATCACATGGACAAAGGATCTTGGAGGGCTATGGTCCATACGGTGGCAGAGTCAGACAAGACTGAAGCGACTTAGCTTGCCTGCAGACACTGATTCATGAATGTATATCTTGTGGTTGTAATACATTTCTCTTTTTTTTTGTTTTGTTTTGGCAATACACTTTTTAAAATAATTTGATGAAAACCTTTTCTTGTTGATATTTTAATAATCTAGGCCTGACAATTAATTCTCTCTGAATTATACTTTATTGCTTTATGTTACATTTCAAATTAAGTATTTAGAGTATACAGTATTTTAATGTTATTCTACCAACATCTTTATTCAGAGGCCTGTTGCCATTTTTATCTTTATGAAAGTTTTGTTTCTACAAAAGATAGGATTATATTATTTTTTCTTGGTTGACTTGGTGAAGTATATTCAGTTCAGTTCAGTTCAGTCACTCAGTCATGTACCTCTCTTTGTGACCCCATGGACTGCAGCACACCAGGCCTCCCTGTCTATCACTAACTCCCAGAGTTTACCCAAACTCATATTCATTGAGTCGGTGACACCATCCAACCATCTCATCCTCTTCTCCTCCCACCTTCAATCTTTCCCAGCATCAGGATCTTTTCAAATGAGTCCGTTCTTCGCATCAGGTGGCCAAAGGATTGGAGTTTCAGCTTCAGTGTCAGTCCTTCCAATGAATGTTCAGGACTGACTTCCTTTAGGATGGACTGGTTGGACCTCCTTGCAGTCCAAGGGACTCTCAAGAGTCT
>NW_011495021.1:4618292-4637980 GCF_000754665.1 Bison bison bison
GCTCAGTCGTGTCCGACTCTTTGCAACCCCATGAATTGCAGCACACCAGGCCTCCCTGTCCATCACCAACTCCAGATACATCAAAGTCCTTACATTTATAGACGATTTTGTGTTCTTTGTTTCTTATATGTCTCAGTTTTTCTATAATACACATATTAACTTTTAAAAGTTTGATAAAAAATGATATTTTAAAAGGAGAGAAGTGCCTTTTTTAGGATATAATATATAACAAAAATTAAAAATCATACATATATGTCTTTGTTTCCATCTGGAACTTTTAAAGAAGAATGTATTGTTTAAAAATGTAACTTACTCCCACACTTGCATACCTGCCACTAAAGTCTAAAATGTTTAGATTCTTATAATGATATTTCAAAATTAACAAAGATTCTCTGATTAAACAGAATTTTATAGTAAAGTGAGTCATTTCTGTCACATAAGAAGTGCAAAACCAGATAGCGAAAAGGGATAAATAGAAAAATACAGCCATTTGATAACAATTCAAATTTCTATACATTAACACATTTTAAATAACATTTTGTTGTAGTAGATTGCTAAAACTATATTCAATTATCAAAACTAAATGAAGGGAACCAAAAAAACACCTGGAACAAAATTTCTTGGGAAATTCAACAGCTAAAATCAAACATAAGAGTCCTTCATTTATTCACATTAAGTCTTCATTGCCACCTGAGAATCTAGTAATCCCAAGCAGAGACATCTATTTGTGTAAAGGAGAAGGCTTTGGGGAATAAGAAGGGGTTTGGAGTCAGAGATATAGATTCTGAACTGATATTTTAGATTAAAACCATCAGGACATTCAATTTTCTCCCAAATACTTGGACCATCTCATCAAGTAGTACAGCTTTCCAATCTGAAAACCACAGTATCCATTATACAATTTTACTTTGTGAAAACTACCCAAGGCAGAACTCAGAACTCAAGTTTCTACAAAGTGTAAAAATTCAGCAACTGCTTTAAACTTCTTCACTGGTCTACTTAGCAATAACAAATATGTTGCAGCTCTAGTATAATTACACTGTTCTTTTTCAAACAGTAAAATGAAATTATCGAATTTCTGTCAAAGGTCTGGAGGTCAGCTAATAAAAATCAGTTTTGCAACATTACAGATGACACAAAGCACATATTATGAACAATTGCTTAGAGTTACTGCATGTACACAGTTCACTGGATAAAACTTCAGAAATTGGCTCCTTGGGTTTTATAGTTCCCACAATAAAGAATTTAATTTTTTCTTAGGTGTTAATATTTTTTAGAAGGCATCAAATAAGCTTTTTAAGTAGTTTAATTTCTCTTTTAAAAATATATCCTCTAGCACTTTTAACACCTCACTGGTTAATTATATTAGTTGAATAAATATTCAAAACAAATTGTACATTGATATTTACCTTTTTCTGAAGTTAATTATCTTGAAAATGTAAGTCAGTGATCACACAGCATGAAAGTAAAGGTATATTATAGTTTTTTTGTGTGAGTCAGCTAAGCTGTACTCTTAACACTCTGTTTGTCTCATAAGCACATTTGTCAGTTCTGATAAGAAACACCATAGTGGATGCTAAGCAACTGTAGTAGCTACAGAGAAAAGTGAATTCCAGATCCTCTAATCTGCAAAGTTTGTTGTCGCAAGATCAGCCATCAAAATTCCCAGCATGCGACCACATCCTGAGAACCACTCCCACCTCCAGGGGGTCGGAGAGGGGAAACAGGAGTTGCTAAGGAGTCATTAAAATAGTTTTAGCTCATAGTCCACTTTCCCTTATTCTCACAAAATCTATCCTCGAAATAAATCAAACTCCATTTTCCAAAGTGGCCTTTCAACCAACAATGCATTTCACTCTTTTATTCCTCTCTCTCTTATTTTGAATGTTATTAAAGCATTAGAAGCTATAATGCCATCGATTATAAAGTCTGGATCAAAAAGTGTTTCTCTAAATGGGCAAATTAAGAACATAGATAAAAATAAATAACTTTGAATTTGATCGCATGAGTAACAATGAAAAGAAATATGAACAGAGGTCACAAACTTATTTGAAATGCCAGGGATTATAGTATTTCTGTATTAGAAGAAACATGGTTCTTCCAGTCAATATTTGCTGCCTCGACTCAAACATCCACCATATTTCTCAGACTAATTAGCTATTTAAGTGGTGATTTTTCTTCAATTAGAGAAACTTGGTTATTATCACCTAAACTACTCCAAAGGGGCTTTTTAAAATTTGAGGTATCAAATAAACTTATCTTCTCTGCAGATTCAATTTCCTTCTTTTCTGCTGATTAGAGACAAGGGAGCAATAAGCCTTCAAGTTGTATATTTGCTAAAATTACTGTGAACAATACAAACCTGATTGGTTTCTGAAAATCACGCATTTTATCAATGCCCATGCCTCCACCATGGTTCATTCTGATAATAAACAAAATATTTTTTTTGATCCAAATACTATGTTTGGATGATCGTAGCATAGTACCCAGAGAATTCTTTAAATGCCGAATTTCAAGATAGATGGCCTTTGCTTGTTTATGTAGTCAAAATCTTATTGTTTGTCTTACATACAGCAAAAACAACTGCAGTAAATGAATGTGTAAACTTGAAACTCAGAGTACAGTAATAGAAGGAAAATATTGTTCCAGGGCAGAATTATATATCTTAAAAAGAGCAATCATTGTAAAACCTTGTTCTCCTCTTCCTACATGGAAAACCACAGTCATTAATTTTGACCAAACTTCTCTCTCATTTATATCAATAAATCCCCTGACAAGCTTAAAAACATTTTCTACCTTTATTGTCTGACAAAGACAACCCACTGTGAGAAATAATGGTGCTCAGAAATGAGAGGCAAAGAAGCAATAACAGTTTCATTTACAGATCATTAAACAGGAAACCAGCTCAGAGAGATCTCTGTTTAAGGCTCTGGACTGGGCTGGCGTATTTCAGATGGGTAAATTTATAGGAATAACTCACTACTTCTTCCACAAGGAAAGCTGAGGAAAAGCTCTCATTACAATAATAACTATTTGCGCTGTTCACCAAATATCATGTCACTATGCTGTAGAATTATACTCTTGGGAAGACACTTAAATGCTCTCACATTAAGTAATGAAACACTTGTTAAATTCACTGTGTCATAAGTGGAATATGATCTTTATTATAATATCCCAATTTTTGACATACAAGAAAAGCATGCACACGTGCATGCTCACTTAGCCCCACACATGTATAATTTCTAAAGACAGACCACAGAAAAAGTTCTCAAAATATGTGCCTACTAGTTTTGATCCAACAAAATTCAAAAAATGTGTTCCCCTAAAATAATTCAGAAATGTAGTAAAATCTATCAATATTTTCCTCCATACTTTGTTCCACAGCCTTCTAACTTACAAAATACTTTCTTACCCAAATGTCATACTTTTCTATCTGTATTTCTTGATTTTTGCCCTTAAATTCTGTTCTTTGGTGTTCCCCATCTCAATAAATGGGAAATCAATTCCACCAGCTGTAACTACAGATAAATTTTGCCTGTTCCATACTTGAAAATTTTTTATTATACAGTCTGTATACTCTATGTCTGGTCACTTCAATTCAGCATAGTATTTTTAAGATTTATTCATGTTGAGTATCAGAATTTTATTCCCTTTTATTTCTGTGTATTTTCCGCTGTTTGACATTTCCAGTCAGGGAGCATTCAGAATAAAGTTGATACAAACATTCTTCTATAAGTCATCTTTGTAAAGTCATTTAAAACATTTCTCTTAGATACAGATCTAGGAGTAAAAATGGCTGTTATGCCAGTTATCAATTATTGCCACTCAGCTCCCAAACAGTCCTTCACTTCCAAGTCTGCATCAGTGTAGTGGGGCCCTGTAAAGACTTGGTCCTTTGTCAGCTGTCACCAAGTTAACTTTGTCAGTAGAGGTTTCTGTTCATGGTTCCCATGAGCGCCTGTCCTCTGGCTCCTGCAGGGCACATGGCTTCTGCAGCACTCAGTGGCAATGGCACACAGCACCTTCCTGTGGGCAGCTTCCCGAAGCACTCTCTTGAAAGCCTTTCTAGCAAACTTCCAAAACACAGAACCTCTCTGGGGAAGGCTCCTCCCGGACCACCAAAGGGCATATTTCCAGTGACTTTCCCTGGCACCACACCTCAGCAAATTTCTCGGCCATCCTGTGAGTCATGCATGCTTAGGCACCCCCATGAAGTTGGGACCTCAGCCTGGGATATGAGAGGGAACAGGGGTTCTTTGGTGTTAGCTCAGCTTTAGGGGCAATGGCTGTTCATATATCTACTACTCCTGTACTCTTTTGCTTTAATTAATTTTTATTGATGAATAGTTGCTTTACAATGTTGTATTCGTTTTTGGTGGTGGTGGTGGTGGTGGTTTAGTCACCAAGTCGTGTCCAATTCTTGAGACCCCATTGACTGTAGCTTGCCAGGCTCCTCTGTCCATGGGATTCTCAAGGTAAGAATACTGGAGTGGGTTGCCATTTCCTTCTCCAGGGGATCTTCCTGACCCGGGAATTGAATCCAGGTCTCCTGCATTGCAGGCAGATTCTTTACCAACCGAGCTACAGGGGAAGCTCTACTGTACAGCAAAGCGAATCACCTCTACATATACACATACCCCCTTTCTTTTGGATTTCCTTCCCATTTAGGTCACAACAGAGCACTGAGTAGCATTCCCTGAGCTATTCAGTAGGTTCTCATTAGTTGTCTATTTTATACATACTGTCACTCAGAAAGAAAAACAAATACATTAGTGGAAATATATGTGGAATCTAGAAAAATGATATAGATGATCTTATTTGCAAAACAGAAATAGAGACACAGATGTAGAGCTCAAATATATAAGTACCAAGAGGGGAAAGAGGTGGGGGTGGGATAAATCAGAAGATTGGGGTTGGCATATATACTATTTCTGTATGCTAAAATTTTCTTTACATTTAGCCAAACCGCATTACTTTAAGCCCATTAATTCTATTAAGCTTTCCCTCTTCAAAATACTCTGTAGTTTCTTCGGAATGTACTTTGGGTTACAGAAAAAGCATATTTAAAAGTGATGTTTAAAAGTTGCTTTTAAAAGCAGCTGATAAAATAATTTTGAAAAAAAGTTCTACAGTCCCAACATCCGCATGAGCAGCAATATATGAGAGTCTAGACTACAAGTTTGTGGCTGCCCTATTCAATTCTTCCAATGTATGTTGGGCTTATTTTAAGTGTGTCTGTTGATGAGCAGAAGTTTTTAATTATCATGAAATCTAGTTTATTAGGTTTCTTCTTTTGTCTTTAATAATTTATGTGTTTGTATATCCCAAGAACACTTTGACCACTCCAAGATTATAAAAATATAATCCTACTCTTTTAGAAAGTTTATAATTTCAGCTTTCATATGTAGATCTATGACTTATCTTTAATAAATACAGATTATGACTTGAGACAGAGTTATTCCACCCTCCCAACCCCTGCTTCACATAGTCAGTGTTTCCAAGACAGCTTTTTTTTTTTTTTTAAATACATACTGTTTTATTCTTTGTCATTTTTTTCTTTTTTTTTAAATTTTATTTTATTTTTAAACTTTACAATATTGTATTAGTTTTGCCAAATATCAAAATGAATCTGCCACAGGTATACCCGCATTCCCCATCCTGAACCCTCCACCCTCCTCCCTCCTCTACCCTCCCTCTGGGTCGTCCCAGTGCACCAGCCCCAAGCATCCAGTACCATTCATCAAACCTGGACTGGCAACTCATTTCATACATGATATTATACATGTGTCAATGCTATTCTCCCAAATCTCCCCACCCTCTCCCTCTCCCAGAGTCCATAAGACTGATCTATACATCGGTGTCTCTTTTGCTGTCTCGTACACAGGGTTATTGTTACCATCTTTCTAAATCCCATATATATGCGTTAGTATACTGTATTGGTGTTTTTCTTTCTGGCTTACTTCATTCTGTATAATAGGTTCCAGTTTCATCCATCTCATTATAACTGATTCAAATGAATTCTTTTTAATGGCTGAGTAATACTCCATTGTGTATATGTACCACAGCTTTCTTATCCATTCATCTGCTGATGGGCATCTAGGTTGTTTCCATGTCCTGGCTATTATAAACAGTGCTGCGATGAACATTGGGGTTCATGTGTCTCTTTCCCTTCTGGTTTCCTCAGTGTGTATGCCCACCAAGACAGCTTTTTGAAAATACTTTTCCTTCCCCAACTGAATTGCCTCAGTGCCACCATCAAAAATCAATTAACTATATGTGTATAGTTTTAAAATATCTGTTCTGCTTCCCTGAACTATTTGTAAGTCTATCTTTATGAGAATAAAACATTATTATTGTAGCTTTATAGTAAATTTGCATTTAGGTAGTGTAAGTCCCCCAGCATGATTTTTCCCAAAATTATTTGGCTATTAAGGTCTTAACATTATCTTATATTTTACTGCCAGCTTGGTCATTTCTAAAAAAACTTCCTGAGATCTTGAAAAGGATTAAGTCTTATATCATGGTTGACAGATCCAGTGATGACTGAAAGGCATCGTTTGTCTTTGCTCTCTTCTCTACTCACCTTTCCAACTACTTGCTTGGCCAACCATCCATATTTACCACCCAGCACAGACCTGGCAGGCTGCAGTCCACAGGGTCACAAAGAGTTGGACACCACTTAGTGACTAAACAACAACAAAAACCCACAGAGAGAGAACAGATCCCACAAAGAAGCAGCAGTTCTTCCAGAAAAAGATGGTTTTACAGAAGCAACAATATCTATGCAAGCAATGGTTTCTACACTTCTCTAAAAGTTCCCCTTTAACTGATCCACTTTGGTTCCCAGTCACACACAACTTCTCAGATTTACCCCTAAACTCTCACTTACTCCTCTGTGCCCATGCTGAAGGGGGTTGTTATTGATTGCTGTTCCTCTGATCTCTCACCCTAACCCACCTCATCCTCTTCCATCACCTCCCAGATTATGTAAACGCTAATTCCTAGATTAAATATCATTTTCCCTAACTGTAGCGGTTCTATTCTCCTGACACAATGTTCATTGATATGATATTCAGAAAATATAACTAATTTTTGTTTTGAGTTTTACCTCCTGCTTTATTAAACTTTTAACTGTTCTATTGATATCTCAGTTGGTTTTTCCTTGTAAACATACCATTACCAGCTTTGATACTTCAGTTCTTCTTTTCCAATGCATGTACCTGTTATTTTATCTTCTTAATAGTTTATTAAAGTGTAAGAATAATGTTAGTTCTTACATATTTAATGATTATGGTAGAGATGCCTCTAGAGTTTCACTATAAAGTAGATATTCCTCCCCTTGAGGTATATTCTTTATCATATTTAAGCCATGTCCTTCTCTTGTTTGTATTGATATTAAAATATTTTTTGGATTTTGGAAACATGATCTTCCCATACATTATTCCTGCAATAATTAAACAAATTGCAAGTTTCCATTAATAATATGCTGAATCATTTTTATTTTAGAATTTTCTCTTTATATTCATAAGCATGGTTCCTTTATTTAACAGTTAGTGCCCTTAGTTGCAAACAAAAGTTCCTTCACATTCAGCTCTCACACAGGTGTAACTGGATTGGTAGAGTGGTTTCAATAGCTAAAAGTAAGACTTTAGAATCTACCCTTGTGAGAAACAAATAGAAAAATAAAAATACATGCAAAGATGTTGGCCAGCCATGAATGATTAAGGTCCACTATGGCCATTATGGCAAGAGAGAAAGGGAAAGATACAGCAAACTGAATTCAGAATTTCAGAGGAGAGACAAGGTCTTCTGAAATGAACAACACAAAGAAATAGAGGAAAACAATTGGATGGGAAAGACTAGAGATCTCGTCAAGAAAATTGGAGATATAAAGGAAAATTTAATCCAAGGATAGACACCATAAAGGACAAAAACAGCAAAGACCTAACAGAGGCAGAAGAGATTAAGAAGAGGTGGCAAGAATACACAAAACTATACAAAAGGGGCCTCAATGACCCAGACAATCACAATGATGTGGTCACTCACCTAGATTCAGATATTCTTGAGTGTGAAGTTAAGAGGGCCTTAGGAAGCATTACTATAAATAAAGCTAGTGGAGGTGACAGAATTCCAGCTGGGCTATTTAAAATCCTAAAAGATGATGCTGTTAAAATGCTACACTCTGTATGTCAGCAAATTTAGAAAACTCAGCAATGGCCAAAGGACTGTAAAAGGTCAGTTTTTATTTTAATCCCAAAGAAGGGCAAAGTCAAAGAATGTTCAAACTACCACGCAATTGCACTCATTTCACATGCTAGCGAGGTTATGCTCAAAATTCTTCAAGCTAGGCTTCAACAGTACATGAACAGAGAACTTGCAGATGTTCAAGCTGGAGTTAGAAAAGGCAGAGGAACAAGAGATCAAATTGCCCACATCCACTGGATCATGGAGAAATCAAGAGAATTCCAGAAAAACATCTACTTCTGCTTCATTCACTATACTAAAGCCTTTGACTCTATGAATGACAACAAACTGTGGAACATTCTTAAAGAGATGGGAACACCAGATAACCTTACCTGTCTTCTGAGAAACCTGTATGGGTCAAGAAGCAAAAATTACAACTAGACATGGAACAACTAACTGGTTCCAAACTGGGAAAATAGTATGATAAGGCTGTATGTCATCATCTCATTTATTTAACTTACACAGAGAATACATCAAGTGAAATGCTGGGCTGGATGAATCCCAAGCTGGAATCAAGACTGCCAGGAGAAATATCAGTAACCTCAGATATGCAGATGACATTACCCTAATGGCAGAAAGTGAAAAGCAACTAAAGAGCTTCTTTGAGAAGGTGAAAGAGGAGAGTGAAAAAGCTGGCTTAAAATTCAACTTAAAAAAAAAAAAAGTAATATCAGGGCATCTGGTCCCAAACTTCATGGCAAACAGAAGGGGGGAAAAGTGGTAATAGTGACAGATTTTATTTTCTCAGGCTCCAAAATCACTGTGGACAGTGACTGCAGCCATGAAATTAGGTCACTTCCTTCTTGGAAGAAAAGCTATAAAAAAAATCTAGATAGAATATTAAAGAACAAAAAGCAGAGACATCACTTTGCCAACAATGGTCTGTATAGTCAAAGCTATAGTTTTTCCAGTAGTCATGTAGGTATGTGAGACCATAAAGAAGGCTGAGTGCCAAAGAATTGATGCCTTCAAATAGTGCTTCTGGAGAACACTGTTGAGAGTCCCTTGGACTGCAAGGAGATCCAACCAGTCAATTCTAAAGGAAATCAACCCTGAATATTCACTGAGAGGATTGTTGCTAAAGGTGATGCTCCAATACTTTGGCCACCCGATGCAAAGAGCCAACTATTGGAAAAAGACCCTGATGCTGGGAAAGACTGAAGGCAAAAGGAGAAGGGGCTGGCAGAGAATGAGATGCTTAGATAGCATCTCTGATTCAAAGGACTTGAATTGAGCAAACTCAGGCAAAAAGATAGGACATGAAAAGATGAACTCCCCAGGTCAGTAGGTGCCCAATATGCTACTGGAGATCAGTGAAGAAATAACTTCAGAAAGAATGAAAGGATGGATCCAAAGCAAAAACGACACCCAGTTGTGGATGCGACTGGTGATAGAAGCAAGGTCTGATGCTGTAAAGAGCAATATTGCATAGGAACCTGGAATGTTAGGTCCATGAATCAAGGCAAACTGGAAGTGGCCAAACAGGAGATGGCAAGAGTGAACATCAACATTCTAGGAGTCAGCAAACTAAAATGGACTGGGATGGGTGAATTTAACTCAGATGACCATTATATCTACTACTGTGGGCAGGAATCCCTTAGAAGAAATGGAGAAGCCATCATAGTCAACAAGAGTCTGAAATGCAGTACTTGGATGCAATCTCAAAAACGACAGAATGATCTCTGTTCGTTTCCAAGGCAAACCAGTCAATATCATGGTAATCCAAGTCTATGCCTCGACCAGTAACACTGAAGAAGCTGAAGTTGAACAGTTCTATAAAGACCTGCAAGACCTTCTAGGACAAACACCCAAAAAAGATGTTCTTTTCATGATAGGGGACTGGAATACAAAAGTAGGAAGTCAAGAAACACCTGGAGTAACAGGTAAATTTGGCTTTGGAGTACAGAATGAAGCAGAGCAAAGGCTAATACAGTTTGCCAAAAGAATGCCTGTTCATACCAAACACCTTCTTCCAACAACACAAAAGAAGACTCTACACATGGACATCACCAGATGGCCAACACTGAAATCAGATTGAATATATTTTTTGCAGCCAAAGATGGAGAAGGTCTATACAGTCAGGAAAAACAAGACTGGGACCTGATTGTGGCTCAGATCATGAACTCCTAATTGCCAAATTCAGACTTAAACTAAAGAAAGTGGGGAAAACCACTAAACCATTCATGTATGACCTAAATCAAATCTGTTATGTTTATATAGGGGAAAGGAGAAACAAATTTGACTATGCAAAAGCCTTTGACTGTATGGATCACAATAAACTGGAAAATTCTGAAAGAGGTGGGAATACCAGACCACCTGACCTGCCTCTTGAGAAACCTGTATGCAGGTCACGAAGCAACAGTTAGAACTGGACATGGAACAACAGACTGGTTCCAAATAGGAAAAGTAGTACGTCAAGGCTGTATATTGTCACCCTGCTTATTTAACTTCTATGCAGAGTACATCATGAGAAACGCTGGGCTGGATGAAGCACAAGCTGGAATCAAGATTGCCAGGAGAAATATTAATAACCTCAAATATGCAGATAATACCACCCTTATGGCAGAAAGTGAAGAGGAACTAAAAAGCCTCTTGATGAAAGTGAAAGAGGAGAGTGAAAAAGTTGGCTTAAAGCTCCACATTCAGAAAACGAAGATCATGGCATCTGGTCCTATCACTTCATGGGAAATAGATGGCTAAACAGTGAAACAGTGGCTGACTTTATTTTGGGGGGCTCCAAAATCACTGCAGATGGTGATTGCATCCATGAAATTAAAAGATGTGCACTCCTTGGAAGGAAAGTTATGACCAACCTAGGCAGCATATTCAAAAGCAGAGACATTACTTTGCCAACAAAGGTCCATCTAGTTAAGGCAATGGTTTTTCCAGTGGTCATGTATGGATGTGAGAGTTGGACTATAAAGAAAGCTGAGCACCAAGGAATTGATGCTTTTGAACTGTGGTGTTGGAGAAGACTCTTCAGAGTCCTTTGGACTGCAAGGAGATCCAACCACTCCTTCCTGAAGGAGATCAGTCCTGGGTGTTCATTGGAAGGACTGATGTTGAAGCTGAAACTGCAATACTTTGGCCAGCTGATGCGAAGAGCTGACTCATGGAAAAGACCCTGATGCTGGGAAAGATTGAGGGCAAGAGGAAAAGGGGACGACAGAGGATGAGATGGTTGTATGGCATCACCGACTCAATGGACAAGGGTTTGGGTGGACTCCGGGAGTTGGTGATGGACAGGGAGGCCTGGCGTGCTGCAGTTCATGGGGTCACAGAGTTGGACACGACTGAGCGACTGAATAGGACTGAACTGAACTGAACTGGGAGATAATAGAGAAGAGGAACCCGGTGTGTTGCTGTTTGTGCAGTTGCAAATAGTTGGACATGACTTAGCAACTGAACAGCAACAAGATGGTCTATATTTTTTAAATGTTACTTTGACCAGATTTTCTTATCAGATATATAACTTAATACAAAAAGCCCCTTAGACCTCTACATTCTTTTCCTTGAAGAGACAGTATTTTAGGACTACCAATCTTGTTTTCTGTCACACTACTCAACTTTGTCACTGTAGAGCTAAAGCAGTCATAGATATTATATAAATGAATAAATGTGACTGCATTCAATGAAACAGTATTTACAAAAACAAATAGCCCACAAGCCATGTTTGTCAACTGCTAGTCCAGATCAATTGTATACTGCATGAAAATCTCTTCCTCAGAAATATAAAAGGATAAACCTAATTAGCACTTGGTACAAAAATGACAAATCTTGCCCTTTTTAAACTATTTTTGCCTAAATTTGCTGTATACATTCTTTGGTACCTATTTATATTTGTCAGATCATTATTTATCCCATTACTTATTTTTTGAAGGAGTGGCATGGAGCTTTTTAATTTGGAAGGCAAAAGGTTATACTTCACGGAAGGCAGAGGTTGTGCTAACAAATGCTTATTACAAAGTTTTTCTGGCTCAGAAGTTAGGGAACTTTCTGGGCTCCCGATCCACATCCTAAATCAGAGTTGGTAGCAAGTACAAATCTGAAAAAAATCCTTGTGTCCAGAAAACTGCCATCTCATAGAGCTCTTATCCAGGGGAAATTAAAAAGCGAATGTTCTTCTAGTGTCCTACTCCTCAGTTAAGTAAATGGGAATGATTTAAGCAATGAAGTTCATCACTTCATGAAGGATGCAGGTGCAGGATGTTGCTGGCAAAGAGAAAATTAGCCATTGGACTCACTGGAAAAGACCCTGATGCTGGGAAATATTGAAGGCAGGAGGATAAGGGGACGACAGAGGATGAGACAGTTGGATGGCATCACCGACTCGATGGACATGAGTTTGAGCCAGCTCCAGGAGTTGGTGATGGACAGGGAGGCCGGGCATCTTGCAGTCCATGGGGTCACAAAGAGTTGGACACGACTGAGTGACTGAACATAACTGAATCAGCACACTTAGAATAATAACAATCAGCTCGTATTTTTTAACAACAGATGAGTAATATCACCCCCTTTTCTTATACTTTATATTTTTATATATTAACAATTTTTTCACATTTAAAGTTTTACAAATTATGTGTTAGTGTTACTGGTCTTCCCAGTTGGCTTTGTGGTAACGAAGCCACCTGTCATGCAGGAGATGCAGGTTCAATCTCTGGGTCAGGAAGCTTTCCTGGAGAAGGAAATGGTAACCCACTCCATTATTGTTGCCTGGGAAATCCCATGGACAGAGGAGCCTGGCAGGCTACGGTCCATGGTATCTCAGAGAGTCTGATGTGACTAGTGACTAAACAACAATGACTAGCATTACTCAGTAGGCTTTACAAGTAGTAACTTGTACTGAGACACAGATATAAGTATTCAGAGGCTGAATCTTTTGATTCATCTCCAACAAAAGATCAGTTTTATAAAACTAAGAATTAAATTATAGTTCTAAATTTACAATGCACTACTTGTATCATCTTTAACAAAAACTTCATTTTGTTGGCTTCAGTTACCTTTTCCTATAAAATGAGAGAGAGAAGATTTTGCTTTCACACATTCTAAGATTTTATGAAGATAAAAAAACGTACTTTGTAAATTCACATTCAAAACTATAAACTATTATGCAAATGTAAGATATTGTTGAACTGTGTTCTCAATAATCTGTTGTTTTTGTTATTATTTTCTGTTTTTCAATTTATAGGTTTATTTGGTTTTTGTTTCTTGGCTGCTCCCCTTGGCATGTGGGATCATAGTTCCCCAAGCAGGGATTGAACCAGGCCTTGGAAGTAAGAAGTCTTAAACACTAGACTATCATTCACAATAACTATTTTTAAAATTATCTTCTCTCAACATTTTAAAAATTCAATATGATCCAAGATATTCATTTCTAACTAATGACAGATCAGAAACATTGGAAAAGGCAAAGAATAATCAGAAAAGTGTATGATAAAGCCAACTTGAAAGTTAGACCATCTTGAACACTTAAATAAAATATATGCAACATTTGTGAAATAAGAATGATATAAAGTACCATACATTGGAAAAAATGTGTACATGGGTATTCCAAAGAAAATTTCTTTAATTAGAAAATAAATTATATTGAATTATTAAAAAATTAAATGTGGAAATCTTTCAAAGATCTCTTTTAATGCATTCTAATATGACCTATTTTATTCAGTTGCAATGTGCATACACTTTATATAAAAAATTGCATATGCTCAAATATGCCTTTAGTTTACAAACTGAAAGACTGCACTGGGATTTTGCTTTTTTCCCCTTGCTTTCTCCTCCCTCTGTTTCTACTCTTGCTTCTCAAGTTCTAATGTCCTCATGGCACCTTCTAATGGAAGTCAAAAGTCTTTCACTGAGACACCATTACTTAAACTTACCCCTTCCCCAAATACTTGAACCTTCAAAATGATCTCTCTCTTCCCTTGATCTTCACCACCCTTCAAAAATCCTAGTCCCTTTATACAGTTGTACCTAAGGCGTCAGTATGAAATTAATTCCATTAATCTACTTCATAATAATAAATGACAGAATTTTAACCCTTCATTGGATGTTTTGCATTTTTAAAGAGGACTTTTTACAACTATTTTTCAGAGACTATGTCACAATGAAAGACTAAATATCCAACCGAGACTACGGTTTAGGGAGGAGAGATTCATTGTCGTGTGCTCTTTAAGCTGCCAGCACTAGGTCCCTGTCTTAGTGATTCTTCCCCCCTGGATATATTATTAAATTTGGCATTTAAACCCAGTTATCTAATTACTAATGGAAAAGGTCATTTATGCCTACCCCAATAAATTTGGAATGGTAACACAGAGCTTTACACAGCAGGTAAAATTTGGGGAGGGTTTTTGCTTCAAAGAACAGAGGCAGACATAAGGACATCATGATCAAATCTAGCCCCACAGCACAGATATCTCCCTACAGTCCATGAAAATATATTTTCTATTTAGTGTACACTGTACTGAGCAGCTACTGCAGTCTGGAACATTTAGGTCATCTGGGAGCAGTTGGTTTAGCTGGGACAAACAGTACCATATATCTTAATAGCTCTTAGGGGCATCTTTCTAATACAGTTGATTGTACTAACCAATGTTCATTATGATGAGCCTGAGTCATCAAGAAACAGTAAATTATGCTCAACATGCTCTGTTTATTGAGGAATGCCCTTCTAAAAGGAAAATGGAAAAATTCTGTTTAAAGCAGAGAAAATCCAGCCATGGGAATAATAAAGCAGAAAGCCACTTGCCTGCTTTGTTCCTCTCTAAGGAATACTTACAAGTTCTTTCGACAGAGAATTTGATTTAGGACAAACCTCAGGTTAGTGTGAGATTCTTGCATATACACAAGTTAACATTTTCAAAGACAGGTCACAATCTACAGGTTTCTCAGCTTTTCAGAACCACAAAATGATCCCTGAATCACTTATTAAAGGTTTTATTATCTCAGAAACCAGTTTTCCTTTTAATTTAACATTAATCCAATTAAAGGAGGGAACACAAGGAACTGGGGCACCAAGGCCAAGGATGAGAAAGTCCCATGCTCTCTGCCACTGTCCCACCTCATGTTGCTAACTATGCATGGGTTTGTTGTTTTTCATCTCTAAGTCATGTCCAACTCTCTGTGACCCCATGAACTGCAGCATGCCAGGTTTCCCTATCATTCACTATCTTCTGGAGCTTGCTCAAACCATGCATGGGTTAGTCAAAATCAAACATCTCCATAAGAACATAATTTAAATTCAATATAAATGTGCCCACATTCTTTTTGTACTTTGGTAATATATAATGTGGAGAAGGCAATGGCAACCCAGTCCAGTACTCTTGCCTGGAAAATCCCATGGACGGAGGAGCCTGGTAGACTGCAGTCCATGGGGGTCGCTAAGAGTCAGGCACGACTGAGCAACTTCACTTTCACTTTTCACTTTCATGTATTGGAGAAGGAAATGGCAACCCACTCCAGTATTCTTGCCTGGAGAATCCCGGGGACGGAGGAGCCTAGTGGGCTGCCGTCTACGGGGTCGCACAGAGTCGGACACGACTGAAGCGACTTAGCAGCAATATATAATGCACAAAAGACTCCCCTTGGTATTTCATCTTTTTCTATACTACTTTGATTCCTTTAAAAATAAATTTCAAATGAAGCCATTCAAACACCAACACAAATTACCAGAAATTGTGAGAAAAACCCATGTTTCTAAGGTTTTTTCCTGAGAATCACTTCTCTGTTATCTTTAAAATTTAAACTTTAAATTTATTTCTCTGGTTTTCTAATCAAATAATAGGATTAATAAATTTCAATAACAAACATTTCTAGAAATTATATATATTAAAACATTAGAGAAGGTAAGCAAGGTCCAAAATGTTAGTTAAGAATGCAAAAAAAAAAAAAAAATAATCTCAAAATCTTCGCACATCCCTATGTCTCTGAAAAATTAAACACTAGACAAAATTGATAACCTTCACAAGTCTCATTAGAATCCACACATGAGAAACAGGCAAAGTATAAATTTATGTGTGATGAGCACAGTGTGGAAGTATTAATAATAAAGTTTTAAAATTTTACGATTTAGTTTAAAATCAACCACAATGATGTTTGAAATTTTCAGTAAAAATGGAAAATTATTGAAAATAAATACTACAGTATCTTATTATATCAAAATAGACTAGTCTGAAAGTCTGTATATGAGAGAAATGGTAGCTTTCCTGAAGCTAACACTCAGATTGAAGATGATACTCCATGCAGGTTTTCTTTTTGTACCCTAGATTCTCCCATAAACCAGAGTCACTAGCAAATGTCCATACTATGAGTTTATTCCCTAATATGCAGTGAGAATAGAGTTGTTCAACAAAGTATATTTAATTCACTCTGTGCTATAAAATATACAGTGTGCACATCTTAAGATATTTTGCAAAATAAATGAGCTGTAAATACAGCTTTAAGTCTACATGTAATTTGCTCTTTTATTGAGCATATTTTCAGTATTTTTACTTTCCTAGGCTACCTTCTGTTTGGTGGTCAAAAAATGCCAGGTTTGGGTAAGCATACTTCCTATATGCAATTATCAGAACAACAAGAAGAGTAAACAAACAGTAGGAAATCTATCATATAATGTGTGGCCATGTATCCAGTCTTAGAAAAAGTCACCTGTTTTCAGATTATTGAGGAAGGGAGAAAGCTCAGAACTATGCCTGTAATAGTTGTGAGACCTTTAGGAGTCTATCAGACTTCTGTAGTAACCATTGTTGGCAAAAATTAGTCAATATTTTTCAACTCTCCAAAACAGAAGAGTTTTGGATATTTTCCAAAATATCCAAGCTGAATATTTTCGTTTCAACAATTGGAACCAAGAAATGCTATTTCATTTTTGGGATTTACCAGTAATTAAATGGTTATTGTGGATCTCTTGTGAAAATCAAATAGTTGCTGTTGATATAGAAAATATAAGAGCCTGATTGAGAATATACAAGAATATCACCAGCAACAGGAAAATGAAAAGAATCAAATTGGAGTATTGATCCATCAGAATGTTGCTATTTCACCATGTGTAAGAGAGAAGACAGGTCAACTTATAGCAAGGAAGATGGACCTGCTTACCCCATTTTTTCCTTAATATAGCAGTAAAACATGGATTTAAAACAAATTGCCAAGTCTATGACCTGTTTCTACTACTGTCTACCTCTTCAAACTGTGTAAAATTAATGACATCAAGTATACCTATTTTCTGAACTGTAAGATGGGGATAATAACAATACTTAATTCAAAGGGTTTGGGAGAAGATTAAATAAACACTTTGTACGTGGAAAGCACAGTGTCTAGCATAGAGTAAGCACTCAACACAACTGTTACACTTTTCCCCATATTCAAGAAAAGTAATGTTCATCCATGAAGCATTCATTTTCTACACTGTGTTGTTTTTATTAACTGAAAACATGATAACAAAGAAATTGTTTCATAATTAATTGAGGTTTTCCCTGCTTTGCTAAATTCTAAAAATCTCACTTTTATAAGACTTGTGCTTTTCATTCTTAACATGCCCTTTTCAGTTTGTTTCCAAATAACTTAAAATAGGCACAGTGTTATTTTCATGTTTTATGGCACAGCAATGCAATTCTGTACATCATTTAGAAAGAAACAAGACATATCTATTAGAAAATCAACATGAAATAATGCTAAATTATGTACAATGTTTGGATATATATGACATAGATTTAGTGTCTTAGTGTACTGTCAAAAACCGTTCTTATAAAAATAAAAAGTTACAAAAATATAAGAGGTATATTGCTGCAGAATTTTAAAATTACAACATTCTAAGGAAATATGAAAGGAAAAAAAGTACAGTGGCCGTGTGGAAAGAGACTATTTGAAGAATACAAAGAAAATGGCATCAAATAGACAAACCAATTAAATAATAAAAAGAATACTATATATCATAACCAACAGATGAACGGTACTTTATTTCTGTTTTACCCTCACTTCCATATGCTCTGATACTGAGGATTTCACTTTTATTATCTTGCTTACCATGCAAAATTCAGTAAAGGCAGCAGGTATCACAGATGAAACTTTTCTGAAAGCTAAAAGCCACATTTCTAATGAAGATTTTTCTTATCTTTCTACTATTGCAGGATGATTTTTTAAAATTACTACTTTGTAGTTATTTTAGTAGTTTCAAGCTCAATGTTCCATTAATAATTAAAATGAATGAAAGATATAACTTTACATTTACTTGAAGATTCTATAGTGCTTTAAAATCATTTTCCTTTAGAGTAATACCTAAGGCTTTTTTACTTATGAAACACACTATGAAATATTTTAACCATATAAAACCATAAAGAAAAACAATTAAAAACAACCAGATATTAAAATATTTAGCATCTCTCCATATTTCTCCAGAATACTTTTGTATGAAAAATAAATGTTATTAGAATATCAAACCCTACCTTTGCACTTTCTCCCAAATATTTTTCCTCACCTTCTTCCCTCAGATGTTCCTAAAGTAAGGTATAACCTTCCCAAGATACATTAATTTTATCTTTCTATACATATACATCTACCAGT
Source organism: Bison bison bison (assembly GCF_000754665.1). Taxonomy (NCBI): domain Eukaryota; kingdom Metazoa; phylum Chordata; class Mammalia; order Artiodactyla; family Bovidae; genus Bison; species Bison bison. The sequence goes on from NW_011495021.1 coordinate 4,637,094, forward strand.
AGATAATATATGCAGTTTTTCTTTCCAGTTTTTAAAGGTAATATAAATAATACTGCACATATTTGTAATTTGCATTTTATTCAAAACAAATGAATGTTTGAATAAATAATGTTTATTTATCCTTATTGATACATGCAGCTATGATTCAAATATTCTTAACTTCTGTGTAGTATTTCACTGAAAATACAGCACTGCATATTCACTCATTCTGTGTTGATGGGTATTTTGGTTGTGTTCAATTGTAAATGATGAGAAGCAAAGCTGCAATGAATCTCCTAACAATTGTCTATTTGTCTGATATACCAGAGTTTCTCTAGGAGATTTATTTCTGAATGAAACCTGTGGGTCAAAGATGATGACTTTCAAATACCATCTTCTGCAGAAACTGCCAAATTCCTCTCCGAAGTGACTATAACATTTACAACACCATCAGTAACGACGAGAATTTCCATTTTTCCACATTCTCACTTGACAATCAGTCTCTTAAATTTTTACCAAATTTGTGAGCATAAAATGACATCTACATTTTAATTAATTTTTAACTTTGCTTTACTGTACTATTCCCTTAATACTACTAAATTCCATGATTATGATTATACCCATTGCTCAGTTTTTAGAAATTTTCAAATTTTTCTTATGGATTTGTTGGGGATCTTTATAGTTTCAGATATTAAACAAATTTGCATCTCCTTATGACAGTCCATTCTGAAGGAGATCAGCCCTGGGATTTCTTTGGAAGGAATGATGCTAAAGCTGAAACTCCAGTACTTTGGCCACCTCATGCGAAGAGTTGACTCATTGGAAAAGACTCTGATTCTGGGAGGGATTGGGGGCAGGAGGAGAAGGGGACGACAGAGGATGAGATGGCTGGATGGCATCACTGACTC
>NW_011495021.1:4638080-4645463 GCF_000754665.1 Bison bison bison
TCTGGGTGAACTCTGGGAGTTGGTGATGGACAGGGAAGCCTGGTGTGCTGCAATTCATGGGGTCGCAAAGAGTCGGACACGACTAAGCGACTGAACTGAACTGAACTGATGACTAAAATATAAGCTGCAATTTGATCTTATTTGTAGCTTAAATTTGATGCTTAAATCATTGCTTTTTGATAAAAGAGTATTTTTAATATTTAGGGCTTTAAGGCAGAGCCTATTTTTATAAGTACTGTGATGTAGGAAGCTAATTTTTAATTATCAAATATATAACCTATTGCCCTAGAAAATTAATTGGTTAGTCAATCCTTTCACAATTTTCTTGTAATGACACATTCTGGACTCATTATTCTGTTCCATTGGTACAACTGTCTATATTTGTGCCATACCACACTGTGGAATTCATTATAATTTCTTAAATATTAATATCAAGTGTGGCAAATCTCTTTAACTCTTATTTTGTATATTTCCTGTTCTATATAAATTTCAAAATGACCTTATAAAGAATTTTACTAGAATTCAAATTAATTCAGTAGATAAATTTGAATAATATTAATTTCTCTTCATATTGACTTCTCTCTCCGTTATTGGTTTATTACCCTCACAAATAATTAAACACTTTTATAAAAATCTTATAAATTTTGTGTTTGACTTATTCCTACATACCATAGATTAGATAGATAAGACAGAAAAATGTAGAGAGATACAGAGTTATACATGCAGATTCTTTATCATCAGAGCTACCAGGGAAGCCCCACATTACCTTTTTCTTAATTTAAGCTTTCCAATCCTTACAGTGAGTTGAAAAAAATATTACTGAATATTATAAGGTGATTATGCTGTTTCCTATCTAGACTCTCTTAAAAAGTTATCTGAAGATGTAGTTTTGATTTTTCTTTATTCTGCTTAGGACTTACTGTATTTCTTCAATCTGAAAATTCTTATCTGTTTCAAGTTCTGAAAAATTCTCATTTTGTTTTAGCAGTGTTTAATAAAGCGTCAGCTCCTTAGGTCTACTATAATTATAACATATATAAATTATAACATATATAAATTAATTATATGCTTATTGCTCATCTGTAATATCATCTTTTGTTAAGTATCAGTTCAAAGCTTTTGTCAGTTTTTAACCAGGTTGTTTGTCTCCCTCCTGTTGTTAGAGTTCTATATGTATCCATCATGTGCATTCCAAAATCTTAACAGTTTTTTTAAGTGAAATTTTGTTTATTTTAATGAGATTTAATTTACCCTTTTTCAATTTTATGGGTAATTTTTATCATCTATAAGCAGATTTTGCCTATTCTAAATTCACAAGGGATTTTTTTAAATGATGCTTTCTTTTTAAATTGAAAGTGAAAGTGTTAGTTGCTCAGTTATATGCAGCTCTTTACAACTCCATGGACTGTACCCTGCTAGGCTCTTCTGTCCACCGGATTCTCCAGGCAAGAATACTGCAGTGGCTTGCAGTCCCTTCTCCAGGGGATCTTCCCCTGCAGGAATCAAATCCAGGTCTCCTGCCGTGTAGGCGCTCCAATACTTTGGCCATCTGATGCGAAGAGCTGACTCATTTTGAAAAGACCCTGATGCTGGGAAAGGTTGAAGGCAGGAGGAGAAGGGGACGACAGAGGATGAGATGGCTGGATGGCATCACTTGACTCAATGGACATGAGTTTGAGTAAACTGTGGGAGTTGGTGATGGACAGGGAGGTCTGGTGTGCTGCAATTCATGGGGTCGCAAAGAGTCGGACACGACTGAGTGACTGAACTGAACTGAGCTAACAAGGAATTTTTTTAAACTATGCTTTCTTTTTTAATTGAACTATAGCTATATTGTGTTAGGTTCAAGTGTACGGCAAAGTGATTCAACGATATATATATATATATATTCTCTTTCAGATTCTTTTCCATTATAATTAATTACAAGATATAAATATAGTTCCCTTTTCTATGCAGTCCTTGTTGTTTATCTGTTTTGCATGTAGAAGTGTATATCTGTTAATCTCATATACCCCTAATTTATCCCTCCTCTCACTTCGGTTTTGGTAAACAAGTTTATTTTCTATGTCAGTGAGTACGTTTCTGTTTTGCTAAAAATTCTTTTTTTTTTTTTTTTAATTTCCACATATAACTGATATCATGTTTGTCTTTTCTGTCTGACCTGCTTCACTTAGTAAGATAATCTCTATGTCCATCCATGTTGCTGCAATGGCAATACTCAAGGCAAAGAAATAAAAACAAAAATAAACAAATGGGGACCTAATCAAACCTACAATCTTTTGCATAGCAAAGAAAACCATAAACAAAATGAAAAGACAATTTATAAATTGGGAGAAAATATTTACAAATAATGGAACCAACAAAGGCTCAATTTCCAAAATATACAAATAGCTCATACAACTCAGTATCAGAAAAACAAACATCCCAATCAAAAAATGGGCAGAACACTGAAACAGACATCTCTCCAAAGAAGATATTATAGCCAGCAGGCACATGAAGAAGAGACGCTCAACTTTACTAATTATTAGAGAAAGGCAAATCAAAACAAAAATGAGATATCACTTCACACTGGTCAGAATGGCCAACATCGAAAAGTCTACAGATAATAAATGCTGGAAAGAGTGTAGAGAAAAGGGAACTCTCCTATACTTTTTGGTGAGAATGTATATTGATGCAACCACTATGGAAAACAGCATGGAGGTTCTTTAGAAAATTAAAGTTAACTTATGATCCAGCAATCCACTCCTGGGCATATGTCCAGAAAAGATGGAAACTCTAATTTGGAAAGATGCATGCACCTCAATGTTCATAACAGCTTATTTGTACTAGCTAGTACATGGAAGCAACATAAGTATCTCTCAACAGATGAATGTTTAAAGAAGATGTGGTATATAGATGAAATAGAATGCTATACTCAGACTTAACTATGTTATCTTAACATTTTCTAGTTTGCTTTTACATTTAGGGCTATGATCAGTTTTGAGTGGTTTGTATGTTTATGTATGGTGAGATTCAGGGGACACATTTCTACTTCTTCCTCCCATGTAGATATATTTTGTCCAGCAAGCCCTTCCTCCAAAAATTATCTTGGCACCTATGTTGATAACCAATTTCTTTATCTTGGCCTTTTACTCCATCCCATTGATATATAGAATATATCAAACTTATGCCAATATAATACTGTCTTGATTTTTGTGAAATCCTCCAAGTTTGCTCTTCCTTTCTAAAACTGTTTAGGCTATGTTACTGCTACTGCTACGTCACTTCAGTCATGTCCAACTCTGTGCGACCTCATTGATGGCAGCCCACCAGGCTCCCCCTTCCCTGGGATTCTCCAGGCAAGAACACTGGAGTGGGTTGCCATTTCCTTCTGCAATGCGTGAAAGTGAAAAGTGAAAGTGAAGTTGCTCAGTCATGTCCGACTTAGCCACCCCGTGGACTGCAGACTACCAGGCTCCTCCATCCATGGGGTTTTCCAGGCAAGACTACTAGAGTGGGGTGCCATTGCCTTCTCCGTAGGCTACATTAGGTCCTTTGCATTTCCCTACACATTTTAGAAAAATCTTAAATTGTAGAGCAAATTTTGATGAGATTTTGATTGGAATTAAAGTAAGTATCTTGATTAATGTGTGGGGAGTTGACAATATTGAATCTTCTGATCAATGAGCATGATTTATATTTTCATTTATTTAGGACTACTTTAATCTTTTCTGACATTGTTCGGCAGTTTTTAGGATACAGAGCTGATATATATCTTATCAAATTTATTCCTAATTATTTCATGAATATGCACACTATTTTTGAAGTATTTTTAATTCAGTTTCTAGTTTTCATTGCTAATATACAGAACTGCAACTGATTTTGCATTTTGGCCTTGTATCCTGCCAACTTATTTACTATAATAGCTTTATTGTAGATTCCTTAGATGCACATTGCCTTGTAACCTATTTAGTTGTTTTATTTATTGATATTATTGCTTTGATCAGAACTTTCACAGTGCAGGAAAAAACTGGTGATGTCAAACATCATCGGAATACTTCCAGTCTTAGAGAAGAACATTGAGCCTTTCACCATTAAATAAATTGTTAGCTATAGTTTTGCATAGAAGTCTTCTAATTTCATGTTGAGAAAGTTTCTTTTCACTGCTAGTTTGCTGAGAGTTTTTAATATGAATGTTTGACTATGAAATAGATTTTCATCATTTAAGATAATCAGACAAAATTTCCTATTATTTGTTGCTATAATGAATGGAACTGATTAATTCTAGTGTTAAAACAACCTTACATTTCTCATGTAAGCCCTAGATTGGAGAGTATTTATACTTATTACATATTGCTGAATTGATTTACTAGCTTTTTTATAAGAATTCTTATATTTTTCATAAACTATATTGATCCATAGCTGTTGTTGTTTTTGTTTTTTAGTGTCTTTATCTGGTTTTGGTAGCAGATTATAATGCGTGTTAGTTTCACAATTCAGGATGTGTTCCCTTCACTTATATTCTTGGAAAGATTCTATAAGATGGATATTACTTCCTTTTTAATTATTTCAAAGAATTCTCCAGTGAAGCCATTTGGTTGTGGAGTTTTCTTTCTGGGAACATATATATAGTTGGCCCTTAAACAATACTGGTTTGAGCTTCATGGGTCCATTTATCCATTGATTTTTTTTTTCAATAAATACTATAAATACTAGCAATCCATAGATAGTTGATCCCACAGATGCAGAATTTTGATGAATGATGTAAATTAGAAAATCTGCTTATCAGTTGGAAATCAAAAGACCTTACTCCCTAGATGTCACCATTCTGAGACTGCCTGAGTAGAAAAAAAATTCACCCATTTGAAATACAATAGGAAACATGGTCTGTGGAGCAGCGGAAGTGACACCAGCAGCTATGGTCAGCAATACTAACAAAGGACTGGATGGTTGCTAAGGATGCCAAGGCCACCAGGGAAGGCAACACTCAAAATCCAGAAGCAATGTAGTGGCAGTGGTATAGCACAAAGGAAAGCAAAGCAATAGTCTGAAGCTTTAGTTTAATTCTTTCCTTTCTTATCAAGTGATTTGCTGTAGCACTGACTCCAAGAACATCAACTACTAAAAGTGAGATTGGAATTTCCTACTTGGCCAAATATCTAAGACTTAACACAATGTGGCTCTAAAAATAATGATTTGGCATATTATTTTTACAATGCCAATATATGGAATCACATATTAGGAGAAAAGTATAGAGGAAAGAACCTATTTCAATAGAATAGATATTATCTAATCACTTAAAATATGTAAGATGGGATATACGGCATATAATACTTTTTATTGACATACATAAGTGGAAAAATTCTCTTAAACATTCTTTACTATGTTCTGAGAAAAGCAAAAGGGGAAGGTAAAAAATATGATTTTCAAAAGTTCTTTTAACTCTAACGCTTCTACTCATAAAGGCCAAATTATTGTTGTGTTTTATTTTTTGCTTATTTTACCACTGATAATTTTCATCTTAAAAAATATCTTTAACTTGACTTCATTTTTAAGATATAATTTCAAATCAATACAGTTCATGTGGTTTCACCTATCTAAGGTAATTCATTTTAAGGCAAAATGCTATTTTTTTCTTCATACACATTAAACCCTTGTAAAGTTAGAGGTAGGGCTTAAAATTTGCAGTTTGCACAAACATATAAATGAGATGTCTCTGAACTTACCCATCTCCAAGTACAGGATTCATTTAGCTCATGATTTACAATAGATGGAAGCCAATGCATAATAAGAAAAGAATAAAAAAAGAATAAAGAAAGAAATGAACACTATTTTTGGTTGGTCCCTGAATACAGGAAAAATTCTCTTGATGGTAGAGTAGCAGCTACTTCAAAGAGTACACACACAGGATATTAAGAGCCTAATGATAAGGAAAAGGAAATCAAAGATCTGTTTGCTATTAAAAGTGAATTATGTATGCACCATCTTCTTATCAAGCTCACCATGCGTTACAATACAAATCTACTGAAAGTGTAAGAAAGAATGATGACAATTTATTTCAGTTACCATTTTTAACAATGGTTGCTGTGTTATGATGTCAGATATATTTCATCTTTTGAAAAGTGTAAAACTTTGTAGCTTCTAGTCCCAAAGCCACCACTGCAGTGCACAGCAGTATGAGAGAGAATGGCAACTGAAAATGGAAAATCTTTAATCTCACCTGTGTAACCCAATGAGAATTTTTCCTTCATGGTTAAATGAATTCTGAACTAAGATTGAAAATACTTTGTGTCTTAGCATTGAAGTTTATTTTAAGTTATTTTTACTTTAGTCTAACAATTAGGAAAATACAAATACATAAATTTTCAGGTTAAACTCAACAGAAATCTTTTACGGCCAACTTCTATCTTCCTTTAGTCAATCAGGAGAAGAAATGAACATCTCTATGCAGAAGGAATGCTCACAATCTTCCCCTCCGAGAGTTCATGCACACTGATGGGAATAAGGTGGTGGGAAAGGGCAGGGAAGTAGGTGCTCAATGCAACATGCTACATTTCTGTTAGTACTGGGCCCTTTCTCTCTACTTCAGGCAAGAAGTAGCTCTATCGGCCGCTCTTAAATATGCAACATACCAATAGGGCCAGAAGATATGCTTCTATTGCATCAAAATGACCCATAGAGGAGGCGCCAAGATTGGTGAGCCTTTGGTATCATCCTGTTTCTTAGCAGTCACTGCCAGATGTGTTCATCTGTGTCTGAGTCAATGTGTTTTCTACTATTTTCCCCAAATTTAAACTTACTTAGTCAAAACTAGTAAAATACCATAAAGCATTAATTAGGCCTTTGGCTTTTATTAATTAGTAATTTGGTAGCAATCTAGTTTTTCTCAATTTCAATGGTACATTAGAATAACCTGGGACACTTTTTAAAAATATTGATTCCCTGGTACCACTCTCAGACCTTCCTAAGGTGGGATTTAGGCATTCATTTTTTTTAAAAAGCATTCTAGGTGAATGAATGATCAGCCATGCATGAGAGTCTCTGATCTAAAGTGAACCTCCGTATGCAATTTACTAGGCCAGAGAAAGCTGGATCCAAAGATTGTATCACTGTATCACTGTATCTAACTCTTAACAAATAGACTTTCGTGGTCAAGTAAGTTGCATTTTCTAGGACAAAATAGACTCTGAAACAGTCAAAGGTTGATATGCCTGCTCTGCCACTTAGCTGTGCAAACTTGGACAACTGCATCTCATTTTTCTGAACTGAATCTCAACTGCATCTCATTTTCTGAATCTCATTTTTCTTATAAAAAATAGAAAAATACCATCTATCTTATAGGATGGACTAAGAAGGATTAAATGAAAGGCATACTTCACAAGTGAAATATCATATGATATCATT
>NW_011495021.1:4645563-4663475 GCF_000754665.1 Bison bison bison
AACACATGTATACCTGTGGCGGATTCATTTTGATATTTGGCAAAACTAATACAATTATGTAAAGTTTAAAAATAAAATAAAATTAGAGGAAAAAAAAAAATAATACAAAATGAACTTATTTACAAAACAGAAACAGACTCACAGACTTAGAGAATGAACTTATAGTTACTGGGGGTAAGGGAGGAAGGAAGGGACAGTTAAGGAGTCTGGGATCAATATGTACACACTGCTATATTTACAATGAATAACCAACAAGGGCCTACTTCATAGCACAGGGAACTCTGCTCAATATCATGTAACAGCCTAAATGGAAAAGATTTGAAAAAGAACAGATACATGTTTGTGTATAACTGAATCACTTTGCTGTACGCCTGAAACTAATACAACATTGTTAATCAACCATACTCCAATATAAAATTATTTCCTAAAAAAAAAAAGCCCTACTAAATTGCAAGAATCCAATGTTAATTCCTTTTTTCAACATTAATCATTTGAAGAAAATTGTCTTTAAAAAAAAGTTGTTTATTTTTTCATTCAACAAGAATTTATTGAACATCTATAAAATGTACATGCTTTCTAATCTTCAGCAGGATTATCTTAACTTTCTCAGATAGTTATATTTACTGGAGAAGCAACCCACTCCAATATTCTTGCCTGGAGAATTCCATGGACAGAGGAGTCTGGAGGGCTTCAGTCCATGGATCACAAAGAGATGAACACAATTAAGTGACTAATAATTTCACTACTTTCTCATGTCCCATTTATTCTTCCAGTTCCTTCAATGCTTCCCTTCCCACTATGTTTTCAAGTCACTCTCTCTAAGTCCACTGATAACCTCTGGTTTGCTAAATCAAGTGGGAAAAATTCCATCCTCTTTTTCACCCACTCTTTTCAATTTCTTTTACTTAATCATCTTAAAACTTAGGCATTAAAGGTTTAAATTTTTGAAAGCTCATTCTTAATTTACTCTTTCCTTTTGGTTGTTCTAATCCACATTTTTATCCCCAGCCCAGAACTGTTCCCTGACTACTAACCCATGTATCAAACATCCATCAACACTTAAATATCTCAAATCAATCTCAAATCCCACGCATCCACAATTATATCCATGCTCATTTCTTCTAAATTAGTTCACCATCTCTTCAGACCAACAACTAGGGAGTCATTATTTAACAGATTCCTCTCATTTACCTTCCATTCCAATAAGCCACTATTTCATGTCAATTTTACATCCTAAATATCCCTCCAATTCATCGATTTTTCTCCATCCCAATTATCACCATCCCAACCAAATCATTATCATCTTTGGCATACGCTAGAGCATCAGCCTTTTCATACTGTTCTGTTCATGGGGTTCTCAAGGCAAGAATACTGAAGTGGTTTGCCATTCCTTCCCCAGTGGACCACATTCTGTCAGACCTCTCCACTATGACCCGCCCATCTTGGCTGGCCTCACACAGCATGGCTTAGTTTCATTGAGTTAGACAAGGCTGTGGTCCGTGTGATTAGACTGACTAATTTTCTGTGATTATGGTTTGAGTATCTGCCCTCTGATACCTCTCAAACACCTACCATCTTACTTGGGCTTCTCTTACCTAGGACGTGGGGTATCTCTTCATGGCTGCTACAGCAAAGCGCAGCCGCTGCTCCTTACCTTGGATGAGGGGTATCTCATCACAGCCACCCCTCCTAACCTTGAAAGTGGAGTAGCTCCTCTCCGCCCTCCTGTGCCCACACAAATTAAGACTTAAATTGAAGAAAATAGCGAAAAGCACCAGACCATTTAGGTATGACCTAAATCAAATTCCTTATGATTATACAGTGGAAGTGAGAAATAGATTTAAGGGACTAAATCTGATAGATAGAGTGCCCTGATGAACTATGGACGGAGGTTCATGACATTGTACAGGAGACAGGGATCAAGACCATCCCCATGGAAAAGAAATGCACAAAATACAAAATGGCTGTCTGGGGAGGCCTTACAAATAGCTGTGAAAAGAAGAGAAGTGAAAAGCAAAGGAGAAAAGGAAAGATATAAACATCTGAATGCAGAGTTCAAAAGAGTAGCAAGGAGAGATAAGAAAGCCTTCCTCAGTGATCAATGCAAACAGAGGAAAACAAAAGAATGAGAAAGACTAGCGATCTCTTCAAGAAAATTAGAGATACCAAGGGAACATTTCATGCAAAGATGGGCTTGATAAAGGACAGAAATGGTATGGACCTAACAGAAGCAGAAGATATTAAGAAGAGGTGGCAAGAATACACAGAAGAACCGTACAAAAAAGAGATTCATGACCCAGATAATCATGATGGTGTGATCACTGACCTAGAGTCAGACATCCTGGAATGTGAAGTCAAGTGGGCCTTAGAAAGAATCACTATGAACAAAGCTAGTGGAGGTGATGAAATTCCAGTTGAGCTATTTCAAATCCTGGAAGATGATGCTGTGAGAGTGTGGCCCTCAATATGCTAGCAAATTTGGAAAACTCAGCAGTGGCCACAGAACTGGAAAAGGTCAGTTTTCAGTCCAATCCCAAAGAAAGGCAATGCCAAAGAATGCTTAAACTACTACACAATTGCACTCATCTCACATGCTAGTAAAGTAATGCTCAAAATTCTACAAGTCAGGCTTCAGCAATAGGTGAACTGTGAACTTCCAGATGTTCAAGCTGGTTTTAGGAAAGGCAGAGGAACCAGAGATCAAATTGCAAACATCCAATGAATCATCAAAAAAGCAAGAGAGTTCCAGAAAAACATCTATTTCTGCTTTATTGACTATGCCAAAGCCTTTGACTGTGTGGATCACAATAAACTGTGGAAAATTCTTCAAGAGATGGGAATACCAGACCACCTGACCTGCCTCTTGAGAAACCTAAGTGCAGGTCAGGCAGCAACAGTTAGAACTGGACATGGAACAACAGACTGGTTCCAAATAGGAAAAGGAGTACGTCAAGGTTGTATATTGTCACCCTGCATATTTAACTTACATGCAGAGTACATCATGAGAAACACTGGGCTGGAAGAAGCACAAGCTGGAATCAAGATTGCCGGGAGAAATATCAATAACCTCAGATATGCAGATGACACCACCCTTATGGCAGAAAGTGAAGAGGAACTAAAAAGCCTCTTGATGAAAGTGAAAGAGGAGAGTGAAAAAGTTGGCTTAAAGCTCAACATTCAGAAAACAAAGATCATGGCATCTGGTCCCATCACTTCATGGGAAATAGATGGGGAAACAGTGGAAACAGTGTCAGACTTTATTTTCTGAGGCTCCAAAATCACTGTAGATGGTGATTGCAGCCATGAAATTAAAAGACGCTTACTCATTGGAAGGAAAGTTATGACCAACCTAGATAGCATATTCAAAAGCAGAGACATTATTTTGCCAACAAAGGTCCATCTAGTCAAGGCTATGGTTTTTTCCAGTGGTCGTATATGAATGTGAAAGTTGGACTGTGAAGAAAGCTGAGCACCAAAAAATTGATGCTTTTGAACTGTGGTGTTGGAGAAGACTCGTGAGAGTCCCTTGGACTGCAAGGAGATCCAACCAGTCCATTCTAAAGAGATCAGTCCTGGTTGTTCTTTGGAAGGACTGATGTTGAAGCTGAAACTCCAATAACTTGGCCACTTCATGTGAAGAGTTGACTCACTGGAAAAATTCTGATCCCGGGAGGGATTAGGGGCAGGAGGAGAAGAGGACGACAGAGGATGAGATGGCTGGATGGCATCACCAACTCGATGGACATGAGTTTGAGTAAACTCTGGGAGTTAGTGATGTACAGGGAGGCCTGGCGTGCTGCAATTCATGGAGTTGCAAAGAGTCAGACACGACTGAGCAACTTAACTGAGCTGAACTGAGAGCATCAGCCTCCTGCCTTAGGTCTCAGGACCACTATTACTCCCCTCTAATACATTCTTCACATACTATATTTATCAAATACACAGAGTCAATCATGTTACTCCTCAGACTGAAATGCTTTAGAGGTTTCTCATTGCTTTTAGATTAAACAGGGAAAACTATGCAACTTATGAGGATATTAGGGATGATTTTCTCTGTTTCTGCTTTTTTAGCCTCACTGTCAATCTTTCCTCATTCACTTTGCTCCAGTCAAAGGACTCTTCTTTCAATTCCTCTAATTAGCTATTCTCTCTACCTCAGGGTCTCAAATAATATATTTCTTCTTCCTTTAATGTTCTTTCCCAGTTCACTTCTTCTGCATATGCAAGTTGTAATTATTTTTCAGAAGTCAGATCTAACACCACTTTTCCAGGTAAGCCCAAGTTTCCCCAAGATTTTAGATGCTCTGAAGTCCATTCTAAAGGAGATCAGTCCTGGGTGTTCATTGGAAGGACTGATACTAAAGCTGAAACTCCAATACTTTGGCCACCTTATGCAAAGAGTTGACTCGTTGGAAAAGACCCTGAAGCTGGGAGGGATTGGGGGCAGGAGAAGGGGATGACAGAGGATGAAATGAGAGGATGAGATGGCATCACTGACTCGAAGGACATGAGTTTGAGTGAACTCCAGGAGTTGGTGATGGACAGGGAGGCCTGGCGCGCTGCAATTCATGGGGTTGCAAAGCGTCAGACACGACTGAGCTATTGAACTGAACTGAACTGAAAGTCCCCTATCTGTCTTCTTCATCTAATTCTTATCAATGATGACCTTGTCTGTTGGCCTTACAATGTCTTTCCCTATATAAGCCTCATGAGTAAGGGTCTATCAAACATTGCACTGTAGACCCAGAGAAAAGCACAAAAGATAACTCATAACAGGCAATACATGCACGTTTTCAGTGAGAAATGGACAAATGAGTAAATATTTTCCAGGAATATATATTTAAAATAATTAAACAATTCAATGTTCAGCATCTTAGACACTATTTAAATGAACTAGATTTTAAATGGCCAAATAGGAGATTAGGTAAGAGAGTTATATGCTCCAGATAAGTGGCTTTTAAATTTTTTTAATGTGGCCTCACAATAAAACATTTTATTTCCTGATCATATAGACATAACACAACCATATTTAAGAACAAAGACACACACACACCCCCACACACAAACACATACAACCTGAAACAAAAATTTAATGAACCAATGAATTTAATGAATTAATCTTCACTAAATTATATTTTCTTTCCTGTTTGTTTGATTTTTTAAAATGTAGGCAGGACACAGAAAATTGACTTCATGATCCACTATAGATTTTACACTATAATTTAAAATGATTTTTCCAGAAAAATGTAAAAGACACCATGAAAAAGGCCTTTGTCCAAAAAGTAAAGGGTCTGGATAGAGGAAAATAAGAGATGGGCACTTGAGACAAAAGGAACAGGTGGCATTTAGTTACAGAATTAGGAGAATACTACCATGATCAGAGACATGTTCCCATAATATAGTAGATAAAGTGGGTAGATAGAATAAATATATATTTTGGTGCTATTTACTAATAAAGATAAAGAACTTTATCTTACATAAAAATGACAGATTTTATAGCACTAGTGTGAAATGATGAAAGTAATTTTGGAAAAAAAAATAATTTAGAAGTAATAAGAGTGAGCTGAGAATGGGAGACAGAGCTACTCTTGATATGAGATACTGAGACTCTATTGATTAGTGTAGAGATTGCAGGGATGGGGAGAAAGAAACCTATACAAAGTTCAGTAATGTTCGTATTGATCGATCCAACAGGTACTATTATTTTCTCATCAACTTTTCAGAAACTTTTGACACAGTTTACCACTCTTTCCTTTTATCCATGTACTTGACAGAGATATGTAATAGTGATTTCAGTCTTAAAGAAGTCAAAATAGAACTCTTGGTTTTCACCTTTGAATTTGTTTCACAATTTTCCTTCTCAGATACCACCAGCACTATTTCCCAGTCCCTAACATACAAACAGAGATACGCTCTTGGATTTTACATCCATTTACCACCACCCACTCCCATTTCAGGTACCTAGTAATGTGTGACAAACCACCCCAAAGTAATTGATCTCCTCAGTGTTCTGTAGGTTGACTAGGCTGAACTGAGCAAGGTGCATGTGGTGTATTTTGTGTGTGTGGCCAGACAGTAGCTGGGACTAGAGTCACCTGAGACTTGACAGCACTAAATTATCCAGAATGGTTTCTTTATTTCATGTCTGATGCCATGGAGCTGTTTGGCCTCTCTCCTCCTTTCCACAAGACTCCATCTCCAAATCTCACCCTGTGATTTTTCGTCCTCCAAGGCTACTTCATGCAGCAGCGTGCTTTTCTCAGAGAACCATGCCCTTCTATAGTAGCTGGCTTTCAAGCAGCAGGAAGTCAAAGTTGACAGGCCATTTAAGGGCTATTCCTAGAGCTTGTACAGCCTCAGTTCTGCCATATTCTCTAAACAGAAGCAGTCACAGTGAAAACCCAGATATAAAGCAGTACAGAACAGACTCCACTCCTTGATGGGGTAGTGGCAAGGGCACATTGCAAAAGAGTATGTATAACGGGAAAAGATGGGACTGTATTTGTAAAGTATAACCTGCCACTCACCATACTATATGTAGTCTTACATGTTTTTTTCCCAGTCTCCAAAACATATATTCCATCTAGAGTCCATTTCCAGGGCTAACACCCAACCACATTCAACTATATGACCCCATACCACAATTAATAGCCTCCTCCTTGCATTAACTTTCATCCTCTATAATTTATTCTCTGCATAGAGTTGTCAACGTAATACAAAGTTGTCTGTGGTCATTACTACAGACTATATCATGTCTCCTCCCCAAAGTTCATATGTTGAAGTTCTAAAACCCAAAGTGACTGCATTTGGACATTGGCATTTAGGAGGCAATTAAGGCTAAGTGGGATTATAAAAGAGGAGTCCTAATCCAATGCAATCAATGTTCTTAGAAGAGTCACCAGACAGCTTGCTTTTTCCCTCTCTTCTACTTCTCTCCCATGCAGATGCACACACACACCAAGGAAAGGCCACATGAAGACATAGCAAGAAAGTGGCAGTCTACAAGGCAAGATGAAAGTTCTCACCAGAAACCTAACTGGTTCAAACTTTGGCCTTGACTTGTAACCTCTGAAACTGAAAACCTAAATTTCTGTTGAGGAAAACACCTAGTCTATGGTATTTTATTATGGCAGCCTGAGCAGACTAAAACATTCATTGCCTCCAACTTTTCACCCTCCATTCTATTTTGAACCTACTTCACTTTGTTTTCCTTTACTCCACCAATATGCTTTTCTTCAATATCACCAATTATCAATTTACTAGGGTCTGTTTTTATTCCTTGGGCTTTCCCAGTGGCTCAACAGTAAAGAAACCACCTGCCAATGCAGGGGATGTGGGCTTAATCCCTGGGTCAGGAAAATCCCCTGGAGAAGGGAATGGAAACCCACTCCAGTATTCTTGCCTGGGAAATCCCATGGACAGAGGAGCCTGACGGGCTACAGTCCATGGGGTCACAAGAGTCAGACACGACTTAATGACTAAATCAACCACTATATCATTATTATTTTATAATTTCAAATACCATTTATATGTTGACAACTCTCAAATATATATTTCTCCACTGGTGTTCTTTAAACTCTAGAATTACAAATAAGCTTAACTGGAGGGATCACTATTTCACATAGGATCATATATAGTAACTCCACAAAAATAGGAGGGCCTGCAGAGTATATGAGCATAGAATCAAACAGAAAAGTCACCATACTTGTTGTAGAAATTCTCTCCTAATTGCTTCTTTGTTCATAGCAAAATAAGAAATGAGGTCATCAGCGAAAGCAGGTCATTCCATGGCATTGTTAGGAGCTGCCTTGATGTCTATGGTTATCAATTAACAGGAGATCAGACAATATTTTCAGGTGACTTTTCTCTAGCCATATTCTGCAGCAAGTTTTCAGATCTGGAAAAGGTAAGTAGTTGCATTTAACCAGGGTTGAAGTTAATTCCAAATAACAGAGCGAGAAAAAAGGGACAAAGAATTGAGGGTATGAGCAAATGAGTGATTATAATGATGGAACTGTGAACTCTGGGTTGATCACCACTGTTATCTTTGCCCCATTAAATGTTTTTGCCCTTGAATGTCATTTTATCTGAAGATTATAATGCCACTGATATTTCCTGCTCATTGCACTAAGCTGGCATTTTCACTTGCCATTTTACCCTTAACAGTTCTAAGTAACTTGTTTTTAGTTTCTCACATATAAATTACAGAATTCAGAGCAGTGGTGATAGTGGAGAGGTTTTAAATCCAGAAATCTGTTTCTCCATCTAAAAGCAATATTTTCTGTTCCCCTTTCACAGATGGAATTAATACCTCTCAAGTAGCATTTATGAAGTTAGAGATGATTTCAGTGATAATTTAGAACCTTAACTTTTGTTTCATCTTTTGAGCCTCAAATGTACAAAAATTTTTCTTACTTTGCTACAAACGGAGGGTGATCAATGCATTTCTGCTTTGGGATGTCAAAATAAAACATGAACATTATCTGAAAGAACAATCAGACACAGATTTAAGGAGAACAGTTTTTTTTTTTTTTTTCATTTTTAGAACTGTAATCTGCAAGATAGCAGGTCCAGTTGCTACAGCAAGTAGTAAGAGCAGAGCCTGGCTGCTATACTAAATCATTTTTCTGAAAGTTGGCTGGGATCAGCTTTCATGAGCCAGCATGGCCACCCACCTCAGAAGCCTTTTGGAGCAGTGTCTTCACCTTACTCGGCACATCCTCCGTGAGGAGTGCTGCTCCCACAGAAATCTCATCCCTTATGGACCGTGGCAGCAGTGTATTTTTCAAAAGCATTTGCAGGTTCAACATTTGCTCCTGCTAATTGTCCATGGCCTCACTTTGTCTTCAGTCCCTGTTATTTTGAGTTTCCTTGCCTTGTTTCTAATGCTAGATTGCAATTTTATTTTGTTACTATTATAATAAGTGCTGGCTATTTCAATGGCAGGTGAAGAGGATTAAAGTGCATGGGCTCATTCACTGTAAATTAAAAGTGGAACATTACTGACAGAAAAATGTCAATAAACCCTGCAGTGATTAGTCCAGGGGATTTGGAAGGTAGACAAGCCACTGCTAGAAAGATGACAGGGAGGGTACCTCGTGGAAGATACCTAGTTTTGTTTTGATGATTGCAAGTACTTTCTAGAAAGTTTGCCTCTGAAATCAATACTATGAAGTCTATATGTAACAGGTATTTCTTAATGGAGGAAGCACTCTAATCAGTCAAGGGGCTATAATAATAAAATGGCTGCACCTAAGGGAACAAGCAATGTAATAACATTATGAGTGCTGTACTGTACTTAAAATCCAGTGATTTATTTGCAAAGAATGCCCTTGAAGTCTTAAGAAACAAAAGTAGTTGACAACATTTTATTTATGAACATTAGAGTTCTAGGTCTATCATATATGCTTTGTATCTATTAAAATTGTACTTCAGTGAAATGCTGTTAACTAAACAAATTTCACACTTTGATGAATCAAGTAGTTGATAAAGTTAACACATTTTAAAGAAAACACTCTTGCAAAAGAGACTGCAAAATTCATGCATTCTACTTTTGATATCTGCACTGGTTTATTTTGATCTTAGTTTCAAACTTTGTGATAGCTTTTCAAGGTCTATTTACAATGGCACACTTTTCAAAGATCAAGAAATTCCAGTATTATATAGAGAAATTTCCAGGGATTTTAGACAGGTATTCAAAGCATAGGTATTAATACAAATATTGACTTTATATTTTGTTGAACATCTAGATTTATTGTCCCTCAAGGCAAGTATTGACCTTATCTTCCAGTCAATAAATCTCTATGTTCACTGCCACAAAAGTCAATACCTGCTTCATATCCATTTTCTCAGAAAATAACTACTTCTATTCATGCTGCAATGATCAGCACTTAAAAGCAAATGCTTATTAAAAGGAAAGAGCACATGAAAAAATTGTTAACTGGCAAATAAAGAATTTTCTGACTAAGCAAATACATAATCCTAAAATGAATCTAAAATGCCTAAGCTTTTATATGAAGGGTTTGATTTACAAATTATTTTTGCCAAGAAAATAAAAAACTGTTATAATCAGTGAATAGAATGGGAAGGAGAAGAATTAAGCACTTGTTGAGAATTTAGCTAAGCTACTACATGGTACTGCTGCTTTAGCATCCACTTTGTGTCAAGAGAACCTCGGGGGTCATAAGCCATCATTAGTTTCTCATGCAAGTGTAAGCCCTAAATAAAACCAGAGAGTCATAAGTAAATATATATTTCTAGTATGACTTCCCCAACAGCTTTGATGATAAATAGTTTCTCTGCCTTCCAGGGCCTTTCCCTTGGGCTGCTCAGAGATCTTCCCAAACCCGACTCTCTTGGTTATTAACTGACCAATCTAGCCTTAACCCAGGAACCCCAAAACACTCTACCTGCAGATCATAACAAAGGCATATGCCCCAGGTCCTGCCACGCTCTCTGTCTGCATCCTCCTTAAATCTCGCTGTGCGGCCCCTGGAGGCATAAGGTGTACTCTCTCCAGGACCTGTGAACAATTTGCTATTTCAATCACCTTGAGGTCTTTTGTCAAACCATCTGACACTCCAGAGCTCTGCTTACCAAATATTACTTTAATGAAGCTATGAGAGTATATAACTTTATGTTTTACAAATTTGTGGTTTGTTTTTTTTTTCTCCCAAACTACTAAGGTTTCTTCATAGTTCAATTCAGTACAGTTCAGTCTCTCAGTCATGTCCGACTCTTTACGACCCTATAAACTGCAGCATGTCAGCCCTCCCTGTCCATCACCAACTCCCAGAGTCCACCCAAACCCATGTCCATTGAGTCGGTGATGCCATCCAACCATCTCATTATCTGTCGTCCCCTTCTCATGCCCTCAATCTTTCCCAGCATCATGGTCTTTTCAAATGAGTCAGCTCTTCACATCAGGTGGCCAAAGTATTGGAGTTTCAGCTTCAACATCAGTCCTTCCAATAAATACCCAGGACTGATCTCCATTAGAATGGATTGGTTGGATCTCCTTGCAGTCTAAGGGACTCTTAACAGTCTTCTCCAACACCATATTTCAAAAGCATCAATTCTTCAGTGCTCAGCCTTCTTTATAGTCCAACTCTCACATCCATACATGACCACAGGAAAAACCATAGCCTTGACTAGAAAGACTTTTGTTGACAAAGTAATGTCTCTGCTTTTGAATATGCTATCTAGGTTGGTCATAACTTTCCTTCCAAGGAGTAAGTGCCTTTTAATTTCATGGCTGCAATCATCATCTGCAGTGATTTTGGAGCCCCCCAAATTAAGTCTGACACTGTTTCCACTGTTTCCCCATCTATTTGCCATGAAGTGATGGGACCAGATGCCATGATCTTAGTTTTTTGAATGTTGAGCTTTAAGCCAACTTTTTCACTCTCCTCTTTCACTTTCATCAAGAGGCTTTTTAGTTCCTCTTCACTTTCTGCCATAATGGTAGTGTCATCTGCATATCTGAGGTTATTGATATTTCTCCCAGCAACCTTGATTCCAGCTTGTGCTTCCTCCAGCCCAGCATTTCTCATGATGTACTCTGCTTATAAGTTAAATAAGCAGGGTGGCAATATACAGCCTTGATGTACTCCTTTTCCTATTTGGAACCAGTCTGTTGTTCCAAATCTTCAAAAGAGGGTAGGGATGGGGTGGGAGGTGGGTTTGAGGTTCAAGAGGGAGGGAACATATATATACCTATGGCTGATCCATGTTGATGTATGGCAGAAACCAACACATTATTGGGATTATCTTTCAATCAAAAATAAAGAAAGAAATTTTTTTTAATAAATAAAAAATAAACTTTTGGTTTGAATGCATCCAAAAGAATAAAAGATAAACTTAGCAGTAAATTTAACAAAAAAAGTTAAAAGATTACAGCGTTTAAACTATAAAACATTGTCAAAAGAAATTAAAGATTAAAAAAGTTTAAAAAAATAAATTTTGTCTTAAATTGTTGAGAACTTGGGGATTGGGGGTTGTTACTTTAGAATAACCTTGCTTACAAATTGATATAGTATCTAAAAGAGTAATAGATTTACTAATTTTAAGTAGTTCTTTATAACAATTTTCTATTTACTTTTCTATATGCAGGATAGTAAATCTTTGTGGTGGCTTCCTGTGATTTTATTTTAAGCTTTTTCTAATTCAAGAATTTTGAAAATAAGTAGTCTATATTATGTCCTGTGGGAAGCCAGAGTTCTTAACTCTCCTATGTAGGTATCTGAGGCAATGAAAGGAGAATCTTGGGGTTATACTCTCTTTCAAGGAAGAGGATTCAAATGCCTGCTGTGAGCAACAGTCATCTCCTTTATGTGGAGATCACTAACACCATCCAGTAAACACCCAGCGTGAGCACTAAAACTGTTCCCTAATGCTTGATTCAAATCTCTTCCTCTTAGTAACAGAACGGCTATTCTTCCCCTCTTCTAAGATGTTAGGGGTGGACCTGTGACTCACCAGGAAATATAACCATACGTGGCACACATTATTTCCAAATGGAAATACCCACCTGACCTCACATGAGATGTTAGAGCCAGAAATGTGAAAGCCTGATTACTGACTATGCAGGAAAGCTTACCTGGCAGGTTGCTCAAATCCGTGGTGAACTTGCACTAATAATAAAGAGAAAAAACTTTACATTTAACTTAATAAAGCTATAGATATGGGGGAAGGGGAGGGTAGTTGCTTATTCAGCATAACCTAAGCCATTGATGGGCTTCACAGGTGGTGCTAGTGGTAAAGAACCCATCTGTCAATGCAGGAGGTTTAAGAGACATGGGTTAGATCCCTGGGTCAGGAGGATCCCCTGGAGGAGGCCATGGCAACCCATTCCAATATTCTTGCCTGGAGAATCCCATGGACAGAGGAGCCTGCTGGGCTGCAGTCCATGGGTTCACAGAAAGTCAGACATGCTGAAGCGACTTGGCATTCACATGCACAAACCATTGACCTCTATACTGTCTAGTAAATGATCAAGGAATCTAGCTCCAGGCATAATTCTTAGCATGCTTTTGCAATAACAGAATCAATGCAATCATGGAGACATCTTTTTTACCAACTCAAAATAAAGAAGGAAGGAAAAAAAAATGTTTTTTAATACAGCATATCTCATTTAGAGATATGAGTCCTTTTCCCTTCTTTCAATACCTTTTACATCATTACTGAATTCTGCTTTCATCTCTAAAAATCACTTTAAGTTTTGCCTTTACCTGAGGTGGCCAAAGGCCAAAAGTTTTCAATCGTAGTTCTCATTAAAATTCTAAACATGATTTCTTCTCCTGTCATCTAATTAAATAAGTTCCCTTTTTTGTGTGTATTCAGCAATAATGCTGTCACTTTTCTATACACTCTACTGGCTATAATTAATTATTACTTTATCTAGAACTTAGTGGACTATAATTCTTCAGGCCAATTTTATAAGAAATATGGTCTTGACAGAAACCTAATCTTGAAGAGATTACGGTGCACCATCATTATGAGTCTCTCTATGGCAGTATATAATCCTATCATGCAATGACAAAGCCCATGGATCTTGGCACTCAGCTACATAAGTTAGTGGCAACAATATTGAAGATGGCAGCCTATTCACCTTTCAGGGTGGCAGCCCTAATGCAGCTGCTTCTCTTCATTTGAGCTCCAGAGGCTGACTCAGGAGATGGTATGACAGAAAATCTTGGAAAAGGAGTTCATCACAGAGTAAAGAAAGAAAAGACTCTCAATATGCTGCACTTTCTCTCCTTGCCAAACAATATATGGCTTTTGTCTCCTTAGAAAGGGGTTTCCTAGGTAATTTTAGGGTGCTGAATGAGGGACGGAGGGACCTATGATCTTTGTGACCATTAGTCCTTGTCATTTCCTCTTGAAAATTATACTCACAGTCTTTTGACCTTCGAAATTCTTTGTTACTTTTTTCACATTTGGTGTAATGGTCTATACCTGTTTCCTACACTTCTTCTATAGCATTTATTTCTTGTTAAAAAATAATTAAATATCACCAAACTACAGAACTCATTTCTCAGAACACTTAATTCCCTTGACCCAAGTGAAATAAATTAAGTTGCAACTCTTAGAATAAAAGCTATTGTTTAACTCCACAAATGGCTATTGTCTCCATATGTGTGTTGGTGTGTACGTGTGTATGATTGCATATACATGCTACCTTATAAATACAATCATTCATACTAAACCCAATTCAGGAACTAATGCTTTATATACAGACAAATGACAAAAAATCTACTACGTTATGTTAGTTTATTCTGTAATTGTTCCCTGTATCATTTTAATCTTCACAGCTAACATGCAAACAGAAATTCTATCTAATACACCAGAAATTACCTACCACAAAGCTCAAAATCTTTAAAGGAAATGAATATTTTTTGTTTAGCAAAGTGTTTAACTTAGTTAGGGGTAAATGGAAATTTGTCAGGATCGCAGATCTCTTTCAAAGCATGCAGTCAGTGAGGTCTGACTTATTACGTTGGTTAGGTTTGGTTTAGTTTTCTCTTCTAGTGTTTTCATGCAAGGTTTAAATGTAATTTTATTTTTTAAAAAACATGTATGAGAATCCTTTCAGGTACCCTGACCCCCACATCTTTCCTCTATCCATAGCTGAAGATATTTGATCCCCACTCAGCCATGCTCCAGGCTTTAGATTTAGTATGTCTTTTAAAAGAGAAAATTTAGTTTAGTTGATGATTCATCAAGTCAATTGATATTTCCAGTTCTAATTTGATCTCACATCATAGAAACACAGCTGCCCTACAGATGCCGGACTTGCTGGCACCATGGGTGCAGCTGCCCTGCTGAACTCAGGATGTTGGGGCAGAGACGAAGCAGTTATTTCTACACTCAGTGCTCAGAATAGTGGGCACTAAGGACGGTTTATAGCCAGACTTCACTGAGGGTTGCCTGAGGGAGCACCTTGTTCCCTTGTGCACAGAAGATAAGGCTTGGGAAAATTACGTGAGGGGACAAGCACGTGGCAAGTTTGGGTACAGTGGGATTCACCAGGAGAGGGTCTCTCACTGCAAATGATTGTTCTATAGATCTGTGTGGCAAGGATTTGTTAGGAATCCTTGGGCAAGAATGACATGCATCTCTGGCTGAGGGCTGCTGGGCAAGTATCAGGACCCTCTGGGGCCTCTGGGCCCAAAGCCACCTGACCCAGAAATGCTCATGCCCTGAGGGCCTTGAGACAAGGAGTCACTCTGGAAGGAAGGCCAAAGGATCCGGCCAAGGTTGACAAACACTGCTACAGAAAAATACAGTTTGGGAGGAATCATTGATTAGATTCCCCCCTCAAAAAAAAAAGAAATACACCTGAGTTCCAATAATTCAGTTCCCATCTTTTTGTCCAGGAGACCCTATTTTAAACACTTGCCCAGTATTCTATTTTTAATGGCAGAAAGTGAAGAGGAACTAAAGAGCTTCTTAATGAGGGTGAAGGAGGAGAGTGAAAGAGACGGCTTAAAATTAAATATTAAAAGCTAAGATCATGGCATTTGACTCCATTATTTCGTGGCAAATAGAAGGGGAAAAGGTGGAAGTAGTGACAGATTTCTACTTCTTGGTCTCTAAAACCACTATGGATGGTGACTGCAGCCATGAAATCAGAAGACGATTACTTCTTGGCAGGAAAGCGGTGACAAACCTAGACAGCGTGTTGAAAAGCAGAGACATTACTTTGCTGGCAAAGGTCCCTATAGTCAAGGCTATGGTCTTCCCAGTGGTCACATAAGGTTGTGATAGCTGGATCTTAAAGAAGGCAGAATGCCAAAGAATTGATGCCTTTGAACTGTGGTGTTGGAAAAGACTCCTGACAGTCCCTTGGAAAGCAAGGAGCTTCAATCAGTGAATCTTAAGGGAAATCAACCCTGAATACTCACTGGAAGGACTGATGCTGAAGCTGAAGCTCCAGTATTTTGGTCATCTGATGCAAATAGATGACTCATTGGAAAAGTCTCTGATGCTGGGAAAGATTGAGCGCTGAAGGAGAAGGGGGCATCATAGGATGAGATGGCTGGATAGCATCACTGATGCAATGGACATGAACTTGGGAAACTTCAGGAGATGGTGAGGGACAGGGAGGTATGGTGTACTGCAGTCCATGGGGTTGCAAAGAATTGGACATGACGGGGCAACTGAACAACAATGACAACATTCTACTTCTTCTTATAGTAGCACCCTGACTTAAACTACTGCACACATTTAAAACTAAGTACAGTTCTTGACTTCAAGTTCAGAAGCAGAAAGAACAATCTGTAGATAAGCAACAACCCTTCTGCTATGTCACTTAATACTGAATACTCTTAGAATGTCTTTTCTTATGTACCTACCTAGCTAGCTATCTGTTAGTATTTCTGTATCATCTCTGATACTGAACTAATACCTGGATTGGAACCATACACCCCAGGGAACATCTTCAGCCAGAATATTACTTCTTTGTACCTACACCTGAATTATCCACCAAGTGCCAGCTCCACACTAATGAGGATATTAGTTTAAACCTTTCAGATTTTACTTAAATGACTGTCTTGTAAAATAGTATGCATCTTATAAGCTATTATCAGTGATTTTCCTTTTTCTAAAACTTTATTTATTTTCCCAAGATCAGAGGTATACTTGATTACCTCTTCTTAACATCTTCTGCTTCTGTTAGGTCCATACCATTTCTGTCCTTTATTGAGCCCATCTTTGCATGAAATGTACCCTTGGTATCTCTAATTTTCTTGAAGAGATCTCTAGTCTTTCCCATTCTGTTGTTTTCCTCTATTTCTTTGCATTGATCGCTGAGGAAGCCTTTCTTATCTCTTCTTGCTATTCTTTGGAACTCTGCATTCAGATGCTTATATCTTTCCTTTTCTCCTTTGCTTTATGCTTCTCTTCTTTTCACAGCTATTTGTAAGGCCTCTCCAGACAGCCATTTTGCTTTTTGCATTTCTTTTCCATGCGGATGGTCTTGATCCCTATCTCCTGTACAATGTCACAAACCTCATTCCATAGTTCATCAGGCACTCTATCTATCAGAATAAGAAGAGGTGGCAAGAATACACAGAAGAACTGTACAAAAAAAGATCTTCATGACCCAGATAATCAAATGGTGTGATCACTCATCTAGAGCAATACATCCTGGAATGTGAAGTCAAGTGGGCCTTAGAAAGCATCACTATGAACAAAGCTAGTGGAAGTGATGGAATTCCAGTTGAGCTATTTCTACTCCTGGAAGATGATGCTGTGAGAGTGCTGCCCTCAATATGTCAGCAAATTTGGAAAACTCAGCAGTGGCCACAGGACTGCAAAAGGTCGGTTTTCATTCCAATCCCAAAGAATGCTCAAACTACTGCACAGTTACACTCATCTCACATGCTAGTAAAGTAATGCTCAAAATTCTCCAAGCCAGGCTTCAGCAATACATGAACCGTGAACTTCCTGATGTTCAAGCTGGTTTTAGAAAAGGCAGAAGAACCAGAGATCAAATTGTCAACATTGGCTGGATCATGGAAAAAGCAAGAGAGTTCCAGAAAAACATCTATTTCTGCTTTATTGACTATGCCAAAGCCTTTGACTGTGTGGATCACAATCAACTGTGGAAAATTCTGAAAGAGATGGGAATACCAAACCACCTGACCTGCCTCTTGACAAATCTGTATGCAGGTCAGGAAGCAACAGTTAGAACTGGACATGGAACAACAGACTGGTTCCAAATAGTAAAAGGAGTACATCAAGGCTGTATATTGTCACCCTGCTTATTGAACTTCTATGCAGAGTACATCATGAGAAACGCTGGGCTGGAAGAAGCACAAGCTGGAACCAAGATTGCCGGGAGAAATATCAACAACCTCAGATATGCAGATGACACCACCCTTATGGCAGAAAGTGAAGAGGAATTAAAA
>NW_011495021.1:4663575-4673180 GCF_000754665.1 Bison bison bison
CATGGGAAATAGATGGAGAAACAGTGGAAACAGTGTCAGACTTTATTTTGGGGGGCTCCAAAATCACTGCAGATGGTGACTGCAGCCATGAAATTAAAAGACGCTTACTCCTAGGAAGGAAAGTTATGACCAATCTAGATAGCATATTCAAAAGCAGAGACATTACTGTGCCAACAAAGGTTCGTCTAGTCAAGGCTATGGTTTTTCCTGTGGTCATGTATGGATGTGAGAGTTGGACTGTGAAGAAGGCTGAGCACTGAAGAATTGATGCTTTTAAACTGTGGAGTTGGAGAAGACTCTTTAGAGTCCCTTGGACTGCAAGGAGATCCATCCAGTCCATTCTGAAGCAGATCAGCCCTGGGATTTCTTGGAAGTAATGATGCTGAAGCTGAAACTCCAGTACTTTGGCCACCTCATGCGAAGAGTTGACTCATTGGAAAAGACTCTGATGCTGGAGGGGATTGAGGGCAGGAGGAGAAGGGGACGACAGAGGATGAGATGGCTGGATGGCATCACTGACTCGATGGCATGAGTCTCAGTGAACTCCGGGAGCTGGTGATGGACAGGGAGGCCTGGCGTGCTGCGATTCATGGGGTCGCAAAGAGTCAGACACGACTGAGTGACTGAACTGAACTGAAGTGAACTGATACTTGATTATGTAACATATAAGAATATGATATTTTAAGTGTAATCTGAGACCTCCTATTCAAATATCATGTGAATATCAATATTTTGCAAACTTGAACTAGTTTTTGCTGTCATTTTCTAGAAAGAAGTTGCCTAATTCATATTTCTGGCCTCAAAATGTTTAAGCTTTTACCTCATCACAATTTTGTGGTATTTTATACAAAAGCCTGGATAATGATGATAATCATATTGTGATAACCAAACACAAAATAAACTTTAATAAGATTTTTCCTCATGGTTTTAACCAAAATATTTTTCTGAATTTAAGATTTATATTATTGTAAAAAGTAATAGTAGAGACCTTGAAACACCAAAAATATTGTTTGCTGTTGTCTTCTAAAACAAGAATAAAGGTGTTCTCTTATATTTGTGTTCCCCACATGAAATATCTTCTCACTGTGTTTCAAATACATATGTGACTGTAATAAGCAAGTTTCAGGTAATACTATAGACTTATTTTTCATCATCAGAAGTCATCTCTGATTTTCAACAAATGCTGACTTCTCACCTTGAAAGCCAAGCCGAGTATGAACGATAAAATCCATAAATCAGCTTAGGATTTTCTGAAAAGTCAAGATGGTACTTGAAACTGAAAGTCAGTGACAGTGTTAGTCACTCAGTCATATCCAACTCTTTGCAACCCCATGGACTGTAGCCCATTAGGATCCATGTCCATGGGATTCTCCATGCAAGAATACTGGAGTGGGTTGCCATGCTCTTCTTAGAAAATGAAAAATAGAAAACTTGTGAACAGCATTCTATTAAAAGTTACCAAGGAAAAAGAAAAACTGTACTCAAATACCTATCATCCTCAAAATACAAAACAAAATAATGTGCCTTCATCACACACACACACACACAAAATATCTAAAGATTCTAACCTTTTTACTGGCTACAAGCATAACAATTGGATAATGACATATCCTTCTCACTTACAATCACTTACATCACTAACATTTTTCCCTGAAACTGGCTACTAAACAGTGCAACAAGTTTGCTGATGACAACACTTCTTAGAAAAATTGGCATCTTTTGAGTGATTACTAAAATGTTTTCCTTTGCAAAAAAATGGCGGACACCTCACAGGATATAAGAAATGGATAGGTTGATAGGGTTTTTATGAAGGTACAATGAGAAAGAAGGACAAGACGAGGAGATGCATTTTCATTAAGGATATATATGGTTAGCTGGCAGCTTTGAATTATGATCTGAGGCATAGTGAAGAGAACAAGACAGGAACGATGACCCTATGAGTTATCTGGGCAGCAATGACTGCTGAAAATTCAGAGGGGACATGGGCCCTTCATGAGTTAGAAACTGAAAGAGAAGATATACTAAGTTATACATAGATCCAGAGTTCAGGATCAAAGGAAACACAGCATATGAAGATGGCGGTGGTCAAAAAGTTGACAGACAGTATTTGCTTAAGATAAGCCATTGCATCTGATGATTAGGAGATTACTGGAGACATTTACCATCTGAGCCACCACGGAAGCCTAACATTTAAGATAACAGTCTCAGTGAAGTCATCTCACAGCATCCTATACATCTCTCTAATGTAACCCTGATTATATTTACATAAACACTATTTACACATCCCCATGTTTATAGTGTACATTATGTAGTGTTGGCTCCCATACGTCTGTATTTCTGTATGTATATTGTAATACAAACAGTGCACACAGCATGGGCTTACCTCTCAATGAATTTTCAAAGTGAGCACATCATGTCATTGGCACTGAGGTCAAGAAAAGGAACATTACTAGCCACCCAAAAGTCCCAGCCCCCTCTCCCTCTTCCAGTATCTCTTTCCCAGGCAAGGGTATCAGTCATGTATCATTTTAATCCCAGAGGAGTTCACAGTCCTTAGAACTAAATACATGCATTTAGAATACTTAGATTTTTATTACAAAAGTTAGGAAAGAAAATAAGAGTATACTACATTATTAGGACCCAGTTGCTCAATATTTATAGTTTCTATGTCATGTTGGACTTGAACTAAGCTCCAGGAAGAGATGCCAGAGAAAGGGAAGCTGCAATTCTCTCAGTGACAATATTTTAAGCTCAAACCACTTGGTCCTCTTTGAGAATAAGATCAAAATTATATAACTGCTGCTGCTGCTGTTGCTAAGTAGCTTCAGTCATGTCCGACTCTATGTGACCCATAGAAGGCAGCCAGCCAGGCTCCTCCACCCCTGGGATTCTCTAGGCAAGAATACTGGAGTGGGTTGCCATTTCCTTCTCTAACGCATACATGCATGCTAAGTCGCTTCAGTCGTGTCCAACTCTCTGCGACCCTATGGACAGCAGCCCGCCAGGCTCCTCTGTCCAAGGGATTTTCTAGGCAAGAATACTGGAGTGGGTTGCCATTTCCTTCTCCAATACTCAGTTCAGTTCAGTCGCTCAGTCGTGTCCGACTCTTTGCAACCCCATGAATCGCAGCACGCCAGGCCTCCCTGTCCATCACCAACTCCCAGAGTTAACTGAAACTCACATCCATCCATTCAGTGATGCCATCCAGCCATCTCATCCTCTGTCGTCCCCTTTTCCTCCTGCCCCCAATCCCTCCCAACATCGGAGTCTTTTCCAATGAGTCAACTCTTTGCATGTGGTGGCCAAAGTACTGGAGTTTCAGCTTTAGCATCATTCCTTCCAAAGAACACCCAGGGCTGATCTCCTTTAGAATGGTAGTACCCAGGAAAAAGACCAAAATATTAGAGTTAATTATTTGAAGCTTTTTTAAAAATAGATATCTTTGGATAAGAGAAGCTCATTTAAATGTGTTGATAAACATATACAAAATTAGAAAATTAAATTGGGATTCCATGCTTGTCATCCTGGAACTTGCCAATAACATTGTGATATTAGTTTCTAAATGCCCTCAAAGCTCCAGCCAGACATACTACCAATAATGTCATTCTCAGGAGACAAACTAGTTGCTTACAGCAAAAAATAGCAGCCATGAAGTGAGATCTCCCTTAACAGCCTACTACAGATCTACAGCCATTATTATATCTGCATGCATGTCCTCTGTAACCTCTCTCCTCTCTGTGGAGAACTCCATAAAGGGCTGTGGTAAAGGGAAATTGACTACTCTTGCACAGAATTTTATGACATCCCACCCAATCAAGAGTTTTACACCGTCAAATAACTTTGCTTCCTTACATATATTCAATACCTGTCTCTCATTTGTATTACTCCTAATTACATTTATACACACTTAAGTTTCTCACATCTTAAAAATGTGAAAAGCAGTCCCTTGATTCCCACATCTTCCTGCAGTTATTTCTATCTTCGCTACATAACAATTAATTCAGTAGAGACTCTCTGTATTTGTCCCCTCTTTTCTCTCACCTACCATTTACTACACAACTCATTTCATTTGGCTTCTGTTCTCATCACTCTACATAGCTTTTTAAAAAAAAATAAATCTATTAGTCATGTTGTTAAAACTGAAAGAAAAAAAAAGAAGATGAAAAGCCCACAGTCCAAGTTTCAGATCTAAATTCAAATATCTGTCTGTGTTAGTCACTCAGTCATGTCTGACTCTTTGCAATCCCATGAACTGTAGCCTGCCAGGCTCCTCTGTCCATGGAATTCTCTAGGCGAGAACACTGGAGTGGGTTGCCATGCCCTTCTCCAACCAATAATCTAATTAATACAAATAACTAAAAGGCCCTTATAAAATATAAAAAATTGATAGGCAATTTCTGTTTTCTAAAGAGAAATCCAAAGATATGTTAAATATAAGGGAAATACCTAAAAGAGGATGACATCAGGTAGACTAAAGTTATTGGAAGAAAAAAAAATATATATGTATATATATGTGGAAAATTCCAATCTAATTTAAAAAGTTGTCATATTTAAATTTAATAAACTAGACTTAAGACCAATAGACACCAGTAAGTTGTTATAATTGTCATAATTCAAAAATTTTATGCTCTTATTAATATAAGCACATTTAGATATATAAAGCAAAAAGTGAAAAAAAAATTCTAAAATTAAACCCATTCTTCCTAACATAAATCAAAATCAATTTCAGGAATACTAAAAATTTAAATATGAAAGCCTAAACCAAAATTTCAAGGAAAAAATTTTGGAAACTATCTTTGAGACTTTGGAGTAGAAAAGACATTTTTAGCTAAGAAAAGATACAAACAATAAAGAAATTATTAACAGCTTACTATAATACAATTAGAGATGTCAGTTAATGCATAGGTAGCATACATACAAGTCACAAACTTAAGTAAGGTATTTGTAACATACACACTGATAAAACTATTAAAGTTTTATATATTAAAATTTATAAAGAACTCTTTACTGGATTTAATAAGCATATTAAAGAGGAAGCACAAATAGTCCATGAAACATGAAAAAATGCACAACCCTGTTAATAATAAGAGGACTACAAGCTAACATTACAATGAGATAACATTTTATACCCACCATAAAATAAAAATTGGCTGATTAATTTTGTTGATTAGAATCAATGAAATTTATAAATTAGAATATAGAGGGTTGGGAATATCCATTGCCTGTTAATATAAGTATGAATGTAGAAAACCAACTTGGAAAACAGTTTGACATTCCATTGGTAACTGTACATGTTATGCAACCCAATATTTTCACACCTTGGTATATACTTCAGAGAAACTCTGGCTAACATGTACCACTAGGCATGAAAACAATGTTTGTAGAAATAGTGTTTATAATTACACAAGCAGCAACTACCCCACATAATACTTATTAGAACAATGGTTATACAAAGTGTTGTATATTTGTACAATATACAGTACCTAAGACAGGTAGTCTAGGAAGTCAAACTATATTCATAATAAGATGTTATTTGCATTTTCCACTCTTATTCTTCATATACTTTAACTAAATCAACATTTTGCAACAAATGGAATAGAAACATATATAAAAATATCTTTCTTTTAAAATAAGACATTAAATAGGCTTGGGATAATATAAAATAATGTTTCTTTTTTTTAGAAAATTTTATCAAAAAATTGCTATTTTGTTCACAATTATGTTTAAATAAATATATTTCTCAATTTTAATCCCTTACATGAGAAACATAAATAGATATACCCATTCCAAACAGACCTGCAAGACCTTCTAGAACTAACACCAAAAAAAAAAAAAAAATGTCCTTTTCATCATAGGGGAATAGAATGCAAAAAGAGGAAGTCAAGAAATACCTGAAGTAACAGGCAAGATTTGCCTTGGACTACAAAATGAAGCAGGACAAAGGCTAATAATCTTTTCCAAGAGAACACACTGGTCATAGCAAAAACCCTCTTCAACAACACAAGAGAAGACTCTACACATGGACATCACCAGATGGCCAACACCAAAATCAGACTGATTATGTTCTTCGCAGTCAAAGATGGAGCTATAAAAACAAGACTGGGAGCTGACAATGGCTCAGATTATGAAATCCTTATTGCCTTATTCAGACTTAAAGAAAGTAGAAGAAATTGAAGAAAGTAGAGGAAAACCACTAGGCCATTCAGGTATGACCTAAATCAAATGCCTTATGATTATACAGTGGAAGTGACAAATAGACACAAGGGCTAAGATCTGATAGAGAGAGTGCCTGAAGAACTATGGAGGGAGGTTCATGACATTGTACAGGAGGTGGTGATTAAAACCATTCCTAAGAAAAAGAAATACAAAAGGCAAAAAGGTTATCTGAGGAGGCCTTACAAATAGCTAAGAAAATAAAAGAAGTAAAAGGCAAAGGAAAAAAGGAAAGATATACCCATATGAATGCAGAGTTTGAAAAAATAGCAAGGAGAGATAAGAAAACCTTCTTAAACGAATGATGAAAGAAATAGAGGAAAACAATAGAATGAGAAACACTAGAGATTTCTTCAAAAAAAGTAGAGATACCAGGGGAATATTGTGCCCAAAAAACGGGCACAATAAAGGACAAAAACAATATGGACCTAACAGAAGCAGAAGATATTAAGAAGAGGTGGCAAGAATACACAGAAGATCTACACAAAAAAGATCTTAATGACCCAGATAACCACCCTGGTGTGGTCAATCATGTAGGGCCATATATTCTGGAGTGTGAAGTCAAGTAAGGCCTTATGAACAAAGCTAGTGGAAGTGATGGAATTGCAGCTGAGCTATTTCAAATCCTAAAAGATGGTGCTGTGAAAGTGCTGCACTCAATACGCCAGCAAATTTGGAAAATAGCACTGGCCACAGGAAAAGATCAGTTTTCATTCCAATCCCAAAGAAACATAATGCCAAAGAATACTCAAACTACCACACAATTGCACTCCCCTCCCATGCTAGCAATGTAATGCACAAAGTCCTTCAAGCTAGGCTTCAACAGTACATGAAACAAGAACTTCAGACGAACAAGCTATGTTTAGAAAAGGCAGAGGAACCAGGGATCAAGTTGCAAAAATCCATCAGCTCATAGATAACACAAGAGAATTCCAGAAAAAAACATACTTCTGCCTCATTGACTATGCTAAAAACTTTGTGTGCATGACAACAAACTGTGGAAAATTCTTAAAGAGATGGGAATACCAGACCACATTACCTGTCTCCTAAGAAAGCTGTATGCAGGTCAAGAAGCAACAGAACCATACATGGAACAACACACTGGTTCCAAATAGGGAAAGGAGTATGTCAAGGCTGTATATTGTGACCCTGCTTATTTAACTTCTATGCAGAATACATCATGTGAAATGCCAGCCTAGATGATTCACAAGCTGGAATCAAGATTGTCGAGAGAAGTATCAATAACTTCAGATATGCAGATGACATCTCCTTAATGGCAGAAAGCAAAGAGGAACTGCAAGAGCTTCTTGAAGAAGGTGAAAGAGGAAAGTTAAAAAGCTGGCTTAAAACTCAGCATTCAAAAAATGAAGAACATGGGATCTGGTCCCATCACTTCATGGCAAATAGAAGAGGAAAAAATAGAAACAGTGACAGACTTTATTTTCTTAATCTTCAGAATCACTGTTGATGGTCACTGCAGCCATGAAATTAAAAGACACTTGCTCCTTGGGGAAAAAAGCTATGACAAACCACCTATACACCATACTAAAATGCAGAGAAATCACTTTAGTGACAAAGGTCCTTATAGTCAAAGCTATTGCTTTTCCAGTAGTCATGTACAGATGTGAGAGTTGTACCATAAAGAAGGCTGAGTGGTAAAGAATTGATACCTTCAAGTTGTGGTTGTAGAAGACTCTTTGAGAGTTCCTTGGACAGCAAGGAGATCAGACCAGTCAATCTTAAAGGAAATCAATCCTTATTTATTGGGAAGACTAATGCTGAACTCCAATACTTTGGTCACCTGATGCAAAGAGCCCACTCATTGGAAAAGACTTTTATGATGGGATAGATTGACGGCAGGAGGAGAAGGGGGAGACAGAAGATGAGGTGGTTGGAAAGCAAGAACGACTCAATGGACATGAGTTTGAGCAAACTCCAGGAGATAGTGAAGGACAGGAAAGTCTGGCTGCTGCAGTTCATGGGGTTGCAAAGAGTCAGACATGACTGAGAGACAGAACAACAACAAAGCCATCAGTTACTCTTCATGCATAAGTACTGTGATATCATTTCCTAAGCATAAGATAGCTTGCCTGAGAAAACACACAGAGACACACATATACATGTAACTTAATGCTAAATAAACCAGAAACAAAAAACCCAAGCCTATAAGCAATACTGAGACTAAATATGCAAATACTTTTTGTTCATGATGACTCTATTTCATGACTCAACACCCTATATAAGAGAATAAATTTAGTTTGCTCATTAATTCTCTCTAGTAAATTATTATATTTCTAAGTAACAGGATCTGGTATTTTTAGTTATTTATAGGAATATTTCCTGATTTCTCATTAATAGCATATCCCCAGGGGACAAATATCATGTTAGTTTCTTCTTTGAGACTATATTTTCTCAAAACACCATTAATGCAAAAAATACTAATTACCTAGTGGGATGAATTATATTCTTAAAATTAAAATGTGTTCATCAGACACCTAAATGATCACTTGAGGAATCATCTCCAGTCAGGAAAAAAAAAAAATGTGTAAATTAGCACTAATCCCTTGAGATGCTCCATCAAAAGGGGCTTCCAAATTCAGAAAAATATAGGAAGCTACAAGTTAAATCTTGAAGGCTCTCAGAGGGTCTGTATGAAGACATAAGTTTATAAAACTTGGTATGAAACAGTATATATTCAAAAATTTTTTTTCATTTTTTTTAACTTTACAATATTGTATTGGTTTTGCCATATATCAACATGAATCCGCCACAGGTATACATGTGTTCCCCATCCTGAACCCTCCTCCTTCTTCCCTCCCTGTACCATCCCTCTGGGTCGTCCCAGTGCACCAGCCCCAAGCTTCCTGTATCGTGCTTCAAACCTGGACTGGCGACTCATTTCATATATGATATTATACATGTTTCAGTGCCATTCTCCCAAATCATCCCACCCTCGCCCTCTCCCACAGAGTCCAAAAGACTGTTCTATACATCTGTGTCTCTTTTATTGTCTCGTATACAGGGTTATTGTTACCATCTTTCTAAATTCAATATATATGCGTTAGTATACTGTATTGGTATTTTTCTTTCTAGCTTACTTCACTCCGTATAATAGGCTCCAGTTTCATCCACCTCATTAGAACTGATTCAAATGTATTCTTTTTAATAGCTGAGTAATACTCCATTGTGCATATGTACCACTGCTTTCTTATCCATTCATCTGCTGATGGATATCTAGGTTGCTTCCATGACCTGGCTATTATAAACAGTGCTGCGATGAACATTGGGGTACACGTGTCTCTTTCAATTCTGGTTTCCTCAGTGTGTATGCCCAGCAGTGGGATTGCTGGATCATAAGGCAGTTCTATTTCCAGTTTTTTAAGGAATCTCCA
>NW_011495021.1:4673280-4674069 GCF_000754665.1 Bison bison bison
TGGGTCATTTATTTTTCTTGAATTGAGCTGTAGGAGTTGCTTGTATATTTTTGACATTAGTTGTTTGTCAGTTGCTTCATTTGCTATTATTTTCTCCCATTCTGAAGGCTGTCTTTTCACCTTGCTTATAGTTTCCTTTGTTGTGCAGAAGCTTTTAAGGTTAATTAGGTCCCATTTGTTTATTTTTGCTTTCTTTCCAATATTCTGGTAGGTGGCTCATAGAGGATCCTGCTGTGATGTATGTCGGAGAGTATTTTCCCTATGTTCTCCTCTAGGAGTTTTATAGTTTCTGGTCTTATGTTTAGATCTTTAATCCATTTTGAGTTTATTTTTGTGTATGGTGTTATAAAGGGTTCTAGTTTCATTCTTTTACAAGTGGTTGACCAGTTTTCCCAGCACCACTTGTTAAAGAGATTGTCTTTCCTCCATTGTATATTCTTGCCTCCTTTGTCAAAGATAAGGTGTCCATAGGTGCGTGGGTTTATCTCTGGGCTTTCTATTTTGTTCCATTGATCTATATTTTTGTCTTTGTGCCAGTACCATACTGTCTTGATGACTTTGGCTTTGTAGTAGAGCCTGAAGTCAGGCAGGTAGATTCCTCCAGTTCCATTCTTCTTTCTCAAGATTGTTTGGCTATTTGAGGTTTTTTGTATTTCCATACAAATTGTGAAATTATTTGTTCTGGCTCTGTGAAGAATACTGTTGGTAGCTTGATAGGGATTGCATTGAATCTATAGATTGCTTTGGGTAGTATACTCATTTTCACTATATTGATTCTTCCAATCCATG
>NW_011495021.1:4674169-4674665 GCF_000754665.1 Bison bison bison
CCTGGCTATTATAAACAGTGCTGCGATGAACATTGGGGTACACGTGTCTCTTTCCCTTCTGGTTTCCTCAGTGTGTATGCCCAGCAGTGGGATTGCTGGATCATAAGGCAGTTCTATTTCCAGTTTTTTAAGGAATCTCCACACTGTTCTCTATAGTGGCTGTAC
Source organism: Bison bison bison (assembly GCF_000754665.1). Classification (NCBI taxonomy): domain Eukaryota; kingdom Metazoa; phylum Chordata; class Mammalia; order Artiodactyla; family Bovidae; genus Bison; species Bison bison. The sequence continues at coordinate 4,674,335 of NW_011495021.1, forward strand.
TAGTTTGCATTCCCACCAACAGTATAAGAGGGTTCCCTTTTATCCACACCCTCTCCAGGATTTATTGCTTGTAGACATTTTGAATTGCAGCCATTCTGACTGGCGTGAAATGGTAGCTCATTGTGGTTTTGATTTGCATTTCTCTAATAATGAGTGATGTTGAAAATCTTTTCATGTGTTTGTTAGCCATCTGTATGTCTTCTTTGGAGAAATGTCTATTTAGTTCTTTGGCCCATTTTTTTATTGGGTCATTTATTTTTCTTGAATTGAGCTGTAGGAGTTGCTTGTATATTTTTGAGATTAGTTGTTTGTCAGTTGCTTCATTTGCTAT
>NW_011495021.1:4674765-4681965 GCF_000754665.1 Bison bison bison
GAATCTATAGATTTGCTTTGGGTTAGTATACTCATTTTCACTATATTGATTCTTCCAATCCATGAACATGGTATATTTCTCCATCTATTAGTGTCCTCTTTGATTTCTTTCACCAGTGTTTTATAGTTTTCTATATATAGGTCTTTAGTTTCTTTAGGTAGATATATTCCTAAGTATTTTATTCTTTCCGTTGCAATGGTGAATGGAATTGTTTCCTCAATTTCTCTATTTTCTCATTATTAGTGTATAGGAATGCAAGGGATTTCTGAGTGTTGATTTTATATCTTGCAACTTTACTATATTCATTGATTAGTTCTAGTAATTTTCTGGTGGAGTCTTTAGGGTTTTCTATGTAGAGGATCATGTCATCTGCAAACAGAGAGAGTTTTACTTCTTCTTTTCCAATTTGGATTCCTTTTATTTCTTTTTCTGCTCCGATTGCTGTGGCCAAAACTTCCAAAACTACGTTGAATAGTAATGGTGACAGTGGGCACCCTTGTCTTGTTCCTGACTTTAGGGGAAACGCTTTCAATTTTTCACCATTGAGCATAATGTTTGCTGTAGGTTTGTCATATATAGCTTTTATTATGTTGAGGTATGTTCCTTCTATTCCTGCTTTCTGGAGAGTTTTTATCATAAATGGATGTTGAATTTTGTCAAAGGCTTTCTCTGCATCTATTGAGATAATCATATGGTTTTTATTTTTCAATTTGTTAGTGTGGTGTATAACATTGATTTGCAGATATTGAAGAATCCTTGCATCCCTGGGATAAAGCCCACTTGATCATGGTGTATGATCTTTTTAATGTGTTGTTGGAATTGGATTGCTAGAATTTTGTTAAGGATTTTTGCATCTATGTTCATCAGTGATATTGGCCTGTAGTTTTCTTTTTTTGTGGCATCTTTGTCAGGTTTTGGTATTAGGGTGATGGTGGCCTCATAGAATGAGTTTGTAGTTTACCTTCCTCTGCAATTTTCTGGAAGAGTTTGAATAGGATAGGTGTTAGCTCTTCTCTAAATTTTTGGTAGAATTCAGCTGTGAAGCCGTCTGGACCTGGACTTTTGTTTGCTGGAAAATTTCTGATTACAGTTTCAATTGCCATGCGTGTGATGGGTCTGTTAAGATTTTCTATTTTTTCTTTGTCCAGTTTTGGAAAGTTGTACTTTTCTAAGAATTTGTCCATTTCTTCCACGTTGTCCATTTTATTGGCATATAATTGCTGATAGTAGTCTCTTATGATCCTTTGTATTTCTGTGTTGTCTGTTGTGATCTCTCCATTTTCATTTCTAATTTTATTGATTTGATTTTTCTCCCTTTGTTTCTTGATGAGTCTGGCTAATGGTTTGTCAATTTTATTTATCCTTTTAAAGAACCAGCTTTTGGCTTTGTTGATTTTTGCTGCTATGGTCTCTTTTGTTTCTTTTGCATTTATTTCTGCCCTAATTTTTAAGATTTCTTTCCTTCTACTAACCCTGCGGTTCTTCATTTCTTCCTTTTCTAGTTGCTTTAGGTGTAGAGTTAGGTTATATATTTGACTTTTTTCTTGTTTCTTGAGGTATGCCTCTATTGCTATGAACTTTCCCCTTAGGACTACTTTTACAGTGTCCCAAAGGTTTTGGGTTGTTATGTTTTCATTTTCATTTGTTTCTATGCAAATATTGATTTCTTTTTTGATTTCTTCTGTGATTTGTTGGTTATTCAGCAGTGCATTGTTCAGCCTCCATATGTTGGAATTTTTAATAGTTCTTCTCCTGTAATTGAGATCTAATCTTATTGCATTGTGGTCAGAAAAGATGCTTGGAATGATTTCTATTTTTTTGAATTTACCAAGGCTAGATTTATGGCCCAGGATGTGATCTATCCTGGAGAAGGTTCCGTGTGCACTTGAGAAAAAGGTGAAATTCATTGTTTTGGGGTGAAATGTCCTATAGATATCAATTAGGTCTAAGTGGTCTATTGTATCATTTAAAGTTTGTGTTTCCTTGTTAATTTTCTGTTTAGTTGATCTAGCCATAGGTGTGAGTGGGTTATTAAAGTCTCCCACTATTATTGTGTTATTGTTAATTTCCCCTTTCATACTTGTTAGTATTTGTCTTACATATTACAATGCTCCTATGTTGGGTGCATATATATTTATAATTGCTATATCTTCTTCTTGGATTGATCCTTTGATCATTATGTAGTGACCTTCTTTGTCTCTTTTCACAGCCTTTGTTTTAAAGTCTATTTTATCTGACATGAGAATTGCTACTCCTGCTTTCTTTTGGTCTCTATTTGCATGGAACATCTTTTTCTAGCCCTTTACTTTCAGTCTGTATGTGTCCCCTGTTTTGAGGTGGGTTTCTTGTAGACAACATATATAGAAGTCTTGTTTTTTTATCCATTCAGCCAGTCTTTGTCTTTTGGTTGGGGTATTCAACCCATTTACGTTTAAGGTAATTATCGATAAGTATGATCCCATTGCCATTTACTTTATTGTTTTGGATTCGAGTTTATACACCCTTTTTGTGTCTCCTGTCTAGAGAATATCCTTTAGTATTTGTTGGAGAGCTGGTTTGGTGGTGCTGAATCCTCTCAGCTTTTCCTTGTCTGTAAAGCTTTTGATTTCTCCTTCATATTTGAAGGAGATCCTTGCTGGGTACAGTAATCTGGGCTGTAGGTTATTTTCTTTCATCACTTTAAGTATGTCTTGCCATTCCCTCCTGACCTGAAGAGTTTCTATTGAAATATCAGCTGTTATCCTTATGGGAATTCCCTTGTGTGATATTTGTTGTTTTTCCCTTGCTGCTTTTAATATTTGTTCTTTGTGTTTGATCTTCGTTAATTTGATTAATATGTGTCTGGTGGTGTTTCGCCTTGGGTTTATCCTGTTTGGGACTCTCTGGGTTTCTTGGACTTGCGTGATTATTTCCTTCCCCATTTTAGGGAAGTTTTCAACTATTAACCCCCCAAGTGTTTTCTCATGGTCTTTCTTTTTGTCTTCTTCTTCTGTGACTCCTACAATTCGAATGTTGCAGCGTTTAATATTGTCCTGGAGGTCTCTGAGATTGTCCTCATTTCTTTTAATTCGTTTTTCTTTTTTCTTCTCTGATTCATTTATTTCTATCATTCTATCTTCTAATTCACTAATCCTATCTTCTGCCTCTGTTATTCTACTATTTGTTGCCTCCAGAGTGTTTTTGATCTCATTTATTGCATTATTCATTATATATTGACTCTTTTTTATTTCTTCTAGGTCCTTGTTAAACCTTTCTTGCATCTTCTCAATCCTTGTTCCAGGCAATTTTCTGTGCTTCCATTTTGATTTCAAGATTTTGGATCATTTTCACTATCATTACTCAGAATTCTTTATCAGGTAGATTCCCTATCTTTTCCTCTTTTGTTTGGTTTGGTGGGCATTTATCCTGTTCCTTTACATGCTGGGTATTCCTCTGTCTCTTCATCTTATTTATATTGCTGAGTTTGGGGTGGCCTTTCTGTATTCTGGCAGTTTGTGGAGTTCTCTTTATTGTGGAGTTTCCTCCCTGTGGGTTGGTTTGTACAGGTGACTTGTCAAGGTTTCTTGGTTAGGGAAGCTTGTGTCGGTGTTCTGGTGGGTGGAGCTGGATTTCTTCTCTCTGGAGTGCAATGAAGTGTCCAGTAATGAGTTATGAGATGTCTATGGTTTTGGAATAACTTTGGGCAGCCTGTATATTGGAGCTCAGGGCTGTGTTCCTGTGTTGCTGGAGAATTTGCATGGTATGTCTTGCTCTGGAACTTGTTGGCCCTTGGGTAGTGCTTGGTTTCAGTCAGTGTAGGTATGAAGGGGTTTGATGAGCTCCTGTTAATTAATGTTCCCTGGAATCAGGAGTTCCCTGGAGTCAGGGTTTGGACTAAAGCCTCCTGCTTCCGGTTTTCAGTCTTATTTTACAGTAGTCTCAAAACTTCTCCTTCTATACAGCACCATTGATAAAACATCTAGGTTAAAGATGAAAAGTTTCTCCACAGTGAGGGACACCCAGAGAGGTTCACAGAGTTACATGGAGAAGAGAAGAGGGAGGAGGGAGTTAGAGGTGACCCAAATGAGATGAGGTGGAATCAACAGAGGAGAGACCAGGCTAATCAGTAAACACTTCCTTATGTGCACTTACAACTGGACCACACAGAGATGTTCACAGAGTTATACAGAGAAGAGAAGAGGGAGGAAGAAGACAGAGGTGGCCAGGAGGATAAAAGGAGGGAATGAAAAGGAGAGAGAGAGATCCAGCCAGTAATCAGTTCTCAAAACATATTTTTGACCCACGATTCTGTGACATATCAGGGACCAAAACAGATGTATATGGAGTCTGCCCTCAAGATGCTGAAATTCAGCAAGAGAGTCATGACATATATAAGTAACTAAAATCCTAATTATAACTTATGACTAATGTTATGAAGAAAAATCCTAGAGTGACAAGAATACAATAAGATAGTTACACAGCTAGAAATCCCACTAAGGTAAGATAGAGAGGAACTTGGGGAATTTACCATAAGCTACACACCAACCAGAAAACGCCAAGAACATGTAGCAGCTAAGCAACAATCAGAACATTTTGAACCTAAACAGACTTTTTATGTCATTATTGCAGGAAAATGAATATAAGACCTGCATTCAGCCTGGGAGATTTATAAAATAACAGACCTTGAAAACTGCAGTCCTACATGTAGCCAAGATAGGAATACAGGTAAAGGGGAAAGAAACAAGGTGAAAGGGGATATTAGACTGATACCAGAGATGAATTTTTATTATATGTTTAGGATATTTTAGTATATTATCACCCTTAGGCTAATATACATACGAATTAAACAGGGGCATGCCAGTCTTGCTGTATCATTGAAAAGGCAAGAGAGTTCCAGAAAAACATCTATTTCTGCTTCATTGACTATCCAAAGCCTTTGACTGTGTGGATCACAACAAACTGTGGAAAATTCTGAAAGAAATGGGAATACCAGACCACCTGACCTTCCCCTTGAGAAATTTGTATGCAGGTCAGGAAGCAACGGTGAGAACTGGACATGGAACAACAGACTGCTTCCAAATCAGGAAAGGAGTACGTCAAAGCTGTATACTGTCACCCTGCTTATTCAACTTTATGCAGAGTACATCATGAGAAACGCTGGGCTGGATAAAGCACAAGCTGGAATCAAGATTGCTGGGAGAAATATCAATAACCTCATACATGCAGATGAGACCACCCTTATGGCAGAAAGTGAAGAAGAACTAAAGGGCCTCTTGATGAAAGTAAAAGAGGAGAGTGAAAAAGTTGGCTTAAAACTCAACATTCAGAAAACGAACATCATGGCATCCGGTCCCATCACTTCATGGCAAATAGATGGGGATACAGTGGAAACAGTGGCTGACTTTATTTTTAGGGGCTCCAAAATCACTGCAGATGGTGATTGCAACCATGAAATTAAAGATGCTTACTCCCTGGAAGGAAAGTTTTGACTAATCTAGTTTAGTTCAGTTCAGTCACTCAGTCGTGTCCGACTCTTTGCAACCCCATGAATTGCAGCAGCCAGGCCTTCCTGTCCATCACCAACTCCCAGAGTTCACTCAGACTCCCCTCGAGTCGATGATACCATCCAGCCATCTCATCCTCTGTTGTCCCCTTCTCCTCCTGCCCCTAGTCCCTCCTAGCATCAGAGTCTTTTCAAATGAGTCAACTCTTCATATGAGGTGGCCAAAATGGAGTTTCAGCTTTAGCATCAGTCCTTCCAAAGAACACACAGGACTGACCTCATTTAGAATGGACTGGTTGGATCTCCTTGCAGTCCAAGGGACTCTCAAGAGTCTTCTCCAACACCACAGTTCAAAAGCATCAATTCTTCAGCGCTCAGCTTTCTTCACAGTCCAACTTTCACATCCATACATGACCACTGGAAACACCATAGCCTTGACTAGATGGACCTTTGTTGGCAAAATAATGTCTCTGCTTTTCAAAATGCTATCTAGGCTGGTCATAACTTTCCTTCCAAGGAGTAAGCGTCTTTTAATTTCATGGCTGCAATCACCATCTGCAGTGATTTTGGAACCCCCAAAAATAAAGTCTGACACTGTTTCCACTATTTTCCCATCTATTTCCCATGAAGTGATGGGACCGGATGCCATGATCTTCGTTTTCTGAATGTGGAGCTTTAAGACAACTTTTTCACTCTCCTCTTTCACTTTCATCAAGAGGCTTTTTATTCCTTTCACTTTCTGCCATAAGGGTGGTATCATCTGCATATCTGAGGTTATTGATAATTCTCCTGGCAATCTTGATTCCAGCTTGTGCTTCTTCCAGCCCAGCGTTTCTCATGATGTACTCTGCCTAGAAGTTAAATAAGCAGGGTGACAATATACAGCCTTGATGTACTCCTGTTCCTATTTGGAACCAGTCTGTTGTTCCATGTCCAGTTCTACCTGTTGCTGCCTGACCTGCATATAGATTTCTCAAGAGGCAGGCCAGGTGGTCTGGTATTCCCATCTCTTGAAGAATTTTTCACAGTTTACTGTGTTCCACACAGTCAAAGGCTTTGGCATAGTCAAAAAAGCAGAAATAGATGTTTTTCTGGAACTCTTTTGCTTTTTCCATGATCCAGCGCTTGTTGACCATTTGATCTCTGGTTCCTCTGCCTTTGCTAAAACCAGCTTGAACATCTGAAAGTTCATGATTCACGTATTGCTGAAGCCTGGCTTGGAGAATTTTGAGCATTACTTTACTAGTGTGTGAGATGAGTGCAATTGTGCGGTAGTTTGAGCATTCTTTGGCATTGCCTTTCTTTGGGATTGGAATGAAAACTGACCTTTTCCAGTCCAGTGGCCACTGCTGAGTTTTCCAAATTTGCTGGCATATTGAGTGCATCACTCTCACAGCATCATCTTCCAGGATTTGAAATAGCTCAACTGGAATTCCATCACCTCCACTAGCTTTTTTGTAGTGATGCTTCCTAAGGCCTACTTGACTTCATATTCCAGGATGTCTGGGTCTAGGTGGGTGATCACACCATCGCAATTATCTTGGTCATGAAGCTGACTAACCTAGACAGCATATTAAAAATCAGAGACATTACTTTGCCAACAAAGGCCTGTCTAGTCTAAGCTATGGTTTTTCCAGTAGTCATGTATGGATGTGAGAGTTGAACTATAAAGAAAGCTGAGCACCGAAGAATTGATGCTTTTGAACTGTGGTGTTGGA
>NW_011495021.1:4682065-4715270 GCF_000754665.1 Bison bison bison
TGGAAGGACTGATGTTGAAGCTGAAACTCCAATACTTTGGCCACCTGATGCAAAGAGATGACTCATTTGAAAAGACCCTGATGCTGGGAGGGATTGGGGACAGGAGAAGGGGATAACAGAGGATGAGATGGTTGGATGGCATCACCAACTCAATGGACATGAGTTTGGATAAACTTCAGGAGTTGGTGATGGACAGGGAAGCCTGGTGTGCTGTAGTCCATGGGGTCACAAAGAGTCGAACACAACTGAGCCACTGAACTTAAGTGAACTGATGCCAGTCCCAGTTAAACCATATGGGATCAAAGGAGGAACTAATGATGTAAGCTTTGATGTCTACCCAAAATGAGGAAGAAGGTGTTCTTTGATTTAAAAAATGTAACCCTCTTTGTTCTCAGGGCTGCACTCCCTTGTCTGCCTGCTTGTATCTCTCACAGGCATCCTATGCTTATAAATTTGTTCTTTTCCTGTCAGTTTGCTTCTCACTCAATTCTTTCCCCTCCATCTGAGCTTCAGTAAGTCCTGAGACTGGCTGCGTGGCTCCAATTAAAAATCTGTAAGTTTGACTCCCTTCCAAGTAAGGATTGTCCACTATCAAGAGTACCATAATGGAAGCTAACTCTAGGGAGAAAGCTACCTATTACACTGATTAAGTAGTCAGGTACTCAATCAGACCCAAAATACCTCTGAATAGGTGACAAACTGAAACCTGAGGATGAGAACTCACTCGTGTGAACACTTAGGAAAATCACATTGACAGAGAATATTATGTGAATAGATCTGATCAGGGAGAGCCTGCAGGTTAGAGAAATTAAAAGAAGTCAGATGTTGCTGGAGCCTCAAGAATAAGTGAATTCCATGAGCTAATTTTTAAGGGATAATTTGTTGTCAACCATATACCATACAAAACCAAGGTAAGGAGGTTGAATTCTACTCTAAATGTAATAGGAAGGACTTTGAAGTTGTGACCTGATGTATCATGATATTTTTTATGTATATTCAAAAAGCACTTTTTTTTTTTTTTGGACAGGAACAAATGTAGAAGATGAGAGGCCATGTGAGAAAGATGACAGCCACATAAGAGACAACCCAAGATCTAATAATGTCCTTAACTGCTATTTGTAAAATAGATACTGAAGATGCAATGTTAGCACTTTTCAGTCTCTGAAGTGTACCTATGCAATGAAGTTAATGACCTCTATTAAAACGAATGTCCTATAAAGCAAGTTTATTCCATTAGACCACCAGCTAAGGGATCTGTGAACTTAAAATGATAAATTGACTGGCCAGGTGGCTGAGTATCAAAGATAGCATTTTTGAAACTGTTCAAGAGTGATGCACTAAGGTTAATTTACCAACTCAAATCACCTAGTTTTCTAAAATATCATAACTCAGAGAAAGGCTTCTGCCTGCCTCTGGATAACCAAAGGAGTCAAAATTTTTTTTTGCCCAAACTTCTTTGCCTAAAGAGCAGCAACAAAAATTCTTAAGTCTTCTATCTACTTTAATGAAGGTGTGAATAGCTAATGATTGTCTCCTATCAAAGAATTATATAGAATACTTCTTGACTAACAAGGTATCTCTAGGCCAGCTCAGAGAGGACATTAAGGCTTCCTAGGTCACAATACTGTGGTGAGTAGTCAATGCTTATACTGTTCACTTTGCCAGATACTCACCAAGATCCTAAATCTATCTTATGCTATTTTAAACACTGGTAACATCTTACTATCAAATTCCAAGTAAAAAGAACTTGAGACTCTCTCCTATCCTGTTGCAACAGAGGCCTGAAAAAGAAAACTATTTTAATGGGGATTGTTTTTTTAAGATAAGATGCCTTTTATTTTTCTTTTACCTTTTCCACCTTTTTACTTAAGATGAAAGTCAGCCAGACTTTGCTAAACTTGCTCAACAATTACGTTACAACAAAGCAGAGAAAATTCAATAATAAGTAGGTCTAAATGGAGTCTGGAAAATGTATGCTGTTCAGCTTTTAGTATTCAATTATTTTTAGAATAAGAATAGTTGATTGCCACTTTTACTTCTTTACTTTAGAAACACTTTTGTTAAAAATATTTAATTATTTTTTATGAGCTGCACTGGGGGCAGTGGAACCTCTCTAGTGACCTAATGCACTAGTTATAAACACCCATAGGGTTTACCAACAAAAACAAAGACATAATTTGATTTTGATATCACTGAAGGGCCAACATATATATCGTATGTGCTAAGTGCATTGCCAAAAAGAAAAGGAAGAAACAGATATCTATTTCTTAAAAAAATATCTTATATATATACGTATATATATATATACATAGGAAGGAGATTAGTTTCATTGCTTATATTTTTATGAAATTTGTATTAAATTTATTAGCATAATTATTTACACTTTAAATGGAAAATTCTAACAAGGCACCATACAGCAAAAAAGAAAAGTCTACTAAGTATGTAAACAAAACCAGCAATGTAATTAATCATTTATTGACTCAGTTCACATGCAGAAACCAGATTTTAGTTTTTCCTTGACAATGCCTCCTGATTAGGATTTATGAGTTATAGAAAAAACTGTAAAAGCTCACATTATTAAAATGTAAGATGCTAAAATTCAAACTGCACAGTTTACACATGCCACTCAAAGTTCAGGGGACCCTAATACTCTAGTTAAACTGAGAAAGTAATTGTATAAATAGTACACTCTAGATTTTAGAATGGAAAATGAAATCAAGGTTAAAAACAGGCAAACTATAAAAATATCATAGAGCTAAAAACATTGTCAATTACCATTTAAAGTGCAAAAAATTCATTAACAAGATTAATGATGATTTACTTAAATCATTAAATCTTTAAAATTTTTGAGTAAAAGCCTCCCCATTTCTGCACAGCCACTTTCCTAAGAATAATATTCTTAAATAAAAAACAAAATACGTGGGAAATGAAAAACAAAATACGTGGGAAAGCAATGACAGTTCTACCTCTTATGCATGTAGTTTATTTTCTTTACTCTATATTAATTTCATGACAAATATCTAATTAATATTAGCATACAGCAGCAGACAGGTAAAGAAAAAAACTGAAGCAAAGTTCTCTCTAATTCAGACAGTTTAAAAAGCATTAGATAATTAGTCAAACTTATTCACAGAATTGTGAAGAGTGGTTTAATGCCTGCCTGATAAATTTATTTTGCTCCACACAATTAGACCTGTGATTAAAAAAAAAAGAGAGAGAGAGATTTAAAAAAAAAAAAAAAAAACTGTTCTTAGTAGAACAAGCATGGAGAAGGAAATGGCAACCCACTCCAGTGTTCCTGCCTGGAGAATCCCAGGGACGGGGGAGCCTGGTGGGCTGCGGTCTATGGGGTTGCACAGAGTCGGACATGACTGAAGTGACTTAGCAGTAGAACAAGCATGTATTATTCCATTTTTTTTAATGGAAATAACACACAGTGAAAAGAAATCTTAATCTGTTTCATTACACAGATTTTGCTCTTAGAATCAATTTAAATGCATTTTAAAACAGTTAAAAATCAAATCTACCAACAATGAAGCAATAAAATAGCCAAAACAAATATTGTGGGCATCTGCCTTTTTATGGTCATGACCTATACCCCTCCAACTCACCACCATCTGAAACACACACACACACCCCTTATCATTTCAAGTTTCTCTTCCTCTAGTGGTTCTATGCCATGTGTTGAGATTTGCATGCACTGAGCTTGCTCTTTCAACCCAGACCGCAGGAGTGAATTAATTCCACTAATGATCAACCCAATCAGGGACCTCCTCCCACTTTTCAGTTAGAACCATATGGAAAGATGTTTTCCTTCTACAGGAATTTCTAGGCTGGTAGAATGTACGTGTAAACTGTTAATGGCCACCTTATCACCAAGAAACAACAATGTGTTTGATTCCCTGGTGACAGGGTAAGAAATTCTTCAAAGGACATAGTTCTGAGATAGAGCTGGCATGGCTTGCAAAAGGCACTTTCATATATAAGATACCTATTCTGGATACCTCTTATATCTTAAAGATATAAAAGCCTTTCTCTGCACCACCTGAGGATTCTTACAACCGGGCAAGACCCCAGCCTGCCTGAGCAGAATACCATCACAATCACATTGAGCATATCTTCTGTGGATAAAATTCAAGAAACTACTCCTACATGCCATATTCCAACCAGATGTGCCCTAAGAACATTTTTTCTTATAAAAGTATCCTTTGAGAGTATCACAGTAAAATACAATTTTTCTAAGACTTATGTATTAGAATGCTTGCTTACCCATGTCAAGACTCAAACATAGCCCTATACAGAGATAAGAAAAGGAATTTTAATTTAAACGCTATTGGTAGCAAGACAAGCAGTAGTATTCACAGGTGCTTTTGCAGCCTTCTGGGAAGGCTCTGCCATTCCCAGTGAGCTGATACTGTCCTCCGACATCAGGATAAATTACTCTCTGCTCACCAGTCAGAGATCTCCATTCATCTTAATTTTTTGCACATAGTATTCTCTTTCTAGAATTACCTTAATTTTATGCTGCTCTTTTTACCTGGAAGTTCTTCAACAACTGCTTCTCTGTTACTGTCTTCCAAGGGAAAGTTCATAGTTAATTCTGTGTTACTACAGTATTTTCATCATATTTTTGACTGATTACTCACCTTTGTGCATCATAATTTATCTGATTTCATGTTTGTGTTTCCCTAGCTTTTTGTACAGTATTATCATGTAATATAGACTCAACTTATATTAGCTGAATCCTTTGCAAATATGTTCTTAAAATTTTAAGTATTAAATAGAATATAAAAATCAACAGAACATATAAAGGATAAAGAATTGTATATGTGCCATGAAGAATTAATCTGAAAAAAATATCCTTAACTTAAACTAGTAATTGTAGAATTGGATTTCACGTAAATTTTAATGTCACATTATACTAGTATTTTATCTTCCAGATATTTAAATACCCTGAAAGGAACTCTATAAATGATAATTACTAAATATTAATTAATTATTGGAGAAGGAAATGGCACCCCACTCCAGTGTTCTTGCCTGGAGAATCCCAGGGATAGGGGAGCCTGGTGGGCTGCCGTCTATGGGGTCGCACTGAGTCGGACATGACTGAAGCAACTTAGCAGCAGCAGCAACAGCAGCAGCATAGCATTAATTATTAAGCATGAATAACAGAAACATTAGAAGCAACTAAAATAAGAGAAGACTGTAACAAACATACAATGGAGAAGCCAGTGAGGTATAAAAAAGAACAGTAAGTAATATCAAACTCTCTGAATTTAATTTAAATCTACAGTTTTACTAAATAGCCTTTCTGAACGTCTGCCACCTGATTTCAATGAGCTTTATAATGGCTAAGTTTGACTACACTGGTCACCTCTCCAGGCCACAATCTGTTACATGGAAAAGATCAAACAGTGCCAATCTCTTTGTCAGGTTAGTGAATAATCCATTCATTTCTTAGATCAGAACTGTGATCTGTATTTGTGTCAATCAAAGTAATGTACAGGATGTGAATAGATGGTGAAACTGAATTCTTTGAATCTAACTATAGCTAGAAAATCCAAGTAGAGAAGAATAATTAAGAATGTTAACTAACAACAGAAACACTGTATTTTAAAAATATCTACCATTCCAAATATTGAGTATGAACCAATAAAATCAACTTGCCACCTACACTACAGAACATGACCGTTTAAGAATTGATTTATAGTGATTTGTCAAAATCTTCCATTTATTATACATACTATGCACATAAGGTAAACACTGTCTAAGATAATCACCTTAAAAAATGTTACACACCAAAACATTCAGTGCTTTAGAGTTCTGTAATGATCATCTGTACTTGAGTAATGAAGATCTATAACCTTTCATTGCAGTTCCACAGTGCTGAGAATCTTTGCACCAGGTATCCTTGGTAACAGAGTGACAATGAAACAAACATTAAGAGTTGGATTTTAGTTTCTGAAAGGAGAAAATAGACTAGATATGATGAGGGCATTTGAATGCATTGGCCAGCATAACTTGACATTCATTTGAAAGGGAGTAGATGGCAGTTCTTGATGAACCCATTGCTATGTCAATCTCCCTCTGGGAAAGTATTGCTCTATGTGTAATATTTTTAGAGATTTGAAATGTTATTTCAAGCAAAGAGTAAGAAAAAGAAATTCCTTGGTATCAGAACTGGCCATTGTTTGAATTTGAACAACTAAGCAGTTCCCTAAATTACCAGAATAAGAGACTAGATCTAGTATGGGGAAAATAATGCTTTGAAGTGGCAACCTGGTGACCCTGACAGCACAAAAATAAAAAGAATTGCTCATAAGAGTCACTGAAATTTCAGTGTTAATCTACCATAGATATAAGAGGAATAGTTAGGAAATAGTAAGAACTGCTGAATTCACAAAAAGCTTTTCAACCTGAATTTACTGTTCACACACAGAGAACTACACTGTGAGTCACAAGAGATAAAGAAGTAGTTGTCCCTGTCATTTTATGATCTGTGGTTGGAGTTTATTTTCAAGGAAGACTTGAATACACATTTGATAATGTAAAAATTATAGTATCTTGGCATTATTATTCTACAGAAGCTACAGATGTAAAAAAAAAATGTGGCTGATCTCAACAAGATCTGCACATTTAACAGAACAAAAGTCTATGAAATCTATGCAGCAAACAATATCTGGACATAACTCCATACACAACAACTGCCCTGAAGCCTTATCCCTTTTTACTCCACACATCACATTCACTAAATTGTGTTTTCATGATGTTGCCAAGTGATGGAGAAACATGTTTGCAGTCCCTTGAAATTTTTAACTTTGTTTCCACTTGTCTATATTTTGCACATGATACACTGCTTGGCAAGCATAGATTTTTTTTATATAAAATGCAATATCTGAATTAAGATTTGAGCTTTTTATTCCCTGTCTCCCTAACTCCAGAAGACCTCCTTGACTATCCATCACCAAGACTTCCCCTTCATAGAAAATTAGGAATTCTTTCAATTCTTAGGTCCCTGATAAGCACACCTGTCTACATGATCACTTGGACTTCTTTCCTAAACTTATGTTAGAATTATATCTTTCTTCCCAGGATTCCCTGTCTAGGGCAAATCATTCTCTAGGGGTAAAGTATGGAAATGTCTTAATGGAAAAGTTTCCAAGTAGCCAAGGTGGTGAAAGGAATTAAACATAGATGGAGCTCCACATGCTCAAGTAGAAAGGCATAACGGAACATAGGCTGTCCAGAAAAGTGGTTTTGTATCTCTCTGGTATAAGTCAAAGGTGTGTGCAATTGTATCAGAAGCAGGTTGACTGAGAATTGGAAATAATAAGTTATCGCCAAGCTGTGAACAGCTTAAGTCAGATTTACACTGGCATCATTAACCAATAAAACATCACTGGTGAATAATATGGTTGGACTGCATTTTAGAAAGATAGCTCCTCACAGTAGACTGTCTGAAGGACACTGAAATAAGACAGTTGAGGCACAAATTCTGGCTGTGCCACTGTGTGGATGACCATGGATAATTTTGTATCCTTGTGTCTCAGATCTCTTATACATTTAGCAAAAACCTTAATGGCACTTACCTCAATTATGAAGGTTAAAGCAGATAATGGATTTCAAATCCTTAAACATGCAGCTTTGTATATAGTAAGAATCAATAAACATTAGCTGTTTTATCTGTTATCCTATTTCTCAATATTTATTCCAAGTAAATATTATGGAAGGAGAATTATGTATAATTAAGAATGTATATGAAGAAAGTTTGTGATAGCACCACTTCCAGTTTTAAGAAGATAGGAGGAAAACAATTGTTTTAAATTTATGTCTTGGTTCATTTGTTACCAACAGACAAAAATGGCTGCCAAACACGGACAGTATGTTTAGAACTGCCTAACAATATACAGTCTATAATACAGGCTGCGTGACATTTCCTTTGGGAGCCGAGATAGGATGGTATAACTGCTGCCAAAAAGGAGTATGCTGTCTCAACAGCAACCAAGGTGAATATCTGAATATTCATCCTCCAGAAAGGCTGAAACCGGGGTGCAGTGAAAGACCCCTACAACTATTTATGGGGTGAGGTGTGCTCTTTCGAGGGCAATTGAAAACCATAGTGTTTCTCAAAGGATAACTGTCTCATACTTGTACAAAAGGCCAAACATAGGAGGTTTTTTGTGTGAGGAGAGAAAAGTGCTTCCAATATATATTTGAGTAAAAATATGCTAAAAAAATTGAATACAGGTTCAAGGGAAAGATGAATTATAAGTATATCTTGTACAATGTCAGGTCATATTAAAAGCAATTACTTTATAAAATACAAAATTCTGGAAGCACAAACATAACATAAAGATTCTATGTGACAAAATTAATTATAGCTTTATATTAGTTATCAAAATTACATTGAATTACTAAAGCTCCAATATTAATGACATATCAATTAAAGAACATTTGACAATTTTTAGATTCTTCTGAGCAATTCAAGGCAGTATATCTCATTAATGTATTACATTGAGTTCATTCATGTAATAAAGTATTGCTTAGCCAATTAGAACAAATGTGTAACCAATTCACTGAATGACTTGGCACTGAGCTAGTAGAGAGCAAGTAAATGTAACTTTATTCTTTCACTTTACTGTTTTTCCCTTGTGCTCCAGTGAGTCTCTCATCTGTACCTCTGACAGATACATCACAAGGCAATTTCATCATTGTCAGATATTAGCAAGCAATCCCATTTTAGGTGTCAGCAAGTCCATTCAAGCCTATTATAGAGTTTCATTATTATCCAGTTCAGAAATTCTCCCCTTCCCCAGCTAAGTCCTGCTTCAGGTTGGTAAACCTGTACTAGAAAAGGCAAGTATATCAAACATTATGTTCAAATGTGCTTAAGCGAGTTCCCAAGGGCCTTAGAAGAGCTAACCATTTCTTTCTTTCTTATGTAAAGATCTCTAGAGGTAGGCAGCCCAGGTCTGGTACGATGGTACCACATAGTCATCAGGGATTCAAGTTTCTTCTCCTAATTGTCCATATTTTTCAGCTTGTGACTTCCACATCCACTTCAGGATGCCTGAAAGATATCAGATCATTGAGTCCGCAGTCACCCTAGCAGGAGGAAGAGAGATGGAGAAAGGTCCTCCCATTCTATTTATATATATTCCTCAAAAGTCACAACTGTCTTTACTGCTTAGATCCTATGGGCCAAACCTTGATCACATGACCTCTCTTACTTGCAAGAAAATCAAACTATATTGAGAGGTAGTCATGTGCAAAGTTGAAAATTAAGAATTTATCAAGAAGAAAGGAAAAAACAGATTTTAGGGAATAGCTAGAGTCGTTTCACCCAGGGCACAAAGTTTTCTTCATCGGTTTCCATTATACTCTTCCATTTTTCTTTCCCTACTCACAATGACACTATTTCTTCTGGATTAGGGTGGGCAAAGAAAAAGCAAGAGTGTGTTGGTGCCTCATGAGGGAAATACCTCTTGTTGTGTTCTCATGAGTTCCACAGTGATCCCCTAGTGAGATTCTCTGATTTCAGTTTGCTATAATGGGTGTTGCCTTCTCCAGCTGGCTGTGAACAATTCTACTTCAGGACTGAATCTGAGGCAATCTACTCCAGTAGACTATATCCACTGGGCTCATGTCAACCTACAAGTGATCTGTACGATCAGAATTCTTTTCAGCACAATGGCTGCCAGCAACCTGTGTCATCATTCACATCAGGGCAACAAATACTGGCACGTTTCCTGGCATTTCTGGAATACAGCTCATAGGCACTATGGGCTTCTCCCTTAGCTTGGCTATCAGGTAACTGGCCAGACTCAGCTTCAGCCTGTTTTAATACTGAATCAGGTACTAGTCTCTGCCTCTCCAGTTTTCAGAAATCTCATGACAGAACTTTAAAGGGA
Organism: Bison bison bison; assembly: GCF_000754665.1. NCBI lineage: Eukaryota > Metazoa > Chordata > Mammalia > Artiodactyla > Bovidae > Bison > Bison bison. The sequence goes on from NW_011495021.1 coordinate 4,691,977, forward strand.
AATTTTTCTAAAGTTCTCTCACTTGCTCACTGGTTTAAGATGACCTTAAGTATTCCCCTAATATATGGGACAAGGGGAAAAAACAGTAGCAGAGGTCTCTAACAGTGCTCTATCTCTAAGAAAATCCCTCCTTCATTGACGTCTCCTGATCAGTCTTCAAACCTCGCCTGTATACTCTCAGAGTGACTAATGGGAAATGGCCTGTCAGGTTGGGTCACTGCTTAAGTAGTTCTGTATAAATACTTCTCTTTGCATCATGGGGTAAATTCACTTTAATTTTAATCCATACAGCCTCAGTTAACAGCTTATTGACAGAGATTATTAATATGTCTTTTGTTACCCAAACATTTTTGACCAGAGTCTTTCAATATTTACTTACATAACAAATTGCTGGCCACTGATGTTTTCTCCAAAAATCGCCCAGGCAATAATGTGTTAATATAAAAGTAAAGGAAATTTTTCCATTAAAAAAATTAACAGATTTTTGAAAGATATAAAAATGCACAAATAAAACTATGTGACTAAGGATTGACATGTATACATCATGGAAACATCACCGCAATCAAGTTCACAAACACATGTGTAATACCTCCAAACTTTCTTGGGCCCCTTGGAAATATTCGCCTAACTCAAGACTACACAGATTTTTCTTAGATTTTCTCCCAAAAGGATTTGTAGCTTTAGGATTTACAGTTAGTTTCATAAATCATTTGAGTTAATTTTTATATACGGTAAGAGGTGTGGATTAAAGTTCATGCTTTTGCATATAGATATCCAATTTTTTGACACGTTATTGAAACGACTGTCCTTCATCCACTAAACTTTCTTTTTTTTTCTCAAAATTCAATGTTTAGTTCTAATTCTGTGTTCTCTATTCTGTTTGATTGATCTATTTGTCTATCCTTAGACAAGTACCGTAGGCCTAGTTACTGTATCTAAATAAGTCTTAAAATCAGGTAGTGTAAGCCCTTCAAATTTATTTTCTTTGTCAAAATGTGGCTATCCTACTCACTTTGAGTTTCCATATGAATTTTAGAATCAGCTTGTCAATTTCTACAAAAAACTTTGAGAGGATTTTAATTGAGATTATGTTGGATATAAAAAACCAATTTACACAGGACTATGGAGACAATTACTATGATATTGAATGATTTGCCTAGGAAATGAACAAAGATCATTCTGTCATTTTTGAGACTGCATCCAAGTAGTGCATTTTGGACTCTATTGTCAACTATGAGGGCTACTACATTTCTTTTAAGGGATTCTTGCCCACGGTAGTAAATATAAGGGCCATTTGAGTTAAATTCACCCATTCTAGTACATTTTAGTTCGCTGATTCCTACAATGTCAATATTGACTCTTGCCATCTCCCCTTTTACCACTTCCAATTTGCCTTGATTCATGGACCTGACATTCCAGGTTCCTATGCAATACTACTCTTGACAGCATCAGACTTTACTTCTGGCACCAGTCATATCCACAACTGGGTGTTGTTTTTGCTTTGGCTCCATCTGTTCTTTCTTGAGTTATTTCTCCACTGATCTCCAGTAGCATATTGGGCACCTACTGACCTGTGGAGTTCATCCTTCAGTGTCCTATCATTTTGTCTTTTCATACTGTTAATGAGGTTCTCAAGGCAAGAGTACTAAAGTGGTTTGCCATTCCCTTCTCCAGTGGACCATGTTTTGTCAGAGTTCTCCACCATGACCCATCCGTCTTGTGTGGCCCTACACAGCATGGCTCATAGTTTCATTGAGTTAGTCAAGGCTGTGGTCCATACTATCAGACTGGTTAGTTTTCTGTGACTGCGGTTTTCAGTCTGTCTGCCCTCTGATGGATAAGATTAGAGGCTTATGAATGCTTCCTGATGGGAGAGACTGACGGAGGGGGAAACTGGGTCTTGTTCTGATGTTGATGTTCAAACTACGACACAATTGCACTCTCTCACATGCTAGTAAAGTAATGCTCGAAATTCTCCAGGCCAGGCTTCAGCAGTACATGAACTGTGAACTTCCAGATGTTCAAACTGAATTTAGAAAAGGCAGAGGAACCAGAGCTCAAATTGCCAACATCTGTTGGATCATTGAAAACCCAAGAGAGTTCCAGAAAAACATCTACTTCTGTTTTATTGACTCTGCCAAAGCCTTTGAATGTGTGGATCACAACAAACTGTGGAAAATTCTGAAAGGAAAGGGAATACCAGACCACCTGACCTGCCTCTTGAGAAATGTGTATGCACATTAAGAAGCAACAGTGAGAACTGGACATGGAACAACAGACTGGTTCCAAATCAGGAAAGGAGTATGTCAAGGCTGTATATTGTCACCCTGTTTATTTAACTTATATGCAGAGTACATCATGAGAAATGCTGGGCTGGATGAAGCACAAGCTGGAATCAAGATTGCCAGGAGAAATATCATTAACCTCAGATATGCAGATGACACCACCCTTATGGCAGAAAGTGAAGAACTAAAAAGCCTCTTGATGAAAGTGAAAGAGGAGAGTGAAAAAGTTGGCTTAAAACTCAACATTCAGAAAACTAATATCATGGCATTCGGTCCCATCACTTCATGGGAAATAGATGGGGAAACAATGGAAACAGTGGCAGACTTTATTTGGGGGGCTTCAAAATCACTGCAGATGGTGATTACAGCCATGAAATTAAAAGATGCTTACTCCTTGGAAGAAAAGTTATGACCAACCTAGATAGCATATTAAAAAGCAGAGACATTACTTTGCCAACAAAGGCCCATCTAGTCAAAACTCTGGTTTTTCCAGTAGTCATGTATGGATGTGGGAGTTGGACTATAAAGAAAGCTGAGTGCCAAAGAATTGATGGTTTTGAGCTCTGTTGTTGAAGAAGACTCTTGAGAGTCCCTTGGACAGAAAGGAGATCCAACCAGTCCATCCTAAAGGAAATCAGTCCTGAATATTCATTGGAAGGACTGATGCTGAAGCTGAAACTCCAATACTTTGGCCACCTGATGTGAAAAACTGACTCACTGGAAAAGACCCTGATGCTGGGAAAGATTGAAGGCAGGAGGAAAAGGGGATGATAGAGGATGAGATGGTTGGATGGCATCACACACTCAATGGACATGAGTTTGAGTAAAGTCTAGGAGTTGGCGTTGGACAGGGAGGGCTGGCATGCTTCAATCCATGAGTTCGCAAAGAGTCAGACATGACCAAGTGACTGAACTGAACTTAATGGAGAGAATTGACATCTTAGTATTGGATGTTTAAGTTTGGGTCTTTCTTTTCTATTACTTAGATCCTCTTTAATTTCTCTCAGCAATGTTCTGAACCTTTCCGTGTATAGCTTTAAACAATTGTGTATTAGCAATTGTTCATTGTTAATACACATAAATGAAAGGGAATGTTGTCTCGTGCTCAGTGATGTACTGTTCCTTTTAGGTCTTTTTCTGTTTTTCATTTTGGATAGTTTCTATTGCTATGTCTTATAAATTCACTAATCTTCTGTAATATTTGTTCTTACTTCCACTCAGTGTATTTCTTATGTTAGACATTGTCATTTTTATCTCTGGAAATTCAATTTTGTTCTTTTTTTGATATGTCTCTCCTGGAGAAGGAAATGGCAGCCCTCTCCAGTATTCTTGCCTGGGAAACCCAATGGACAGAGGAGCCTGGTGGGCTACAGTCCATGGGGTCACAAAGAGTTGGACACAACTAAGCAACTAAAGCTTTCACTTTCTCCATTTTTGGACATATGGAATACAGCTACAATAATAGTTTTTATGTCCTCATCTATTAATTCTATTACATATGCCATTTCTATATGATGTTTCCATTTATTGATTTTTGTCTTTGTTATATGTAATATTTTCCTGCTCCTGTCCATGCTTGAAAAATTGTATTAGATATTTTGAGTTTTACCTTGTTGAGTGCTGCATATCTTATATTCAAATATTCCTGAGATTTTTTTTTTTTTCTGGGTTGCAGTTAACTTGCCTAAAACAGTTTAATCCTTTTATGCTTTTAAGCTTTATTACATAGGGATTAGAGAAGAACTCAGTGTAAAGCTAACATTAACCCACCACTGAGGCAATACACTTTAGAGGACTCTATCCAATAGCCCTTGAATTGTGTTACTTCCCACTGTGTATTTGGCAGGAAGAGGAACTATTTCTAGCCTTGTGTAAATTCCAGGGATTATTCCTTCAGTCTGTTGAGTCCTTTTGAGTGGTTCTCTCTGCCATGGCTAAATTCCCCGCTTGCAAATGCTGATCAGTGCTCAGTTAAAGACACAAAGAGATTTCTAGAGTTCCTTCCCTCAGCCATTCTCTTTTCTCTAGAACTCTGCGCTTGGCCTCAAAAACTCCCAGTTCCAACTCCTTAACTTATTGAAGCTGCAGGACTTTTACTGGTTTCCTACTCCTTATGCTACAACCTGGAAACCTGTCATATGCAGGACGCGATTGTAAGATTGTACACCTTATCCCCATCTTTTCACAATTGCTGTGAAACATCACCTGATGTCCAATGATGTGAACACTACTATTTCACATAATTTATCTGTTTTTTTTTTTTAGTTGTTTCAAGGACGTTATAGTTGGCATAATTCCAAGATAGCCTTCATAAGATTCCAAGGCTCTGAAATGCACATGAATTATTTCCAGTTATGCAGTCAAACACTAATTTTAAAGTATTGCTTTGAAGGGATTTTGCAGATATAATTATAGTCCCATATTAATGTTAAAATAGGGAAATTATCTGCATGGACCTGATAACCACATAAATCCTCTAAAACTAAAGCTTTTTCTCCAGCTAGAAGAGGAAATTTGCTAACTTTAAAGATGGAGGGGGCCATATGGCCATGAATATGAGTGGCCTCTAGGAGGTGAGAGCTGTAGCTGTTCTCAACCCACAGCTAGCAGGAAAATCGGTGCCTCGGTCTGCTACAGCTAACACTGACTGGACTAGTTGGTCTCCATCACTTTTTGCTTCACTTGCACATCCTCTTATCATACCTTTTTTTTTTTTTCTTTCTTTTGTTAATGATTCCTTTGCACCTAATTGCTTAAAGAAACTCATTTGTTAGTTAAAGCTGTATGAGGCATCTGGTGATTTTCCTCTTTGAAACACTCCCTAATACGCATCTTCTTTGTAAGCATTCTTCATTCCAGAAGAGAAGGTCATGGTACAATAGCCCCAGAGAACATTAGACCCCATCTCTATACATTTTGACGGTTTTGAAATGTTTCATGAGAAGAGAAGAATCAGACCCCACACCTGCTCTGATCTTTACCAAGAACCCTATTTTGAGCTAACATTATAAGTTTTACTCACTGAACCCTTTCAGGGAGGACACAGTGTCAAGGGCACTGGTCTGCTGTGGCCTCCTTTGCCTGGCAAAGAAATAAGGCTACTCTTTTCCCCTTCACCCCAAACTCTGTCTCCGTGATTTTTATTTGATGCCAATGTAGAGACTGGATTTCAGTAACAAGTCCTATAGCAGCAAGGAAATTAATTATGCCAACAGCAGGTGAGCGTGTAAGAGGGTTCTGACCACCCCCATACTCAGCCCCATGAAAAACGCAGCTTCAGCCAATGCTTTGATTTCAGCCTAGTGAGACACTAAGTAGAGACGCCAGTCCTGCTGTGCCCAGACTTCTGTCTAGTTTTAGGTACTTTAGCACTAATTTTGTTTATTGCCACTGCACATTGGCTGGTTTTCATTAGCCAGGCACTCTCATAAACACCTTATATGCTATTTTTCTTTCATTCGTCACAATTGCAATGGATATTAAATAGTCTTAGTCTCATTTGACTAAGGAGTTTCAGGATTCCAAACTCAGAATGGTTAGTTAGAGAAGGCAAGACTCCTGGGAACAGAGACCTAGATTAAATCTGTACTGATACCATATGGAAATCCCATAGCCACTGGGAATAGGATCAGTGTGATGTAGCTCTTCTGTAAAGAAAGGATCCTGGGGTGACAATTTCTCCCATCCATTTATTTTACTCTTTAAATATTTTAGGGAGGAAAATGTGTCCATTATCTGAAATGTGGAGCTCATAAAATCGTACCTCTATCATTAAACCAGATGAAGAAAAGTCTCAGTCTGTGAGGGAGCCTTATACCATGCTTGGTTGAGTCACATAAGACTGTCATTACAGGGAAAGAAAAATGGTTTTACAACCAGAGCAGCACTAGACTAACACATCCTCCCTCTCACTCTAATATCCCCAATTTACAGCTGTTCTCCTAAACTCAAAAGTTTCCAGTTTGGACAACTATATAGCCATCCTGGCTATCATTACCAGAAAAACCGCATAGTTGCATTAGTCAGACTGAAGGCTCAACTAATGTAAGCAAAAGACTGAAAAATATACTTGTCAAAGAACATAGAAATGTATTTTCCCTCCTCACATAATAGTCCAAGAAAGATGGATGGGCCAAGTTCAGCAAAATCATCCCAGAACCCAGGCTAGCAGGATAGTTCTTTTACTCTTAATATGCTACTTCTGACACTTTTCCAGTTGTTTCCATTTTCAACCATCAAGGTAGGAAAGGCTCCCAGGCTTCTCTGTCTTTGGAATTCTCCAGGCAAGAGTATTGGAGGGGATATCCATTTTCTTTTCCAAGGGATATTCCTGACCCAGGGATTAAATCCAGGTCTCCTGCATGGCAGGCAGATTCTTTACTGTCTGAGCCACCAGTGAAGCCCAAATCTAGAGCAGTCATCTTAACTAGTTGAACCAGAGTGGGACACCTCTCCACTCACATGCCATCCATAGATGAGAATTTAATCATAGGACCACATCAGCAAGAAAGGATAAAGGACTGTGGCTTTAAAAACTAGTAGATCTTGCTGCAATGGGCCAACTTTGCTCACTCTAATATTGCTTCCTTTGTTCCCCAACTCCACTACACCATAACAGGGTGACTATAAAGCTTGTATTTAATATTAAATAGTGGTGACGTTCCACAGGAGATTTTTTATTTTAGGTATGTGGAGAGTTGATCAAAATTCAGATCAAATAATCATAAAACACAAGGCCAAGAGTGACAGATTATGTTACAGTCTGTCTCTAACTTTGCAAATAAATATTAAATTCACTTTTGTGTGCCTTTTCTTCAGTATTCACTGTACTGACCTGAACAGTTGGTATAAGAGAAATATGGCAGTAAATAAATAATATAACTTCTTTCTCCTTAATAACAGACTTAGAGACATTAATATAGACTCACAGACTTTAAATGAATAGAAAAATAACAAACTTCAAAACTTAATGCTAAAAAAAATCACAATAAATCTTCCAAAGCAAATATATGAAAAGGAAATTTGACTTTTTTGATATTGCCTAAACAAAAATTCCTGTCATTAATATTAATTCTAGATGTAACCAAATCAAACTTAAGATTATCAAATATTTTATAATTATAATTTGATATAAAATAACAATTACAATAAAGGTTTATACACATGGTATTATGCAATTATAAACATGGGAAATCAAGCTATCTCTTTTAGTTTCAAATATCCATATTTGAAACTTCTAAAAGTAAAAATGAAACACATATATCAGACAGATATCAATGCATAGAAAGACCTTCAACAAATGAACTCTCAGTTTTGAATATTGGCTGTTTGCCAGCTAACTCATTACACATGGCATCTGGATCTTCCCTGCTTTTCCAGGAGTTCTGTGAGCAAGGCCATGCCTTCCTGGTTAGAGAAGTATAACAAGACTTCCACACTTGAAAATTATCCAATTCAATAATCTATAAAATCCAATATGTACTCATTGGTACCCAAAACCTTGTTCTTGATATAATCAAAAGAATTAAAATTGGTTTGAAGATGAAAGAATTGGAGAAGGGACATCCTATTACTGAAAAGGACATTCTTTCAGTAATACACTATTAATTCCCTGGAGTTGATCCATGTGTTATGTTCTTTGTGTAGATCACTAAAATAAATGCCACATGAGTAAGAGGGATATACATAACCACCATCTCATTTTCACTAATACACGTTAAAATAAAACCTATATGTGTTATTTCATCAGCATATTTCTTGACTCCCTTTCTCCCTCAGGTCACACTTGTGATTGGGCTATGCTATGACACAGAGGAAGGTGCTAAATCTGTTTTCAGAAGTTTTGGGTTTATTTTTATTTTTTAATTTATTATTTTTTTTATCACATTGAACAATAATTTGGCATCAGGTTGCCTCTGCTTGGTCACACTAACATTCTTTTAAACCCCTCACACTTTCTTGTATCCCAACTACCATTTCTCATTGACTCAAACCAAAAATGTATTTCCTGTTTCAACTTGGTGTTTAACCTAGATAGTGATTTTCAATCTAAGGATCTTGCTAAAATGCCAATTCTGTTTCACTCTGGGGAAGAACCTAAAAAGTCTACATTTCAAACAAGTTCTCAGGTGATAGTGATGCTGCAGGGACTCAGACCGCAGCTGGAACACCTAGGATACTTTCATGCTCACCGACATAAACTAACATCTCTAGTGAAAATAAGGATAAAAAAAATAACTTTGAGAAAGCCCTTAAAGGCTACCAGCTCCCTTAGGGAAATCTCTAAGTGTGTCTTACTGGAGAAACAGTCTGAAAAGTGCCAGACACTTTCAATAACAAGAAGAGATTTTGATAGATCAGAACTTTTCAATTGTAACAATGGATAAAACTTTATGTAACGGATAAAGACTGTTAAATTCTTTTGATACTTTGGAGCAGAAATTGTGGTAGCGGGTAACTCATGACTCCTCTTTTCTGGTTTATTCCCCTGAATGGTCATTCAATGAGCGCTGAACAGTGTTGAGGTATTAAAGGCTGAAATTCACTCCTAACGCTATTAATGACAGCAATTATCATAAACTAGGGAAGGTCCCATCGAGTCCAAGATCATTTCCCAAAGTAGGAAATGAAGTACTTTCAGTCTGCTGAGTACTCTTTCACATGAGTTTGATCGTGAATTATTATTAAAATTGCATGACTTTTATTTTTACCAACTCATAGACAAATTATTCCTTGCACATATCTAAGTTCTTAAAAACCCATAAATAGCATTTCTTTTAAATGAATGAAAAGTGCTTTAAATAAATACGTTTTTCATGTTGGAATATAAAAATAAACAACAGAATTAATTTACATGTTTAAAGACTTCATCCACAACAATTTCCCTTGCATTGGAGGAGTATAATATTTTTACTAAAATCACACTGAATAAATACACTATCAGTAGTAATATTTTGAATTATAGGTGAAGACAAAGACAAATGCCAATTTGTCTACCACAAGTGTTCAGAGAATATCAAATACTCTGAACATTTTTGCGTTATGCCTTATGTTTGGACAAAAACAAATGTTTTGCAAATGTCTGCCAAGTCATCTTCTATGACTTCCCCATCTGTATTATGCAAATGTGTTATTTCCATGTATTTCAACATAGTCTCATGTTTTGTACATATTTTGCTCTGACGGCATTTTACTATGGTCAGTCTTACAGATAAGTATATAAGCACAATTATGACCATGTCCACAACTTGGGTGAAAATTTGCTTAAAAAACATTGCAAAAATAAAGGAAAAAAAGCATAGTATAAACTTTAATTACATTTTCTGAGTGAAATATTTGCTTCCAAGTTGATTATTTTCCTTATTGAACATGTTTTCATTTCTCAGCTGATATATTTTCTCTTTTTGTGAAAATTTTACTAATATCTTAGGTTGGGATTTTGGTGTTGGCCATATGGTGATGTCCATGTGTAGAGTCTTCTCTTATGTTGTAGGAAGAGGGTGTTTGTTATGACCAGTGCATTCTCTTGGCAAAACTCTATTAGCTTTTGGTCCTGCTTCATTCTGTACTCCAAGGCCAAATTTGCCTGTTACTCCAGGTGTTTCTTGACTTCCTATTTTTGCACTCCAGTCCCCTATAATGAAAAGGACATCTTTTTTGGGTGTTAGTTCTAAAAGTCTTGTAGGTCTTCATAGAACCATTCAACTTCAGCTTCTTCAGCATTACTGGTCGGGACATAGACTTGAATTACCGTGATAGTGAATGGTTTGCCTTGGAAATGAACATTACTTTGTCAACAAAGGCCCACCTAGTCAAGGCTATGGTTTTTCCAGTAGTCATGTATGGATGTGAGAGATGGACTATAAAGAAAGCTGGACGCCAAATAATTGATGCTTTTGAACTGTGGTTTTGCAGAAGACTCTTGAGAGTCCCTTGGACTGCAAAGAGATCCAACTAGTCCATCCTAAAGGAGATCAGTCCTGGGTGTTCATTGGAAGGACTGATGCTGACGCTGAAACTCCAATCCTTTGGCCACCTGATGCAAAGAACTGACTCATTTGAAAAGACTCTGATGCTAAGAAAGATTGAGGGCAAGAGGAGAAGGAGACAACAGAGGATGAGATGGTTGGATGGCATCACTGACTCAATGGACATGAGTTTGGGTAAACTCCGGGAGTTGGTGATGGACAGGGAGGCCTGGTGTGCTGGAGTTCATGGGGGCACAAAGAGTCTGACATGACTGAGCAACTGAACTGACTGGGTTGGGATAAAATATATAATTTTTTCCATTAAAACTAGTGGAAATATTTTTGTTTATTTAATGCCTTTTCATTTTGGTGAATGATAGTTCAGGAACAAATTAAAATATTTTTCGGAGCCTCCCTGGTGGCTCAGTGGTGAGGAATCTCCCTGCCAATATAGGAGACGCCGGTGGTCATTCCCTGATCTGGGAGAGTCGCACATGCCAAGGAATAGCTAAGCCCATGCGTCACAACTATTGATCCTGTGCTCTAGATCCCAGAGCCATAACTACTGAAGCCTGCATGCCCTGAAGTCTGTGCTACACAACAGAAGTCACCACAACGAGAAGCTCACGCACAGCAGCCAGAGAGCAGCCCCCGCCTGCCGCAACTAGAGAAAAGGCTGTACAGCAGTACCCAGCACAGCCAAATGTATTTTTAACATTAAAAAAAATGTAGTGAGAGGTGCTATATGCATATATCTGCAAAGTGTATATTCTACATATAACATCTAAATACAGAGCAGTATCATCAACCCTTTATCTCATTTTTCTCATATCTAACTAAAGAAACAATACTTGCCAACAGAAAAAATTTCCCTCAAATTATTAAATATCAAAATAATAATTACCTATTTTTAAAGGTATTATTGACATTAACTATTATTATTAAAATCAATCAGGTATAATTGAAATAAAATGTATCCAATCAGTCAAATGAAATGTTTTAGAATAGATATTAACAGAGGCTGTCAAAATGTAATTATAATAATGGGAATCTAAAATCAAAGAGATATTATGACACAGCCAGACTCTATTTAAAGAAGGAGTGGAACAAGTAATCAAATAATGATGATAATACTCTATGTAGAGTTACCTTAGGGAGTACTGAGATCACTACAATTCAGATATTATGCACAAATAAAGCAATATACAGATAGTGGGTTGTGAAAGCAAGGAAAAGTTCCATGAAGAAATCATGAGCAAAGTTTTAGTTAAGAATGAAAATATTGTATAAATGTTGATAATGTTTTCCTATAATTAGGCAGCCATTAATAGACTTTTAAGATTGAGAGTAAGATCATTTTCAAAATATAATTCCAGATACAAGATTTACCAATATGGTAATGAAATATATTGATCCTAGATAATATACATGGCATTTGCAGAAATCAATATCCCATCACACTACACTAATTCAATGCATTCTAATAGTATTAATAAATGAATCACAGAGTTTAGAAGCTTGAAAAATTCAAAGGCGAAACCCATTCTCAAATGGGCCAGGCTAAATGAATGCTACCAAAATGATACACATTGCAAAGAAATTTTTTAAATGTGTGTAGTATTTCAAAACTTAGCTGAAGGATGGTTATCAGTAACACACAGCTCAACATGGAATTTCTGAGCTAAACTCCTAAACCACTTTTTGTTTGAAATTTTTCTGTCCTTTACTAGCTCTACCTCCATCCAGATTTCTCTCTCATTCTCAATGCATTTGTTGACACCTCAACATTCAAAAATCTTTGAGTTCTAATAGTCCAAAAATATATTTTACCCTATTTCCCAAATTTTCAAAACTCACAATGATACAGATCTTATTCAGATGGAAATCAATTATGTGTTATTGCACTAAACATATTAAGAAACATAATCCTCCCAGTAATACCTGCATTTCAAATAAACATTGTTTAGATCATCAATGTTTCACACGGATGATTAAAAATAAAGTCTCTTATTGGATAAACATGGTGACAATGTACTGGCAGAACTACTACACAAAAATTCCACAGCTTGGATTCTCTCTTGCTCTTTCACCAGTAAGCAGATAACTCTGACAATCTATTTTACCTACAGTTGCATGTGCCTCATTTGCAAAATTTAAAAAAAAAAAGCTGACTTTTATCAAAATTCATTACCCATCATGACATTTTGTTGAGCACTCACCCACCATGTAATGGAAAAAGAACTATAATCCTAATTTTTTTGTTTGCTTGTTTTCAACATCAGAATGCATTTTTTTTTTAAATTGGGGCAGAGTTACTTTACAATGTTGTGTTAGTTTTTGGTGTAAAATTAAGTGAATCAGTTTTATATATACACATCCATCCCCTACTTGTTGAACCTCCTTCCCACTCCACCCCTATCCCATCCCCAACACATCTAGGTCACTACAGCACACAGAGCTGAGCCCCTGTGCTGAACAGCAGGTTCCTACTAGCTATCTACTTTACACATGCTGCTGCTGCTAAGTCACTTCAGTCGTGTCCGACTCTGTGCGATCCCATAGATGGCAGCCCACCAGGCTCCCCCATCCCTGGGATTCTGCAGGCAAGAACACTGGAGTGGGTTGCCATTTCCTTCTCCAATGCATGAAAGTGAAAAGTGAAAGTGAAGTCGCTCAGTCGTGTCCGACTCTTAGCGACCCCATGGACTGCAGCCCACCAGGCTCCTCCATCCATGGGATTTTCCAGGCAAGAGTACTGAAGTGGGGTGCAATCGCCTTCTCCACTTTACACATAGTAGTGCATATATATCAGTCCCACATTAGAATCAACTGTGGAGCTTCTGCTCCAAACACACAGACCTAGACCCACCTCTGAGACAGAACTGATTTGGCAGATATAGAATGGCACCTTAGTATCTGTATGTTCACTAAGCTCTGCTGAAGATTCAAATACATAGACAGGAGCGACATAAAATGTGCCTTCTATACCAATCAATTAAACCTGCTTTCAGTGTTGCCTATGGGCCACACACTCTGCTTAGGGGCTTTGGGATGCACAGAACATAGCACTATCCTTATTCTCAGGTATCAGAGTGTAGTGCAGAAGCCTTCCCTAAACTAAATGAGTGCTATGAATGAGGTTTGAGTGCAGGGTTTAGGGAGCACAGAGAGTGGTGAATGGTCACCAGAGGGACTGTGGAGGTTGTTGAGATGGTCCTTGAAGAAGAGTCAGATTTTGCTGGCTAAGTAACAGGGTTTGTGGCTGTGTCTTTGGTCACATACAGAACAGATGGAAAAAGTGGCAAAAAAATGAGAATGGAACTGTCAGTAAAGTTAGAATATTAAAGACTTCAAACAACAATGTCATCACTGTTTCCCTCTGGACAAAGAAGATAATTTAAAGAGGAAACCATGAAATCCATATTTGTTGTTTTTTAGCATTGATTCATATGATAGAAATTTCTGAGTATGGTGCCCATACATTTTTATTAATAACAGGGTGTCAAGATAATCCATTTGTGGTAAAGAACACTAAATCAGTGCCTTTCCAAGTATATAAGAACATTATATTCTCATCTAGTTCTTTAGTTAATAATTTATAATACCCAAGTTTTAAGATATAATTTTAATGATTGTTAAATCTCAATATATATTAATTAAATCTAACTTCAATTACAATTACTAATAAATTCAAGTCTACTAAAATGATGACTACTGAAATAAGTTTTATCTAGGTAGTGGAAAACAGATAAAAACAATTTATTATTCTCTCAATTGATGTATGCTGGGTAAATGGCTCTATTTTCTAAACATCTTAAGCATATTTCAGCCCACTATTAGGCTCCAACTGGCCTGAGACCTATACACAGAATTTACTAAACCTTAAGTATGAGTACACTACTATGCTGATCAGAACATTTTAGATTAGAACTCTGTCAATCCATTATGTAAAGACTGTTTATTAATGTAGGAAGAAAGTGGCATCCTAGCAACTAATCAGAAAACTACAAAAAATAGTAGAGCTTGATAAATATAGTAGGGTAATGGTGTTAGAGTGGTGAGAGGACAGATTTAAAATTGCTCGGGAGGCAAAATTGATAGCATTTTCTAAATGAGTATATTGGAAAATTAATAAGATAGAGGAGTCAAAGTTCCCAAGCAGTTTCTAGTTCAGGCATCTGTGGTGATCTAAAATTCATTCCCTTACTCACCAGGCAGCTACCAAGGTACTGGATTGATGGAATCACCTAAGGACCAAAAGCAGAACCTTCCAGACACAATCCTCTCTGGGATCAAAAAGAATCAGTACACAAGATGTTTTTATCTCCTTTCTGTCAAAATTCAATAAATTCAATCATATACATTATCTTTTCCATTTATATGCACTATATGTTTAAGGTATTAAATATTTTCCTTGCTTTTCTATTTACCCAGTTCTTTCCTATCTACATGAGAAACATTCATCTAGGTTTCCGGAGACGAACACTGCTGCTGCTCCTGCTGAGTCCCTTCAGTTGTCTCCGACTCTTTGTGACCCCATAGACGGCAGCCCACCAGGCTTCCCCGTCCCTGGGATTCTCCAGGCAAGAACACTGGAGTGGGTTGCCATTTCCTTCTCCAGTGCATGAAAGTGAAAAGTGAAGTGAAGACGCTCAGTCGTCTCCGACTCTTAGCGACCCCATGGACTGCAGCCCACCAGGCTCCTCTGTCCATGGGATTTTCCAGGCAAGAGTACTGGAGTGGGCTGCCATTGCCTTCTCCTGTACCTACCTCATAAAGTAAAAAGAAATAACCACCAAGAAGACAGAGGTCTTTGTATATCATATATACCAAGATGAAGGTGCATTTGATCAAAAACTAGTCTTCTATTTAATCAGCTACCTGTGCCCTTAAAAAATACCCAACTTCCTTCCTTCTATTAAGTAAAGTGAATTCGTTTAGTCATGTCCAACTCTTAGCAACCCAATGGACTGGAGCCAGCCAGGCTCCTCTGTCCATGTGGTTTTCCAGGCAAGAATACTGGAGTGGGTTGACATTTCCTTCTCCAGTTGCTTCTATTATTTTTCCTTTAAGCAAACTTCATATACCAGTATTCAAGACAATATATCACTATTTGATTCAGTTTTATTATCTTTGTAATTTTTACTACTAGATCAGTATTATTTTATCATTGTAAATATACAGTATATCAGCTATAATATTAAATCTCTTTTGTGAACAGATTTCCATCATTGTTTTCATGTGAAAAGAGCACTCCAATTTTAAATTCTTATAATAAATTAATCTTTAGACTATAACAGTAAAAGTTAAAAATCACTAAGTATTTGTTCATTAATAAAGGAAACTTGCAAATTAAATTAACTAACCTCAAGTTAAGTTATTTAAGATTCCTGGATACTAGTTAGAATGTTTTAAAGATTATGATTTCATACAAATCAATATAAATGTGAATAGTATGATGAAATCATGCTTTTTTTTTTTTGCTACTCAATAAATAGATTCTTCAGATAGTATTCACTGAGAAAAATCTGTAGGGGTGTGAAAGAAAATGAAGAATATACTTCCTGGAGGCCTATTATAATGTAATTTAACAATCTGTATCTAAATATGGTCCCTACCCCCATCTGACTTTTTGGAATTATATTTCCTCACATTCAGTCTCTGTAGCCATGCTTGAGATGCATTTGTCCCTCAAAGAAACTTGAGAAAGAGACAAAAACTTTTGACATCCACAGCGTTTCATGACCCTTTCCAAAGCACGGAGGTAATTAACTAGTGATTGAGAAAACTTTCTGCCAAACTATGGGAGTATCCTAAAATAGGTTAGCAGTTAACAAGCCAAAGATATTTCAGACTTTCCCAGTGTTCACCACTGTGTAGCCTTATTCACTAAGATTACAAAAGTCTCCACTAACAAAGATACATTGTGATTTTTACAAATGCGGAATGAACCACAAAAGATGTACAGTTCGGTCTGAATGTTTAAAAATAATTCTTATTTCCAGGCAGAAGTTTCTTCGCGGTTATAAAATGAATCAGAATCAGGCTTAGATACACCTGATCACAAAGAAAAAATTGATTTTTCAGGAAAACTGTGCTCATTGACACATTTAGGTTTGGATGCAGCAGGAAAAAGACTGCTGTTTTCATTAGAAAAATATATTAGGGAGTTTGGGATCAGCAGGTACACACTGCTGTATTTAAAATGGATAACCAACAAGGTCCTTTTGTATAGCACAGGGAAGTCTTCAAAGTTAAAAGTTATGAGGCAGCCTAGATGGAAGGGGAGTTTGGGGGAGAATGGATACATACTTATGTATAGCTGAGTCCCTTCACTGTTCACCTGAAACTATCAATAGTGTTAATTGGCTATACCTCAATATAAAATAAAAGGTTAATAAAAAAAGAAAAATCCATGAAGAAATCTCTGGTAATACAAGGATAAGAAACAAGAAAATGTTGGTACTCCCTTAGGATTCTTCAGAAACATTGGAAACAATCCTGACTTTTTTAGACCATAAAGAATGGAGGTTTGGTCACTTTACTTGCATATTCACAAGTAGGCTGCCATGAAAAGGCTTGAGAACATGGACACCCCATCATTACTCATGTATCATCTTGCTCCATCAGTATTAACAGATCTAACCCTAACAGCCTTATTTAATGTCATGTGTAAAAGCCAGTCTCTCTGGTGCCTTGGAACAAGACACAATTGGCCACCAGCCCGGAAAGGAGCTCCAGAGAAAGGAAGGAATGACAAGTGCATGTCCTGGGGTTATTCCAGAAGGTAAGTGAAAGTGAAGTGAAAGTGAAAGTTGCTCAGTCATGTCTGACTCTTTGCGACCCCATGGACTACACAGTCCATGGAATTCTCCAGGCTAGAATACTGGAGTGGGTAGCCTTTCCCTTCTCCAGGGGATCTTCCCAACCCAGGGGTTGAACCCAGGTCTCCTGTATTGCAGGCAGATTCTTTACCAGCTGAGCCACAAGGAAAGCCCTCCAGAAGATAGGAGGGTGAGAAAATACAGGTGAAAGATAAAAGTGGCCAGGAAATCAGAATGTACACTCCCTTCTATGGAGAAAGGAGCAAATGGGTTCCACTGGATACTACCATTCAGTTCAGTTCAGTCGCTCAGTCCTGTCAGACTTTTTGATACCCCATGCACTGAAGCATGCCAGGCTTCCCTGTCCATCACCAACTCCTGGAGTTTGCTCAAACTCATGTCCATTGAGTTGGTGATGCCATCCAACCATCTCTGTTGTCCCTTTCTCCTCCTCCTCCCACCCTCAATCTTTCCTAGCATCAGGGTCTTTTCAAATGAGTCAGTTCTTCGCATTAGGTGGCCAAAGTATTGGAGTTTCAGCTTCAGCATCAGTCTGTAGCTAAAATAAGTATTCAGAATAAAATTCCTCAAACACATATGTGCATAAAGCTGTTATATACACAGTCTTTTAGAGAGGGTCAGACTTGAGTACTCAGAAAAAAAGCTATTTCAAAATTATGTTCCCCAAACACTCAACTTGAAAAGCAAGGAGCTAAGAAACAGATGGGTGGGTGCAATTGTTTTGGTAAAATGGTGGGAAAAGGGTTTTTAGTTGGTATCCCAGAAGAGATGCTAGATTTTGAAGGCAGTTGGGCAGGGGAGGAGGCAGACAAGGTTGTTAAGTTAGGGCGCAGAGATACACACATCTGATCACCAGATTCTTGTCAGCTTGTTGGGATCACAGACACAAATGCAATAAGTAGTTGAAATGTATCAACTCCTAATTTTTGTACATTTTACTCTTACCTGTGCTTCTGGGGCTATTTACATCTACTGCATCTGTATGTAGATATACTGTAGAATGAAACGCCACTGCACATTCTGTTCTCAACTCTACTCAGGGACAACAGGCTGGTAGTTTATTTAAATTTATCTAATTTAATTTTTTAATGATGTCTGTGCTTTGTAAATGGCTAACAAATCTTAAATGTATTAATAATTGGCTCTTGTTAACTAGTATGTACCAGGTCCAACATATCACGGAATTTGCCAGGCTATAGCAGAAGGTGGCAGCTGTCCTACCATAGCAGTGATATCCACATCATAGAATAGCTAAGCAGATCAGACCCTGTAATTTAGTGGAAGAGGAGGGCCAGCACCTGCTTTGCACAGGGTAAAGCTAAAAAGCACAGATGCTAGGGGAGAAGTGTTAGGTCCAAGTACTTCTGAGATGCTTGGGGGATCGCCAGTAATATAGTCAGGGGAAACAAAGAGAACTAGGATCCTATGAGTACAGGTGAGTCATGAATGTTTGGGTTATTCATTTCAATGTAATATAAAGTATATTCACAAGTTGTCTGGCTCCGGACAACATTCGCATGATCCCTATTCACAGATTCAAGAGACTGGTTTGCCCTAGATCTCTTCAGGTGGTAGCTTTATGATCCCCAGATTGCAGCTAGGGCTCTGAGATCCTGTTTTCAGTAGTTCAGACAGGGGCTTCCTGGTTGGAGACATCAAGGTTTCCTTGCATGGTAAGTGCCAAGTTATTGATATTAGAATTCTTCCTGAAGGTTCAATCTAAAGCTTGCTCTCCGGGCTTTCCAATGATAGTGCAAACACTTTATTTCTTATATTACATACACTTTGCTTAAACTAGAGTATTTTCTGTGTTCTGAAAATGGAAGCCTCTTTCTATTGGAGGAATTGTGAGGAAGAAAAAATTATAAAACAAGCTTTAAAGTATAAAATATAAACAATTGATCATTAGGCTATTTTAAAATTGAATTTTTATTTATTCAAGGTGCACTTTCATTAACTAACTGAATAAGATTCTATGCCAAGTTATTGTAAGAAACTTAATGATGTGTAACAGTTGATGAAGAGAATCCTTGAGTGTACTTATTCTTCACAGAGATTACTACAAGTATTATTTGTATTATTTTATGAAGTTTTCAATCTTAAATACTTGAAAATAGCTTTTTATAATAGAAAATCCAAGAGAAAGCCTATTATTTTCTTTTTATAAGGTACTTACAAATATTACAAGTCAGAAGAATTATTGTAAATGATAGTATTAGCTCAGCCAGAAATCTATCCACATCATTCAATTTCCTCACCAGAAATCTGAGCAGCAGAGAGAATTAAATTGGTTTACTGTAATCTGTAACGTTTATTAAGTACTGATTTACCAAGAATTCTTCAACAATTCTTAAAGCACTATCATACACTAATCAACATCACTCTTGTAAAGTTGGCAAGCTTTATTTCCTCCTCTGTTTTTATCAACCATTACAAAGCTTAAAGGCAAATCACTATAAGTTCTATAAGGTTCTGAATCATTTCATTTGTAATATCCACAAAACCCTTGTACACTTTATCTTTGCTTCATGCTACAAACACCGACTACATATCCACAACTCAAACAGCTAACAATCCAAAGGCCAAGCTTTCTTCACACCCTAGTTCTTTCACACCAACTGTCCAAAGCAAAACATAAGCAATAAGCATTCCTGCTTTTATCAAACCAGTGTTACTTCCCTGGGGCTCAAACACTGCAGGTTGAAGGCAATGTCTGTTTTTTCCTTTTTGAAGATGAAAATCCTTTACTGAGGAAATGTGCCAAGAATTAAAAATAGGAACATCTGGCTTTGATCAAAACAGCTTTCTGTTTTTAAAGAATTATCCAACCACAGGGACTTTTAGACAGTAATTGCAATATTGTGGTCAGGTCCTAAGTTTACTTCAATTATTCATTCAATATTTCTTTTAAGTGAGGGTTTTTTTTGCCTTTGAATACTTAAACATCATATATTTTCATATGCTATTCAAGTAACTAACAGAGTTTCTAGCAGATTTAATAAAAGATCATGCCAATAAGTTTCAGGAAAAAAATGAATTGATATTCAGGGTAATCTATTTCAAAGAAATTTTCTGTCAGATTCTCTTATAATCCCAGATGAAGAAAATTAGAACCTATGGTTTCTAGAGCACAACTTATTCAGACAAAAAGGGTCATATTTTTAAAAACTGAATGTCAAGATCTAAATTTAATGTTTATATCTTGGGAACTATAAAAATTATCTTCTCAAAAGGATTATAAAATGATATAACCATGAATTACTAATACCACCACACCAAAAAAATCCCTGAGAGATCCAGACCTTACCCTAAATACCTGTAAATATATAATACAAAAATCAAGAAGCAAAGTTGTTTGTATGAATAACCACTATTGTAGGAGATAACTTTGGGGACAATAATTAGCTTATATTTTAGGGTAGGAATGTTTCTGATGGGATCCTGTATATTAAAAGAGAACTGTTCTGTAGTATCTCTTTATTAATAGCTATTTGTTGAAATCTGGCTAAAGATTCAAAAAGGAGAGTATCAAAGGACATGGTTGGAGGTATGGGGAAGTAGCAATCACTTAAGTAGAAGGTAAGAGGTGGGAGTTAGAATCAGCAAAGAAAAAGAGCACCAAGAAGGGAGCCATAGTGAGTGACATTAGTTATGAAACATATCATCTTTTCTTGGGATAGATAAAATGCTGCCATGTAGACGAATATCTGACATCTCCTCACCTGTAAATTCAGTTTATTTGGAAAGTATTATGATTTACAAATAAAAGCTCCTGTACTGAGAACAACTACACTTGTATGGCAAGAGCCTAAAACCAGAGTTCAGAATGAGAGTAAGAGCAAAGGTTAAGGTGTTCAGTCTGGGGCCGTCACCAGGTATTTATCTGTAGCCTTTAATTATGTATCAAAAATTAAGAACAGAGGCCACAGTTCAGAGGAAGGCAGTATGATCACCAAAACCCATCACTTTGGGACTCAGGAGTGACTCGGCCTACATTATTTGGCATCTCTGAAGCTTGATTCTTCATCAATGGAATGAAAAATTACACTGAATCTCCATGGTTTCTTAATTCTAAAATTCAGTGATTCCACAGGTTTTTAAACTGCCATGTAGTTCATGAGAACATTTTGTACATGTTTATTCATTCATATTGACAAATTAGTAATCTTCTTACTCAAAAAGTGAAATATGCTGAAATAGTAAAGCACTGATGTCTCAAGAAAAAAGCTATCCCCATTTATTAATCTTCATCTCCAGCTATTTCAAATCATCAGGTATTTATTGAGCTCTGACTTTCATAAGGCACTATGCTAGGACTATTAGGAATACAGAGAGGACTAAAATGGCACATTTGTAATCAAGAAACAAAACAAGGAGCAATAAGATTTACACTTACAATGAACTAAGTTAAGTCAGTGACATAAATTCATGAGCACAAAGAAGTAACTTAGAAATCCCTTGGGTCAGATTGCTAATTAGTAAAATGAAACTAATAATAGTTCCTATGAAATAAGGTATTAAGTGGATTAAGAAGATGGCAGAGGAATAGGAAGGTGAGACCACTTTCTCCCCCACAAATTCATCAAAAGAACATTTAAACGCTGAGTAAATTCCACAAAACAACTTCTGAATGCTGGCAGATGACATCAGGCACCCAGAAAAGCAGCCCATTGTCTTCAAAAGAAGGTAGGAAAAATATAAAAGACAAAAAAAGAGACAAAAGAGGTAGGGATGAAGCTCCGTCCCGGGAAGGGAGTCTTAAAAAGAGAGAAGTTTCCAAACACCAGGAAACATTCTCACTGCCAAGTCTGTGGTGAGCCTTGGAAAGCACAGAGGGCAACATAATAAGGAGGAAAAATAAGTAAATAATTAAAACCCACAGATTACGAGCCCAACAGTAACTCCCCCAGCGGAGAAGCAGCGCAGACGCCTTCACCTGCCACAGGCAAGCGGAGGCTGGGCAGGGAGGCGCAGGCTGCATTGCTTAGAGTAAGGATCAGGCCTGAATGCCCCGAGGCTATTCAAAGAAAACTAATCTGGGCTAGCAAACCAGACTGTGGGATAGCTACCACGCAAAAAGCCCTAAGACACTGCCAGGGCTGTGCACAGAACAAAGGGCTGAACAGAACTAGCTGGCTACAGACCATCTCCCTCCGGTGACAGGCAGCCAGAGCCAGAAGGGGGCAACTGCAGCCCCAGAGAGACATTATCTACCTAACTGCAAGCAGGCTTCTTTGCTAACTAAGACTTCTTGGGGTTCTGGACAGTCATCATCCTCCTGAGAAGGTGTGCCGGTTGTACACCCAGAAAACCGAGCAGCAGGGACGGGATAGGCAATAAGTTACAGTGACCGCACTCGCCAAACACCTCATCACCCAAGCTGCTGGGAGCTGGGAAGGGCACAAAACACAGGCCCAGAGGAGCCTACGCCTCTGAGGACTACCAGAGTGTCTGAACCTGAGCGGCTTAGACCTGGGAGTTGCATGCAGCCCAGGACCGGCCTCAGATGGTTCCCAGTGGAGCAACCTAGAGCCAGAGCTGTATGGGCAGGGAGGGTGCACGCGCAATGAGTGGGGGCAGGCCCAGTGTGGCTGAGACACTGCGAACACACGCCAGTGTTATTTGTTTTCAGTGTCTCTCCCTCCCCACAGCGCGACTGAACAAGTGAGCCTAAAAAATGTGTCTACCACCACCCCCTATGTGTCAGGGCTGAAATCAGACACTGAAGAGACCAGCAAACAGAAGAAGCTAAAACAGATGGAACCACATTGGAAGTGACAGGTGCAATGGATTAAAACCCTGTAGTTAGTATCCACTACATTCTCGAGAAATCTGTATGCAGGTGAGGAAGCAACAGTTAGAACTGGACATGGAACAACAGACTGGTTCCAAATAGGAAAAGGAGTATGTCAAGGCTGTATATTGTCACCCTCCTTTTTTAACTTATATGCAGAGTACATCATGAGAAACGCTGGACTGGAAGAAGCATAAGCTGGAATCAAGATTGCCATGAGAAATATCAATAACCTCAGGTATGCAGATGATATCACCCTTATGGCAGAAAGTGAAGAGGAACTAAAAAGCCTCTTGATGAAAGTGAAAGTAGAGAGTGAAAAAGTTGCCTTAAAGCTCAACATTCAGAAAACGAAGATCATGGCATCTGGTCCCATCACTTCATAGAAAATAGATGGGGAAAC
>NW_011495021.1:4715678-4716261 GCF_000754665.1 Bison bison bison
CGACATCACTGAGTCGATGGACGTGAGTCTGAGTGAACTCCGGGAGTTGGTGATGGACAGGGAGGCCTGGCGTGCTGCAATTCATGGGGTCGCAAGGAGTCGGACATGACTGAGCTACTGAACTGAACTGAACTGAACATAGTAAGGGGCCTATAGATATTGAGAAATATAAGCCAGACCAAGGAACTATCTGAAAATGAACTGACCCCACACTGCCCACAACACCACCAGAGAAAGTCCTAGATATATTTTTACTATTCTTACAATCATTCATTTCTTTTTTTTTTAACTTTTTTTAATTTTTAAGTACTCTATTACTCCTTTAATTATCATTTTTATAACCTGCTATTACTTTTAAAAAAGACTATTTTTGAAGTAAACTTCAAAATATATATATATATTTTGATAACTTTTGTGACTTTGTTTTTTCCTTCTTCTTCTTTTCTTTAATATTATATTTTTGAAAACCCAACCTCTACTCCAGAATTTTAATCTTTGCTTTTTGGTATTTGTTATCAATTTTGTACCTTTAAGAACCCAGTCTTCAGTACTCATTTTTACTTGGGAGTGAGATTACTGGCTT
>NW_011495021.1:4716365-4716912 GCF_000754665.1 Bison bison bison
GGAACCTAGAAGAAATAAAAAAGAAGTCAATATATAATGAATCATGCAATAAATGAGATCAAAAACATTCTGGAGGCAATAAATAGTAGAATAACGGAGGCAGAAGATAGGATTAGTGAATTAGAAAATAGAATGGTAGAAATAAATGAATCAGAGTGGAAAAAAGAAAAACGAATTAAAAGAAATGAGGACAATCTCAAAGACCTACAGGACAATATTAAACACTCCAACATTCGAATCATAGGAGTCCCAGAAGAAGAAGACAAAAAGAAAGACCATGAGAAAACACTTGAGGAGATAATAGTTGAAGACTTCCCTAAAATGGGGAAGGAAATAATCACCCAAGGCCAAGAAACCCAGAGAGTCCCAAACAGGATAAACCCAAGCCGAAACACCCCAAGACACATATTAATCAAATTAACAAAGATTAAACACAAAAGAACAAATATTAAAAGCATCAAGGGAAAAACAACAAATAACACACAAGGGGATTCCCATAAGGATAACAGCTGATATTTCAATAGAAACTCTTCAGGCCAGGAGGGAA
>NW_011495021.1:4717012-4718049 GCF_000754665.1 Bison bison bison
AATCTTTGCTTTTTGGTATTTGTTATCAATTTTGTACCTTTAAGAACCCAGTCTTCAGTACTCATTTTTACTTGGGAGTGAGATTACTGGCTTGACTGCTCTCTCCCTACTTGGACTCTCCTTTTTCTCCACCAGGTCGCCTCTGTCTCCTCCCTCCCCCTTCTCTTTTCTACCCAACTCTGTGAATCTCTGTGTGTTCCAGACGGTGGAGAACACTTAGGGAACTGAATACTGGCTGGATCTGTCTCTCTCCTTTTCTTTCCCCTCTTTTATCCTTCTGGCCACCTCTGTCTCCTTCCTCCCTCTTCTCTTCTCTGTATAATTCCATGAATATCTCTGAGCGTTCCAGACTGTGGAGTGCACATAAGGAAGTGATTACTAGCTAGCTTGCTCTCTCCTCTTTTGATTCCACCTCATCTCATTCAGGTCACCTCTAACTCCCTCCTCCCTCTTCTCTTCTCCATGTAACTCTGTGTACCTCTCTGGGTATCCCTCACTGTGGAGAAACTTTTCATCTTTAACCTAGATGTTTTATCAACAGTGTTGTATAGAAGGAGAAGTCTTGAGACTACTGTAAAAATAAGACTGAAAACCAAAAGAAGGAGGCTTAATTCCAAATCCTGAGAACATCAGAAAACACCTGACTCCAGGGAAAATTAATTGATAAGAGCTCATCAAACCCCTCCATACCTACACTGAAACCAAGCACCACCCAAGGGCCAACAAGTTCCAGAGCAAGACATACCATGCAAATTCTCTAGCAACACAGGAACACAGCCCTGAGCTTCAATATACAGGCTTCCCAAAGTTACTCCAAAACCATTGACATATCATGACTCATTACTAGACACTTCATTGCACTCCAGAGAGAAGAAATCCAGCTCCACCCACCAGAACACCGACACAAGCTTCCCTAACCAAGAAACCTTGACAAGCCACTGATACAACCCCACCCACAGTGAGGAAACCCCATAATAAAGAGAACTCCACAGACTGCCAGAATACAGAAAGACCACCCCAAACTCAGCAATATAAAT
>NW_011495021.1:4718149-4736769 GCF_000754665.1 Bison bison bison
AAGAACAAATATTAAAAGCATCAAGGGAAAAACAACAAATAACACACAAGGGGATTCCCATAAGGATAACAGCTGATATTTCAATAGAAACTCTTCAGGCCAGGAGGGAATGGCAAGACATACTGAAAGTGATGAAAGAAAATAACCTACAGCCCAGATTACTGTACCCAGCAAGGATCTCATTCAAATATGAAGGAGAAATCAAAAGCTTTACGGACAAGCAAAAGCGGAGAGATTTCAGCACCACCAAATCAGCTCTCCAACAAATGTTAAAGGATATTCTCTAGACAGGAGACAAAAAAAACGGTGTATAAGCTCAAACCCAAAACAATTAAGTAAATGGCAACGGAGTCATACTTATCAATAATTACCTAAACGTAAATGGGTTGAATGCCCCAACCAAAAGACAAAGACTGGCTGAATGGATAAAAAAACAAGACCCCTATATATGTTGTCTACAAGAGACCCACCTCAAAACAGGGGACACATACAGACTGAAAGTGAAGGGCTGGAAAAAAATATCCCATACAAATAGAGATCAAAAGAAAGCATGAGTAGAAATACTCATATCAGATAAAATAGACTTTAAAACAAAGGCTGTGAAAAGAGGCAACAAAGGACACTACATAATGATTAAAGGATCAACCCAGAAGAAGATATAACAATTATAAATATATATGCACTCAACACAGGAGCACCGCAATATGTAAGACAAATGCTAACAAGTATGAAAGGAGAAATTAACAATACCACAATAATCGCAGGAGACTTTAATACCCCACTCACACCTATGGCTAGATCAACTAAACAGAAAATTAATGAAGAAACACAAACTTTAAATGATATAATAGCCCAGTTAGACCTAATTGATATCTTATAGGACATTTCACCACAATACAATGAATTTCATATTTTTTTTCAAGTGCACACAGAACTTTCTCCAGGATAGATCACATCCTGGGCCATAAATCTAGCCTTGGTAAATTCAAAAAAAATGAAATCATTCCAAGCATCTTTTCTGACCACAATGCAGTAAGATTAGATCTCAATTACAGGATAAAAACTATTAAAATGCCAACATATGGAGGCTGAACAACGCACTGCTGAATAACCAACAAATCACAGAAGAAATCAAAAAAGTAATAAAAATATGCATAGAAATGAATGAAAATGAAAGCACAAAAACCCAAAACCTATGAGACACTATAAAAGCAAGGCTAAGGGGAAAGTTCAAAGCAATACAGGCATACCTCAAGAAACAAGAACAAAGTCAAATAAATAACCTAACTCTACACCTAAAGCAACTAGAAAAGGAAGAAATGAAGAATCCCAGGGTTAGCAGAAGGAAAGAAACCATAAAAATTAGGGCAGAAATAAATGTAAAAGAAACAAAACACACCATAGTAAAAATCAACAAAGCCAAAAGCTGGTTCTTTGAAAGGATAAATAAAATTGACAAGCATTAGCCAGACTCATCAAGAAACAAAGGGAGAAAAGTCAAATCAATAATATTAGAAATTAAAGGGAGAGGTCACAACAGACAACACAGAAATACAAAGGATCACAGAAATACAAAGAGACTACTATCAGCAATTATATGCCAATAAAATGGACAACGTGGGAAAAATGGACAAATTCTTAGAAAAGTACAACTTTCCAAAACTGAACCAGGAAGAAATAGAAAATCTTAAAGACCCATCACAAGCACGGAAATTGAAATTGTATCAAAAATCTTCCAGCAAACAAAAGTCCAGGCCCAGACGGCTTCACAGCTGAATTCTACCAAAAATTTAGAGAAGAGCTAACACCTATACCACTCAAACTCTTCCAGAAAATTGCAGAGGAAGGTAAACTTCCAAACACGTTCTATGAGGCCACCATCACCCTAACACCAAAATCTGACAAAGATGCCACAAAAAAAGAAAACTACAAGCCAACATCACTGATGAACATAGATGCAAAAATCCTTAACAAAATTCTAGCAATCAGAATCCAACAACATATTAAAAAGATCATACACCATGATCAAGTGGGCTTTATCCCAGGGATGCAAGGATTCTTCAATATCCACAAATAATCAATGTAATACACCATATTAACAAACTGAAAAATAAAAGTCATATGATTATCTCAATAGATGCAGAGAAAGCCTTTGACAAAATTCAACATCCATTTATGATAAAAACTCTCCAGAAAGCAGGAATAGAAGGAACATACCTCAACATAATAAAAGCTATATATGACAAACCCACAGGAAACATTATCCTCATTGGTGAAAAAAATGAAAGCATTTCCCCTAAAGTCAGGAACAAGACAAGGGTGCCCACTTTCACCATTACTATTCAACATAGTTTTGGAATCAGAGCAGAAAAAGAAATAAAAGGAATCCAAATTGGAAAAGAAGAAGTAAAACTCTCACTGTTTGCAGATGACATGATCCTCTACAAAGAAAACTCTAAAGACTCCACCAGAAAATTATTAGAGCTAATCACTGAATATAGAAAAGTTGCAGGATATAAAATCAACACACAGAAATCCTTTGCATTCCTATACACTAAAAATGAGAAAAAGAAAGAGAAATTGAGGAAACAATTCCATTCACCATTGCAACGAAAAGAATAAAATACTTAGGAATATATCTACCTAAAGAAACTAAAGACCTATATATAGAAAACTATAAAACACTGATGAAAGAAATTAAAGAGGACACTAATAGATGGAGAAATATACTATGCTCATTGATCAGAAGAATCAATATAGTGAAAATGAGTATACTACCCAAAGCAATCTATAGATTCAATGCAATTCATATCAAGCTACCAACGGTGTTTTTCACAGAGCTAGAACAAATAATTTCACAATTTGTATGGAAATACAAGAAACCTCAAATAGCCAAAGCAATCTTGAGAAAGAAGAATGGAACTGGAGGAATCAACCTGCCTGACTTCAGGCTCTACTACAAAGCCACAGTCCTCAAGACAGTATGGTACTGGCACAAAGACAGAAATATAGATCAATGGAACAAAATAGAAAGCCCAAAGATAAACCCACGCACCTATGGACACCTTATCTTTGACAAAGGAGGCAAGAATATACAATGGATTAAAGACAATCTCTTTAAAAAGTGGTGCTGGGAAAACTGGTCAACCACTTGTAAAAGAATGAAACTAGAACACGTTCTAATACCATACACAAAAATAAATTCAAAATGGATTAAAGATCTAAACATAAGACCAGAAACTATTAAACTCCTAGAGGAGAACATAGGGAAAACACTCTACGACATACATCACAGCAGGATCCTCTATGACCCACCTCCCAGAATATTGGAAATAAAAGCAAAACTAGACAAATGCGATCTAATTAAATTAAAATTAAAAGCTTCTGCACAACAAAAGATACTATAAGCAAGGTGAAAAGACAGCCTTCACATTGGAAGAAAATAATAGCAAACGAAGCAACTGACAAGGAATTAATCTCAAAAATATACAAGCAACTCCTGCAGCTCAATTCCAGAAAAATAAATGAACCAATCAAAAAATGGGCCAAAGAACTAAATAGACATTTCTCCAAAGAAGACATACAGATGGCTAACAAACACATGAAAAGATGCTCAACATCACTCATTATCAGAGAAATGCAAATCAAAACCACAATGAGGTACCTTTTCACACCAGTCAGAAGGTCTGCGATCCAAAAGTCTACAAGCAATAAATGCTGGAGAGGATGTGGAGAAAAGGGAACCCTCTTATACTGTTGGTGGGAATGCAAACTAGCACAGCCACTATGGAGAACAGTGTGGAGATTCCTTAAAAAAAACTAGAAATAGAACTGCCATACAACCCAGCAATCCCACTGCTGGGCATACTTACTGAGGAAACCAGAATTGAAAGAGACACATGTACCCCAATGTTCATCGCAGCACTGTTTATAATAGCCAGGACATGGAAACAACCTAGATGTCCATCAGCAGATGAATGGATAAGAAAGCCATGGTACATATACACAATGGAATATTACTCAGCCATTAAAAAGAATACATTTGAATCAGTTCTAATGAGGTGGATGAAACTTGAGCTAATTATACAGAGTGAAGTAAGCCAGAAAGAAAAACAACAATATAGTATAGTAACGTATAGAAATATATATTTCTATATAGAGAGAGAAATATATATTTCTAAATATTGAATTTAGAAAGATGGTAATGATAACCCTGTATGCGAGACAGCAAAAGAGACACAGATGTATAGAAAAGTCTTTTGGACTCTGTGGGGGGGGGGTGGTGATGATTTGGGAGAATGGAATTGAAACATGTATAATATCATATAAGAAACAAACCGCCAGTCCAGGTTCAATGCAGGATACAGGAAGCTTGGGGCTAGTGCACTGGGATGACCCAGAGGGATGGTATGGGGAGCGAGGTGGGAGGGGGATCAGGATTGGGATCACATGTACACCCATGGCGGATTCATGTTGACGTATGGCAAAACCAATACAATATTGTAAAATAACTAGCCTCTAATTAAAATAAATAAATTTAAATTTAAAAAAAGAAAAAACAATAAATGAATTAAGTGAGTTAAGATTTAAAACTTAGAATAGCTCTTGGAACACCCTCTTTCAACAACACAAGAGAAGACTCTACACATGAACATAACCAGATGGTCAACACCGAAATTTGATTGATTATATTCTTGCAGCCAAAGATGGAGAAGCTATATACAGTCAGCAAAAACAAGACCAGGAGCTGACTGTGGCTCAGATCATGAACTCCTTATTGCCAAATTCAGACTTAAATTGATGAAAGTAGGGAAAACCACTGGACCATTCAGGTATGACCTAAATCAAATCCCTTATGATTATACAGTGGAAGTGAGAAATAGATTTAAGGGACTAGATCTGATAGACCCAGTGCCTGAAGAACTATAGATGGAGATTTGTGACATTGTACAGGAAATAGGGATCAAGACCATCCCCTAGAAAAATAAATGCAAAAAAAGCAAAATGGTCACTCACCTAGAGCCAGGCATCCTGGAATGTGAAGTCAAGTGGGCCTTAGGAAGCATCACTATGAACAAAGCTAGTGGAAATGATGGAATTCCAGTTGAGCTGTTTCAGATCCTAAAAGATGATGCTGTGAAAGAGCTGCACTCAATATGCCAGCAAATCTGGAAAACTCAGCAGTGGCCACAGGACAGGAAAAGATCAGTTTTCATTCCAGTCCCAAAGAAAGGCAATACCAAAGAATGCTCAAACTACCGCACAATTGCATTCATCTCACACGCTAGTAAATTAATGCTCAAAATTCTCCAAGCCTGGCTTCAACAATATGTGAACCATAAACTTCCAGATGTTCAAGCTGGATTTAGAAAAGGCAGAGGAACCAGAGATCAAATTGATCTACTGGATCATCAAAAAAGCAAGAGAGTTCAAGAAAAACATCTATTTCTGCTTTATTGACTATGCCAAAGCCTTTGACTGTGTGGATCACAACAAACTGCGGGAAATTCTTCAAGAGATGGGATTCCCAGACTACCTGATCTGCCTCCTGAGAAATCTGTATGCAGGTCAAGAAGAAACAGTTAGAACTGGACATGGAACAACAGACTGGATCCAAATCAGGAAAGGAGTACATCAAGCCTGTATGTTGTCACCCTGCTTATTTAACTTCTATGCAGAGTACATCATGAGAAAGGCTGGCATGGATGAAACACAAGCTGGAATCAAGATTGTCAGGAGAAATATCAATAACCTCAGATATGCAGATGACACTACCCTTATGGCAGAAAGTGAAGAACTAAAGAGCCTC
The DNA here is from genome assembly GCF_000754665.1 of Bison bison bison. NCBI lineage: Eukaryota > Metazoa > Chordata > Mammalia > Artiodactyla > Bovidae > Bison > Bison bison. The sequence continues at coordinate 4,723,959 of NW_011495021.1, forward strand.
TTGATGAAAGTGAAAGAGGAGAGTGAAAAAGTTGGCTTAATGCTCAACATTCAGAAAACTAAGATAGTGGCATCTGGTACCATTACTTCATGGTAAATATATGGGGAAACAGTGGAAACAGTGGCAGGCTTTATTTTTGGAGCTCCAAAATCACTGTGGATGGTGACTGCAGCCATGAAATTAAAAGATGCTTACTCCTTGGAAGGAAAGTTATGACCAACCTAGACAGCATATTAAAAAGCAGAGACATTGTCAACAAAGGTCCCATCTAGTCAAGGCTATGGTTTTTCCAGTAGTCATGTATGGATGTGAGAGTTGGACTCTAAAGAAAGCTGAGCGCTGAAAAGTTGATGATTTAAACTGTGGTGTTGGAGAAGACTCTTGAGAGTCCCTTGGACTGCAAGAGATCCAACCAGTCCACCCTAAAGGATATCAGTCCTGGTTGTTCATTGAAAGGACTGATCCTGAAGCTAAAACTCCAATAATTTGGCCACCTGATGCAAAGAGCTGACTCATTTGAAAAGACCCTGATGCTAGGAAAGATTGAGGGCAGGAGGAGATGGGGACGACAGACGTTGAGATGGCTGGATGGCATCACCAACTCAATGGACATGAGTTTGAGTAAACTCTGAGAGTTAGTGATGGACGGGGAAGCCTGACATGCTTCAGTCCATGAGGTTGCAAAGAGTCAGACATGACTGAACTGAACTGAGCTCTTGGAACATAGTGAGCGATATATATATACACGGATTAAAAATAAGAAAAAAGAGAGGGAAGTGAGAGGAAGGGAGGGACATATTAAAATAAAGAAGGGGATAGGAGAGGAGGGGAAGGATGAGAGATGAGAAGAGGGGAAAAAGAAAAGGAGACAGGAGATTTGGCACCAAAACCTGGTTTCTTACACCAAGTGCACATGTGAAGTCAACCAGATCAACATGGATTTGAGACTTTCCACAGCAATACTCTCTATAAAAACCTCATAACAAATAAGTTCTAGAATGTAGTCCTCTAATACACTGTCAAAATAAATTACTTATACTGAGGTTCACTATTCATTTTTAACAAATGAATTGTATTTTTAATAAATAGCATACGTTTTCTAATAATAAGGTTTAAACTTTAAGCTGTAATACAACAGAATATGCTCAGGTACATCTTTTCTTATGAAATAAAACGTAAAAGATATTACTAATAAGAAATTCTCATACTACTCTTTTTTTTTTTTTTAAATAATGTCCATCTCCAGCTCCCTCTCTACTAGTAAGGTCAATGAGGGAGTAACAGTTTTGTAGTAATTGTGATTAAAATGGATTTTTATTGGAAAGAAATTCTTTTCAAGTTTTATCACTCTGAAACAAGAGGTTCCAGACCAGATTTCTGGCCACTGCCACATAAAAGTGGTGTTAATTGTGATTAGTTTTGTATATGCCTAGAGAAAATACCAGAATGAAGGATATCTAGATAGGAATTTTATAAACAAGGTCAGCAATCCCACTCCTAGGTATTTACTAAAATAAATTGAAAACACCTTATATGAAAATTTGTACATTAATATTTATAGCAGTTCTACTCATAATTGCCAAAATTTGAAATAACACAGATTTTCTTAAACAAGAAAATAGATAAATAAACCAGCAAATCCATATAACAGAATACTGCACAGCAATAAAAATGAAAAACTCTATGGTTTATGGAATAAAATGGATATATCTTATATTTCTAATTAAAAGAAGGCACTCAACCCTAAAAAACTGCATGCTGTAGGATTCCACATACATTAGGCTTGAAAAGATCACTTTATAGTAATAGAAAACAGATTAGTTTTCTATTATTTATTCTATTTATTAAATTATCAGAAATTTGGGGAAGACGCCCTGAGAACAAAAGAGCAGAAAAGGAAACGTTAGGAATATGGATTTGTTTTGAATGGTGGTGGTAATAGATATGTGATTAGGCACTTGTCCACAGAACTGTACACTGTGGACAAGTACCTGCTGCTGCTGCTGCTGCTAAGTCGCTTCAGTTGTGTCCGACTCTGTGAGACCCCAGAGACGGCAGCCCACCAGGCTCCCCCGTCCCTGGGATTCTCAGGTAAGAACACTGGAGTGGGTTGCCATTTCCTTCTCCAATGCATGAAAGTGAAACGTGAAAGTGAAGTCGCTCAGTCGTGTCCGACTCTTAGCAACCCCATGGACTGCAGCCTACCAGGCTCCTCTGTCCATGGGATTTTCCAGGCAAGAGTACTGGAGTGGGGTGCCATTGCCTTCTCCAACTAATATAGAGGGGTATAAAATTAAGCAATCTGAACTATTTTACTCCTACTCTAGAGCTCAAAAGACAAACATAATGTATATAGACATAACGAGAATTCTCACTGTCCCAGGAAGAAGTTACAACCGGTGATCCTGAACTGGAGTTCATGGTATCACTATGAACTCATGTTTATTTAAATACACACACACGCACACTATATATAGTGTGCATGTGTGTGTGTATTTAAATATATATATATACACACACACACACACACAACAGAAGCATGTGTGCTTAGTCACTCAATCATGTCCTGTTCTTTATTACCCATGAACTGTAGCCCAGCAGGCTCCTCTATCCATGGAGATTCTCCAGGCAAGAATACTGGAGAATACTGGAGTGAGTTGCCATGCCCTTCTCCAGGGGATCTTCGCAACCCAGGGAACAAATCCACGTCTTCCACACTGCAGGAAGATTCTTTACTATCTGAGCCACCAGGAAAGCCCATACAACACATAAAACTATATAAATAATGTGTGTACATACGGGTTAACATACTCAGTTCAGTTCAGTCACTCAGTCATGTCCGACTCTTTGTGACCCCATGAATCGCAGCACTCCAGGCCTCCCTGTCCATCACCAACTCCCGGAGTTCACTCAGACTCACGTCCATCGAGTCAGTGATGCCATCCAGCCATCTCATCCTCTGTCATCCCCTTCTCCTCCTGCCTCTAATCCCTCCCAGCATCAGAGTCTTTTCCAATGAGTCAACTCTTTGCATGAGGTGGCCAAAGTACTGGAGTTTCAGCTTTAGCATCATTCCTTCCAAAGAAATCCCAGGGCTGATCTCCTTCAGAATGGACTGGTTGGATCTCCTTGCAGTCCAAGGGACTCTCAAGAGTCTTCTCCAACACCACAGTCCAAAAGCATCAATTCTTCAGTGCTCAGCTTTCTTTAGTCCAACTCTCGCATCCATACATGACTACTGGAAAAACCATAGCCTTAACTAGATGGACTTTTGCTGGCAGAGTAATGTCTCTGCTTTTTAATATGCCGTCTAGGTTGGTCATAACTTTTCTTCCAAGGAGTAAGCGTCTTTTAATTTCATGGCTGCAGTCACCATCTGCAGTGATTTTGGAGCCCCAAAAAATAAATTCTGCCACTATTTCCACTGTTTCCCCATCTATTTGCAATGAAGTGATGGGACTGGATGCCATGATCTTAGTTTCTGAATGTTGAGCCTTAAGCCAACTTTTTCACTCTCCTCTTTCACTTTCATCAAGGGGCTCTTTAGTTCTTCACTTTCTGCCATAAGGGTGGTGTTGTCTGCATATCTGAGGTTATTGATATTTTTCTCCTGGCAATCTTGATTCCAGCTTGTGCATCCTCCAGTCCAGCGTTTCTCATGTTGTACTCTGCATAGAAGTTAAATAAGCAGGGTGACAATTTACAGCCTTGACATAACTCCTTTCCTGATTGGGAACCAGTCCCTTGTTCCATGTCCAGTTCTAATTGTTGCTTCGTATCTCTTAGCTAATACTACCAGAAATTTTTTCTTGTTTATCTATCTTTTCTACAGTTTCTTCAACAAGATTTTCATATTTAAAAAAAGAATTACCCCTTTAGATAGCTATGATGTCCTAAGACTCAGCAGAATATTTTGTAATAAGATATCTTAAAGTATGCTATTACATGCATGCAAAAGACACACAGCAGTTGTTACCATCTCTGGATTTGATCCATACAAATGCTACATATGCTCTGAGCTGACTTTTTCCATGTCCATACAAACATCTGGCATATGGAAATTTCGTAATTTTAATCTTAACTCCTTTATCTATACCATAAAGCAGGGTGCCTGTGTATAGACACCTTATATCCCTTTCCTTAGAAGTTATTAGGTGCATTTCTTTGTACTAAAGTATCATTTCTAAAATATTATTAGGGCACTTTGACTCCTACAAAAATTTCCTGCTTATATTTGGAAACTGCAACTACAAAGTAGAACAACAGCTCAGTCTCTCATCTCTAATGATATTATCATTTTCTCCTTTCATGCAGAACTCATTAGAATTATAGATAACTCTAGTTGGAGTTACAAAATATTTCAAATAGAATTTTCAATGGTTCAAAACCTTAGTCAATGAATTTTATTGTTTTGACTTTCCCTACATAAAATATAAAAGATAGTATATATAGTAAACAAAACTGCATCTTTCTCTTCCTCTCCTGGAAAATAGTACTATACACAGCTGTTTGCCTGGTAGACTGAGACATAATCATGTAGTGAATAGGGAAAAATAAATGTGAAAGTTCAAGGTATGATTTCTTTAACATATTTCCATATAATTTTCTTACAAGAAAACTGGTCATGTCTACAACTAAATGTAGTTGTTTTGTACTGTGTCAATTTAGCTAAGCTGGAATTTGTGTTTCTCAGTAATCCTGCCCCTGGTATGTCTCTGGGTCAAGACTGACTACCAGAGAAAACTGTGCAAGGCTGGGAAGACAGAAGGGAAGGAGAGTAGCCATGTTTTTGCTCAGAGGTTGAGTGGGAGGTCTTGCTTTGCTGTAGCTCACAAAGTCATCACTGACCTAACTCATTCACTTTGTTGTCTTGAAGTTGCAGCTGTCCCAGCAGCTCCTCCAGATCCCTTTAGACTTCCTCCTTCATCTTCTCCCAGCCCTGGTCCATGTGCGCATGCAGCTTCTAAGCCACATGTGCCTGCTTCTTGCACACATCACTGCATCACTGCAACTGCAGCCTTGGAGGTGGTAAGAGATAGATTCAGGTTCCAGTTGGTCATAATGCAGTCCAGCTCATCCTCATGAGTTCCAGCTGATTCTTGTTCAAGCCCACTTCACATCTATCTTCTGTTCCCAACTTCCTAACTGTTGACTTTAGATCCAACACCAGATACGGAATAGTAATTACATTGAGGGTTTGACCAGCTGACACAGTGTGTAAGGTCAAACTTCCATAATAAATCCTTTATTCTAGTCCTACATAATGGCTTTGCTTCTCTGTTCAGATCCAATAGTTCTTACTTCATGCCTAACAGTACAGTACATACAGTATGGTAAAACCTTGGGTCTTTGAGGCCCTGATCTTCCATACATTTCTCTTACCAGCTAGGAATCACCTCTAAACTTAGAAAAATATTATCCTGTAGTGTTATTAGGACAATTAAGAATAATGTATATAAGGTGCCTGTACATAGTAAGCCTCTAAAGGTATTTTATATAATTGTTAAGTCAGCACCTATAATAATAAAAGAAATGAAAAGTGGCATATACTAAACAGATGAATAGTTTCTGAAAAGTTAGAATATTTTGAAATATATATCATGCATATGATTCAAGTGAAAAGTAAAAATAGAATAGTATTAAAATATTCAATTGAGATTCTATAAAATCTATAGCAGAAAATTTAAGTTAATGAACACAAACCCTCAAGGATGATGGAGGTCAGGTACAAAAGACATGAAACAGTCCTACAGACTCTCATATTTCTATGTACACTGCAAAAATCTGAATGAAAACACTAACTAATGGCCATATAAGGGTCTTGCTAAGCATTTTAAATGAACAATTAGGTGCAATGTACACTTAATTTCTTTTTTAGCATAACTTCTCGTGAGAAACATGAGGGGTCAATATATTCCCATGACCACAAATTCTGAAGCCCATCAGCTTATACAGTTCTACCACTTTCTATAAATAACAGATGTTCTGCATTTGTGTTTGCCTAAATGCTCAAGCCTTTCTGGTTTTATTAGTGGTGATAGTTCTACCCTAGGAAGAATTGATGCTTTTGAACTGTGGTGTTGGAGAAGACTCTTGAGTCCCTTAGACTGCAAGAAGATCCAACCAGTCCATTCTGAAGGAGATCAGCCCTGGGATTTCTTTGGAAGGAATGATGCTAAAGCTGAAACTCCAGTACTTTGGCCACCTCATGCAAAGAGTTGACTCATTGGAAAAGACTCTGATGCTGGGAGGGATTGGGGGCAGGAGGAGAAGGGGATGACAGAGGATGAGATGGCTGGATGGCATCACTGACTCGATGGACGTGAGTCTGAGTGAACTCCGGGAGTTGGTGATGGACAGGGAGGCCTGGGGTGCTGCGATTCATGGGGTCGCAAAGAGTCAGACACAACTGAGCAACTGAACTGAACTGAACTAATGCAGATTCTTGCTCTGTCAATACAACAGCCACCCTTTCTATTGGGTACAGTATGAGGGTGGTTCTAAAACAAGTTTAATTTCTCTCTTTGCTTTCTTAAGGTCTTCTGATACATCCTCTGTCCCTCATATCTGTTCAATGGTAGTTTCAATTACTAATTTCAATTTATTTATTTTTATTATTCCCAAAAGGACTGAATTAAACTTTGTTAAATTCCACACACACACATATATATATATATATTGAGATCAAATGTTTGTGGTTGCTGAAAAGTTTATTTTCTTAATTCTTTATACTTGAAACTTAGATCTGCTTATGTTATCTGAAGAAGAATTCAAAGTTGTGTATTTATCCGATGGTATAAAATAGAAAGGGAAGCATTTTAGAGCATCATGAATTGTACCCTCAGATTCAAACTCACTGTAAACAAAAAATCAATTTATCAAATTTCAAGGAGATTGGCATTCTTTTCTGTAGATGACTACATGCTTGGGAAACAAACTATAAGAACTAAACAAAAACATGAGCTTACTGGTGAACAAATCTTATTGCTTATCATTATTTTAAAAAGGGTATTACTGTCATTCTGGTCCTAGTGTTTCTCTCTTAAAGAAGCACAGTTCTTAGTCATTTGTACTATTCTGTACCTGGCAAAACATTTAACTTCCTTAATACACAGAGCATTAAATACAAGTAGGATTGTCTTCCTCAGTATTGTAACAAGAAAACAGCATTTTCCTCCTCCTCCCCTTTGTTCTAAACATCTCATTTATTTCAAATGTTGCAATTGAGAACTTGGATAAACAAACCACAGATGAATTTAAATGATATATATTTTTAACAGTGAAATAATCTAGTTTCTCTGTTGGGTAATCATTATCCATATCATATTGGATTGGCTAGAAAATTTGTTCAGGTATTTCCATAAGTTGTTACAAAAAACCCAAACAAACTTTCTGGCCAACCCAACGGACTACTTTTCATCAACTTTTAATCATCTCACATATGTACATGTATAATTTTTGATAGATTCTATTCCACCATAGCCAATGTTCTTTTACTCTGTACTAATAATACTCCCCCCCATTCCTAAGAGTTCCTATAATGTTTTTAGGCATTCCAAATTACACTGTCCACCTCACTTTACCTTTTTCTTATGCATTTCTGTTTAAGGGATTTTTTAGTCCTGCCCTAACCCTCCACCAGTCATCTTCACTACTCGAAAGGTTTATGCAACAGAAAGTTGGATTTCTTAACAATAAATCCTTTAAATAAATCAATAAACAGAGCATCCCTTCTTACTTTTCTACTAGAACAAAACTTTTCAAGAAATTTAACATTGCTTCATAATGTTCCTTAAGAACAATCATACCCTTTCTATCTAGTCTTATAATGACATATGAACAGAACTAGTGTGAGAATAATCTTGACTGTCTAGTTGCAAAGGATGGAGATTTTATGCAGTACTTTACAACATGTACAAGTGTCTCAGAGAACATAAAGTGACAAGGATAAATGACTATCCGTTTTGTGATCTTTCAAAGTGCTTAAATGTCCCTTGTAGTTTTTAAGTGAATTTTAAAAGGTTTGAACCAATTCTCTTAAGACTTTGACTTGAGAATCTGTGTAAACAATTTTGAGTCATCAAAGCGAACCTGAATTCCAAACTACTTTATGCTCATCTATTTCTGTTAAGAGTATCCTTAATGGCCCCGTCATTCAACTCTACCACTTAAAATGCCATAGAGACTACTGTCATTCAAAAGCATGATTAACAGTATTCTCAGATAACACTCACTCAAGTGTGCTATTTATAATGCTCCTGAGATCACTACTGTGTTACTGTGCTCTTACAGGTTTATTGATACCATTTTCTTGACCTCCAATTCTCCCAGTACCATTGATAACACTGCTATCTTGCTAACAGAGTTAATAACAACTTGATTGCACCATTATTTCTTTCCTTGCCAGCCCATGTCCCTGGACCAGTTGCTAATACTTGATAGACACTGCAGTCTTAAAATTCTAATTCAAACATCACTCACCTAGCCAAGCTAAAAATGCCACTCTAGGATAAGGGAAGAAAAGTAATTATTTTGTTGTTAGAAACAGTTTTGATGTTTAAAACATTATACTTATTCTCTACTCCTCATCCATTTATTATCTTGCTATATAGTCAGACAACAGCAAAGCTAGAAAGAAGCCCCTGAAACTAACTTAATCTACTATTTCCCTCCCCTTCATAAATCACAGCCTTGTGGTAGCAAAGGGGCTTGTGTAACTCAATGAAGCTACAAGCTATGCAGTGCAGGGCCACCCAAGATGGACAGGTCATAATGAAAGTTCTGACAAAAAGTGGTCCACTGGAGGAATAAATGACAACCCACTCCAGTATTCTTGCTCGGAGAACCCCATGGACAACATGAAAAGTCAAAAATATATGATATCAGAAGATGAAGCCTCCAGGTCAGAAGGTGTTCAATATGCTACTGGGGAAGAGCAGAGAACAATTACTAATAGCTCCAGAATGAAGAAGCTTGCCCAAAACATAAATGACAGTTGTGGATGTGTCTGATGGTAAAAGTAAAGGTCATATCATTGAGGTATGACCTAAATCAAATCCCTTATAATTATACAGTGGAGGTGAGGAATACATTCAAGGGATTAGATCTGGTAGACAGAGTGCCTGAAGAACCACGTATGGAGGTTTATAACAATACAAGAGGCGCTGATCAAAACCATCCCAAAGAAAAGGAAATGCAGGAAATCAAAGTGGTTGTCTGATAAGGCTTAACAAATAGCTGAGCAAAGAAGAGAAGTGAAAGGCAAGGGAGAAAGGGAAAGATATAACTGATACAACTATACAACTGATGCAGAGTACCAGAGAAAAGCAAGGAGAGATAAGAAGGCCATCTTCAATGAACAATACAAAGAAATAGAGGGAAACAATAGTATGGGAAAGACCAGAGATCTCTTCAAGAAAATTAGAGATACTAAGGGAACATTTCATTCAAGGACAGGTATGAAAAAAGGACAGAAATAGTAAGGACCTGTGATAAGCAGAAGAGGTTAAGAAGAAGTAGCAAGAATACAGAGAACTATACAAAAAAGATCTTAATGACTTAGATAACCACAATGATATGATCACTTACCTAGAGCCGGACATCCTGGAATGTCAAGTTGAGTAAGCCTTAGGAAGCATTATTATGAACAAAGCTAGTGGAGGTGAAGGAATTATAGCTGAGCTACTTCAAATCCTAAAAGATAATGCTGTTAAAGTGTTCCACTCAATATATCAGCAAATTTGGAAAACTCAGCCATGGCCACAGGACTGGAAAAGTCAGTTTTCATTCTAATCTCAAAGAAGAGCAATGCTAAAGAATGTTCAAACTACTATGCAATTGCATTAATTTCACATGCTAGCAAGGTAATATTCAAAATCCTTCAAGATAGGCTTCAATAGTACATGATCTGAGGACATCCAGATGTACAAGCTGGATTTCAAAGAGGCAGAGGAACCATAGATCAAATTGCCAAAATTCATTGGGTCATGGAGAAAGCAATGAATTTTCCACTTTCTGAAAAACATCAGCTTCATTGACTATGATAAAGCCTTTGACTGTGTGGATCACAAAAAACTGTGGAACATTCTTAAAGAGATAGGAGTACCAGAGCAACTTACTGTCTCCTGAGATACCTATATGTGCATCAAGAAGCAACAGTTAAAATCAGACATGGAACAAATGAACAGTTCCAAATTGGGATAGGAGTACAATAAGGCTGTATATTGTCACCTTGCTTATTTGACTTATATGTAGAGTACATTATGTGAAATGCCTGTCTGGATGAATCAGAAGTTGGAATCAAGAATGCCAGGAGAAATATCAGCAACTTCAGATATGCAGATGATACCACTCTGATGGTAGAAAGTAAAGAGGAACTAAAGAACCTCTTGTTGAGGATGAAAGAGAAGAGTGAAAAAACTTGTTTGAAACTCAACATTAAAAAAGCTAAGATCATGGCATCCAGTTCCATCACTTTGTAGCAAATAGAAATGGAAAAAATGGAAGCAGTGATAGGTTTTATTTTCTTGGGCTCCAAAATTACTATGGATGGTAACTGCAACCATGAAGTTGAAAGATGCTTGCTCCTTAGAAGGAAAGCTATGACAAACCTAGACAGCATATAAAAAGCAGAGACACCACTTTGCCAACAAGTGTCTGAATAGTAAAAGCTATGGTTTTTCCAGTAGTCACATAGAGATGTGATAGTTGGTCCATAAGGAAGGCTGAGTGTCAAAGAAATGATGCTTTCAAATTGCAGTGCTGGAGAAGACACTTGAAAGCCCCTCTGACTGCTAAGAGACCAAACCAGTCAATTCTAAAGGAAATCAACCCCAAATATTCATGTTTGCTACCCGATGTGAAGAGCTGACTCATTAGGAAAGACACTGAAGCTAGGAAAGATTGACAGCAAAAGAAGGGGGTGGTAGAGAATGAGATGGTTAGGCAAAACCACCTAAAAGGACATGAATTTGAGCAAACTCTAGGAGATAGTGGTAGACAGAGGAGCCTGGAGTGCTATAGTCCATGAGATGGCAAATAGTCAGACACAACTTAGTGACTGAACAACAGCCACAACTATTTCTCAAGCTGATAATGCAAGATTATTAAATGTCAACAAGGTCTATGAGAACATTTTTTGTTTACAATCTAATTATAATATTTAAAAATTATTTTACCAGCTATAAAATATAAACTTTTCATCTATAGTTACAACTGGCAACTAAAAGTCATTTTTAAATTTAAATTTATTTATTTTAATTAGAAGCTAATTACTTTAAAATAATGTATTGGTTTTGTAAAACAGTTTCTCTTGTATTTCAAAAACCGAAATACTTGAAGGTACATAAAAATTACTGTCCTCTAAAAGAGTTCTAGTAATTACTCAGATTAGAATAATCATTGCTATTTCTGGTCAGAACAAACATGATGCAACTCTAGAATAATGAATAGCTGACCCACACTTGCCTGTGAGTGTCCAGGAGTCTCCAGCAGAGGTGTGGGTTGGCCGTGGCCTGCTGCAGGGTTGGAGGCACTGAGTGTAGCAGTGCATGCATGGGACCTTTTGAAGACAGTAGCCATTATCTTCATTACTTGCACCATATTTGGCCCAAGGTAAAAAGCAGGGAGGGAACTCAGCCCCACCCATCAACAGAAAATTGGATTAAAGATATACTGAGCAGGGAAAAAGATGTCCTTTCCATTATAGGGGACTGGAATACAAAAGTAGGAAGTCAAGAAACACGGGGAGCAACAGGGAAATTTGGCCTTGGAATACGGAATGAAGCAGGGCAAAAGCTAATAGAATTTTGCCAAGACAACTCACTGGTCATAGCAAACACCCTCTTCCAACAACACAAGAAAAGACTCTACACATGGACATCACCAGATGGTCAACACCGAGATCAGATTGATTATATTCTTTGCAGCCAAAGATGGAGAAGCTCTATACATTCAGCAAAAACAAGACCAGGAGCTGACTGTGGCTCAGACAATGAGCTCCTTATTGCCAAATTCAGACTTAAATTGAAGAAAGTGGCAAAAACCACTAGACCATTCAGGTATGACCTAAATCAAATCCCTTATGATTATACAGTGGAAGTGAGAAATAGATTTAAGGGACTAGAGCTGATAGATAGAGTGCCTGGTGAACGTTGGACTGAGATTTGTGACACTGTACAGGAGACAGGGATCAAGACCATCCCAACGGAAAAGAAATGCAAAAAAGCAAAATGGCTTTCTGGGGAGGCCTTACAAATAGCCGAAAAGAAGAGAAGTGAAAAGCAAAGGAGAAAAGGAAAGATATAAACATCTGAATGCAGAGTTCCAAAGAATAGCAAGAAGAGATAAGAAAGCCTTCCTCAGTGATCAGTGCAAATAAATAGAGGGAAACAACAGAATGCAAAAGACTAGAGATCTCTTCAAGAAAATTAGAGATACCAAGGGAACATTTCATGCAAAGATGGGCTCGATAAAGGTCAGAAATGGTATGGACCTAACAGAAGCAGAAGATATTAAGAAGAGGTGGCAAAAATACACAGAAGAACTGTACAAAAAAGATATTCACAACCAAGAAAATCACGATGGTATGATCACTCACCTAGAGCCAGACATCCTGGAATGTGAAGTGGGCCTTAGAAAGCATCACTACAAACAAAGCTAGTGGAGGTGATGGAATTCCAGTTGAGCTATTTCAAATCCTGGAAGATGATGCTGTGAAAGTACTGCACTCAATATGCCAGCAAATTTGGAAAACTCAGCAGTGGCCACAGGACTGCGCAAGGTCAGTTTTCATTCCAATCCCAAAGAAAGG
>NW_011495021.1:4736929-4737255 GCF_000754665.1 Bison bison bison
GTAATGCTCAAAATTCTCCAAGCCAGGCTTCAGCAATACATGAACCGTGAACTTCCAGATGTTCAAGCTGGTTTTAGAAAAGGCAGAGGAAACAGAGATCAAATTGCCAACATCCGCTGGATCATAAAAAAAGCAAGAGAGTTCCAGAAAAAACAGCTATTTCTGCTTTATTGACTATGCCAAAGCTTTTGACTGTGTGGATCACATAAACTGTGGAAAACTCTGAAAGAGATGAGAATACAAGACCACCTGACCTGCCTCTTGAGAAACCTGTATGCAGGTCAGGAAGCAACAGTTAGAACTGGACATGGAACAACAGACTGGTT
>NW_011495021.1:4737554-4758678 GCF_000754665.1 Bison bison bison
GTGAGAGTTGGACTGTGAAGAAAGCTGAGCACCAAAGAATTGATGGTTTTGAACTGTGGTGTTGGAGAAAACTCTTGAGAGTCCCTTGGACTGCAAGGAAATCCAACCAGTCTATTCTAAAGGAGATCAGCCCTGGGATTTCTTTAGAAGGAATGATGCTAATGCTGAAACTCCAGTACTTTGGCCACCTCATGCAAAGAGTTGACTCATTGGAAAAGACTCTGATGCTGGGAGGGATTGGGGGCAGGAGGAATAGGGGACAACAGAGGATGAGATGGCTCTATGGCATCACCGACTCGATGGACATGAGTTTGAGTGAACTCCAAGATATAGTAATGGACAGGGAGGCCTGGGGTACTGCGATTCATGGGGTCGCAAAGAGTTGGACATGACTGAGCGACTGAACTTACTGACTGAACATGGCCTTCCCATCAGAACAAGACCCAGTTTCCCCCTCAGCCCGTCTCTCCCACCAGTAAGCTTTCATAAGCCTCTTATCCTTATCCATCAGAGTTCAGATAGACTGAAAACCACAATCACAGAAAACTAACCAATCTGATCACAAGGACCACATCCTTGTCTAACTCAATGAAACTATGAGCCATGCCATGTAGGGCCACCAAAGATGGACAGGTCATGATGGAGGCAAAAAGTGAGGACACTGAAAGATGATCTCCCCAGGTCAGTAGGTGCCCAATATGCTACTGGAGATCAGTGGAGAAATAACTCCAGAAAAAATGAAGAGACGGAGCCAAAGCAAAAACAATACCCAGTTATGGATATGACTAGTGATGGAAGTAAAGTGTGATACTTTAAAGAGCAATATTGCATAGGAACCTCGAATGTTAGGTCCATGAATCAAGGCAAATTGGAAGTGTGCAAACAGGAGATGGCAATAGTGAACATCAACATTGTAGGAGTCAGCAAACTAAAATGGACTGGAATGGGTGAATTTAATTCAGATGACCATTATATCTACTATTGTGGGTAGGAACCCCTTAGAAGAACTGGAGTAGCCATCATTGTCAACAAAAGAGTCCAAAATGCAGTACTTGAATGCAATCTCAAAAACAACAGAATGATCTCTGTTCATTTCCAAGGCAAACCATTCAACATCACAGTAATCCAAGTCTATGCCCCAACAAGTAATGCCAAAGAAGCTGAAGCTGATTGTTTCTATGAAAACCTCCAAAATCTTCTAGAACTAACACCCAAAAAAGATGTCCTTTTCATTATACAGTTCTGGAATGCAAAAGTAGGAAGTCAGGAAATACCTGAAGTGAGTGAAGTCGCTCAGTCGTGTCCGACTCTTTGTGACCCCATGGGCAGTAGCCTGCACCAGGCTCCTCCATCCATGGGATTTTCTAGGCAAGAGTACTGGAGTGGGTTGCCATTTCCTTCTCCAGGGAATCTTCCCAACCCAGGGATCGAACCCAGGTCTCCCAGATTGTAGACAGACGCTTTACCATCTGAGCCACCAGGGAAGTCCTGAAGTAACAGGCAAATTTGGCCTTGGAGTACAGAAGAAGTAGGGCAAAGGCTAATACAGTTTTGTCAAGAGAATGTGCTGGTCATAGCAAGCACCCTCTTCCAACAACACAAGAAAAGACTCTACACATGGACATCACCAGATGGTTAATACTGAAATCAGATTAATTATACTTTTTACAGGCAAAGATGGAGAAGCTCTATACAGTCAGCAAAAACAAGACTGGGCGCAGACTGTTGTTCAGATTATGAACTCCTTATGGACAAATTCAGACTTAAATGGAAAAAAAGTAGGAAAAACCACTAGAACATTCAGGTATGACCTAAATCAAATCCCTTACAAATATACAGTGGAAGAGAAACATAGATTGAAGGGGATTAGATCTGACAGACAGATTGCCTGATGAACTATGGACAGAGGTTCATGACATTGTACAGGAGACAGGAATCAAGACCATACCCAAGAAAAAGAAATGCAAAAAGGCAAAAGGGTTGTCTGAGGAGGCCTTACAAATAGCTGTGAAAAGAGGAGAAGCAAAAGGCAAAGGAAAAAAGGAAAGGTATACCTATTTGAATTCAGAGTTCTGCGGAATAGCAAGGAAAGATAAGAAAGGCTTTCTCAGTGATCAGTGCAAAGAAATAGAGGAAACAATAGAATGGGAAAGACCAGAGATCTCTTCAAGAAAATTAGAGATACCAACGGAACATTTCATACAAAGATGGGCTTAATAAAGGACAGAAATCGTATGGACCTAACAGAAGCAGAAGATATTAAGAAGAGGTGGCAAGAATACACAGAAGAACTATACAAAAAATATCCTCACAACCAGATAATCACAATGGTGTGATCACTCACCTAGAGCCAGACATCCTGGAATGCAAAGTCAAATGGGCCTTAGGAAACATCACTACGAAAAAAGCTACTGGAGGTGATGGAATTCCAGTTGAGCTATTTCAAATCCTAAAAGATGATGCTGTGAAATGGCTGCACTGAATATGTCAGCAAATTTGGAAAACTCAGCAGTGGCCACAGGACTGGAAAAGATCTGCTTTCATTCTAATCCCAAAGAAAGGCAATGCCAAAGAATGCTCAAACCACCACACAATTGCACTCAACTCACATGCTAGTAAAGTAATGCTCAAAATTCTCCAAGCCAGACTTCAACAGTACTTGAACTGTGAACTTCCAGGTTTTCAAGCTGGATTTAGAAAAGGCAGAGGTAACAGAGGTCAAATTGCCAACATCCACTGGATCATCCAAAAAGCAAGAGAGTTTTAGCAAAACATCTTTTTCTGTTTTATTGATTATGCCAAAGCCTTTGACTGTGTGGATCACAATAAACTGTGGAAAATTCTGAAAGAGATGAGAATACCAGACCATCTGACCTGCCTCTTGAGAAACCTGTATGCAGGTGAGGAATCAATAGTTAGAACCGGACATGGAACAACAGACTGGTTCCAAATAGGGAAAGGAGTATGTCAAGGCTATAATTTGTCACCCTGCTTATTTAACTTCTATGCAGAGTACATCATGAGAAATGTTGGGCTGGAGGAAGCACAAGCTGGAATCAAGATTGCCAGGAGAAATATCAATAACCTCAGACATGCAGATTACACCACCCTTATGGCAGAAAGTGAAGAGGAATTAAAAAGCCTCTTGATGAAAGTGATAGAGGAGAATGAAAAAATTGGCTTAAAGCTCAACATTCAGAAAACTAAGATCATGGTATCCGGTCCCATCACTTCATGACAAATAGATGTGGAAACAGTGGCAGAATTTATTTTGGGGGGCTCCAAAATCACTGCAGATGGTGACTGCAGCCATGAAATTAAAAGACACTTGCTCCTTGGAAGAAAAGTTATGACCAACCTAGATAGCGTATTAAACAACAGAGACATTACTTTGCCAACAAAGGTCTGTCTAGTCAAGGCTTTGGTTTTCCCAGTAGTCATATATGGATGTGAGAGTTGGACCATAAAGAAAGCTGAGCACTGAAGAATTGATACTTTTGAACTGTGGTGTTGGAGAAGATTCTTGAGAGTCCCTTGGACAGCAAGGAGATCCAACCTGTCCATCCTAAAGAAATCAGTCCTGAGTGTTCATTGGAAGGACTGATGCTGAAGCTGAAACTCCAACACTTTGACCACCTGATATTAAGGACTGACTCATTTGAAAAAGCCCTGATTCTGGGAAAGATTGAGGGTAGGAAGAAAAGGGGATGACAAGGATGAAATGGTTGGATGCCATCACTGACTCAATGGACATGAGTTTGGGTAAATTCCAGGAGTTGGTGATGGACAGGGAGGCCTGGCATGCTGCAGTCCATTGGGTTGCTAAGAGTCGGACACAACTGAGCAACTGAACTGAACTGAAACTAGTAATCTAGGAAAGATAGGTGCCTGATTGGAGAAAAACAACAGGATTGTTAATTTACTTGAACATGTAACTTCAGGCACCAGTAAGAAGAATTCAACTACAGTTTTTAATGAATTGGTAAATGTTAAGTTAGTAGTTAAGAGGATAGAACACCTGAGGGCTACAAGAACAAGGGAAATATACATCCACCTACAGGATTGTCTTCCTGGACCTCTCAGATACTCACAGAAATAACTGATGAGAGCTCTAAGAGAGCATATACATATGGTGTAAAGCCCTGGGATAAATGAACATTAGCCTCTGTGGGAGAGGCAAAAAACCACACCCAATTGCAAACCATCATCCAAAAGCTGTGTAACAAATCAAATGGGCCAACACGTACATAACTTTAACTCTAGAGTAGAAGAGCTGAGCAAAAGAAATATTTGAAAAATATAATGGCCAAGAGTTTTCCAAAATTAATGGCAGACACCAAATTACAGATCCAAGAAGTTCAGAAAACAAAGCAGGATAGATATCAAACAGCACATCTAGATATATCACTTTCAAACTTCTAAAAAACCAAAATCAGAGGGAAAAGAAATCCACTTTTAAACAAAGATATGTAAATTAGAAGAATGAAAAACATGCAAATAAATAAAAATTTAAATATAGCTACCTGAAACAGCTATATTAATATCAGAAAACATAAATTTCTGAAAACATAATATTATAAAGGATAAATGGAATCTTATGTGTACGCATCTACAACAGAGCTTCAAAATGACTTTAGGAGAAGTGAATAGAACTGAGAAAGAAATGGACAAATTAATGATTGTATTTAGATACTTCAACATTCTTCCCAGTAATTGATAGGAGAAGGAGACAGAAAACCAGGAGATTATGTAAGACTTGGTTGATACCATCAACCAACTTGACCGAATTGACATATGTAGAACAATCAATCCAACAACAGAATGAACGTTCTTTTAAACTATACTTTCACCATGATAGACCATACTCTGTGTCATAGCAACTTAAAAGAATTTAAATTATACAAAATATGTTCTTTAAAATGAAATTAACACAGTGAAAATGAAATTAATAATTAAATTAATGAAATTAAATGAAATTAAAATGGTGAAAAATTGAAAGCATCTTCCCTAAAGTCAGGAACAAGACAAGGGTGCCTACTCTCACCACTACCATTCAACATAGTTTTGGAAGTTTTGGCCACACCAATCAGAGCAGAAAGAGAAATAAAAGGAATCCAGATAGGAAAATAAGAAATAAAGCTCTCACTGTTTGCAGATGACATGATCCTCTACATAGAAAACCCTAAAGATTCCACCAGAAAATTACTAGAGCTAATCAATGAATATAGTAAGGTTGCAGGATATAAAATTAACACACAGAAATCCCTTGCATCCCTATACACTAACAATGAGAAAACAGAAAGAGAAATTAAGGAAACAATTCCATTCGCCATTGCAACGAAAAGAATAAAATACTTAGGAATATATCTACCTAAAGAAACAAAAGACCTCTATATAGAAAACTATAAAACACTGGTGAAAGAAATCAAAGAGAACACTAATAGATGGAGAAATATACTGTGTTCATGGATCAGAAAAATCAATATAGTGAAAATGAGTATACTTCCTAAAACAATGCATAGATTCAATGCAATCCCTATTAAGCTACCAACAGTATTTTTCACAGAACTAGAACAAATAATTTCACAATTTGTATGGAAATACAAAAAACCTTGAATAGCCAAAGCAATCTTCAAAAAGAAGATGGAACTGGAGGAATCAACCTGCCTAACTTCAGGCTCTACTACAAAGCCACAGTCATCAAGACAGTATGGTACTGGCACAAAGACAGAAATATAGATCAATGGAACAAAATAGAAAGCCAAGAGAGAAATCCACACACCTATGGACACCTTATCTTTGAAAAAGGAGGCAAGACTATACAATGGAGAAAAGACAATCTCTTTAACAAGTGGTGCTGGGAAAACTGGTCAACCACTTGTAAAAGAATGAAACTAGAACACTTTCTAACACCATACACAAAAATAAACTCAAAATTTAAAGATCTAAATTAAAGATTAGAGATTAAAGATCTAAACATAAGACCAGAAACTATTAAATTCCTAGAGGAAAACATAGGCAAAACACTCTCTGCCATAAATCACAGCAGGATACTCTATGATCCACCTCCCAGAATATTGGGAAGAAAGCAAAAATAAACAAATGGGGCCTAATTAAAATTAAAAGCTTCTGCACAACAAAAGAAACTATAAGCAAGGTGAAAAGACAGCCTTCAGAATGGGAAAAAATAATAACAAATGAAGCAACAGACAAAGAATTAATCTCAAAAATATATAAGCAATTCCTGCAGCTCAATTCCAGAAAAATAAATGACCCAATAAAAAAATGGGCCAAAGAACTAAATAGACATTTCTCCAAAGAAGACATACAGATGGCTAACAAACACATGAAAAGATGCTCAACATCTCTTATTATCAGAGAAATGCAAATCAAAATCACAATGAGGTACCATTTCACACCAGTCAGAAGGGCTGCTATCCAAAAGTCTACAAGCAGTAAATGCTGGAGAGGGTGTGGAGAAAAGGGAACCCTCTTACACTGTTGGTGGGAATGCAAACTAGTACAGCCACTATGGAGAACAGTGTGGAGATTCCTTAAAAAACTGGAAATAGAACGGCCATACAACCCAGCAATCCCACTGCTGGGCATACACACTAAGGAAACCAGAATTGAAAGAGACACGTGTACCCCAATGTTCATCACACCACTGTTTATAATAGCCAGGACATGGAAGCAACCTAGATGTCCATCAGCAGATGAATGGATAAGAAAGCTGTGGTACAATTACTCAGCCATTAAAAAGAATACATGTGAATCAGTTCTAATGAGGTGGATGAAACTGGAGCCTATTATACAAAGTGAAGTAAGCCAGAAAGAAAAACATCAATACAGTATACTAATGCATATATATGGAATTTAGAAAGAAGGTAATGATAACCCTGTATGTGAGACAGCAAAAGAGACACAGATGTATTGAACAGTCTTTTGGACTCTGTAGGAGAGGGTGAGGGCCAGATAATATGGGAGAATGGCATTGAAACATGTAAAATATCATATGTGAAACGAATCGCCAGTCCAGGTTTGATGCATGATACGGGGTGCTCAGGGCTGGTGCACTGGGATGACCCAGAGGGATGGGATGGGGAAGGAGGTGGCGGGGGCGGAGGTGTTCAGAATGGGGAACACATGTACACTCATGGCAGATTCAAGTCAATGGATGGCAAAACCAATACAATATTGTAAAGTAAAATAAATTAATTTTTTTTAATTACACATTTTTAAAAAACTTTTTCTTAAGTTGCAAAAAAAAGAAATTATTAAAGATGCCTGGAAAATATCCAAATATTTGGAAATTAAACAATTCAATTTTAAATAACTGATAGAGCAAATAGAAAATCACAAGGAAAATTTGAAAGTTTTGACCTTAATTAAAATGAAACATTAATATTTCCAGGATGCTGTTTGAAATGGCTTAATGGAAAAGTATAGCCAGCTGTAAATGATGATATTAGGAAGACAGAAAAGTTTCAAATCAATAATCTAAATAAAGTGGAAAGTAGAGAGAAAATTGAACATAACATGTGCAGAAAGAAATAATAAAGAATAAATATCAATTGAATTAAGTTAGGAAAATTAAGGAAAAATATCAAAGAAACTGAAAGCTAGCTCTTGATAGATCAATATAACTATTAAGTCTCTCATCATACTGATCAGGAAAAAAGTACATGAATTATGGGTATTAAGAATGAGAGATATGTCATCACTATAGACATTAAAAATAGTAAAAGAATAATATGAATATTTTGAGAACTTTTTGCCAAAAATTTAACAAGTTTAATGAATGACCATAAAGAAGGTTGAGCACCAAAGAAATGAAACTTCCAAATGGTGGTGCTGGAGAAGACTCTTGAGAGTTTGTTGAATAGCAAGGAGATCAAACCAGTCCATCCTAAAGGAAATCAATCCTGGATATTCATTAGAATAACTATGCTGAAGCTGAAGCTCCAATATTTTGGCCACCTGATGTGACAAGCCAACTCATTGTAAAAGACCCTGATGCTGGAAAAGATTGAGGGCAGGAGGACAAGTGGATGACAGAGGCTGAGATGGTTGGATGGCATCATTAATTCAATGGACATGAGTTTGAGCAAACGGCAGGAGATGGTGAAGGATAGGGAAGCCTGGCATGCTGCAGTCCATGGGGTTTCAGAGAGCTGAACATGACTGAGTGACCAAACAACAACAGCAAAATGAAACAGCAAATTCCATGAAAAATGAAAACTACCAAAGTTCACTCATGAAGAAAGAGCCTAAACAGCTAGCCTTATATTTATTTTAAAAATTGGATTTGTAGAATACAGCAGAGAAAGATGTCTCAACTTATAGAGCCTAAACAGCTAGCCTTATATTTATTTTAAAAATTGGATTTGTAGAATACAGCAGAGAAAGATGTCTCAACTTATGAACTCTATCAAATATTTAAGGAAGAAATACTAGTTCTCTGAGAAAATCGAGGTGTATCTACTTCCTAACTCATCCTATTCTAATGTCAAGAGCAGATAAAGATTCCCAAAAAAAGAAGAAAGAAGAAAAGGCAAACTGTAGGTTTATATTCATCATGTTGTTGTTTAGTCAGTAAGTCGTGTCTGACTCTTTGTGACCAGGCTCTTCTGTCCATGGATTTCCCAGGCAAGAATACTAGAGTAGGCTTTCATCTCCTTCTTCAAAGGATCTTCCTGGACCAGGGATCAAACCCATGTCTCCTGCATTGGCAGGTGGGTTCTTTACCACTGAGCCACCAGGGAAGCCCGTATTCATCATGAACAACATACAAAAGTCTCATTAAAATGCTAGCAAATTGAAATTGTTAGCGTATGAAAAGGATAATGCATAAACTAAGTGCACTTTATCCCAGGAATTCAGGGTTGGTTCAACATTCAAACATCAATGGAACTCACCATGACAAAAG
This sequence comes from Bison bison bison, assembly GCF_000754665.1. Lineage (NCBI taxonomy): Eukaryota > Metazoa > Chordata > Mammalia > Artiodactyla > Bovidae > Bison > Bison bison. Next base: position 4,746,484 of record NW_011495021.1, read on the forward strand.
ATGAAAGATAAAAAAAAAAAAAAAAACATGAACAGAATAGAAAAAGTCTCTGGCAAAATTCAACATCCATTTACGATAAAATAGAAATCTCTGAAAACTTGGAAAGAAAGAATTTCTTTAACTCCATAAAGGTATCTTTAAAACCTATAGAGAATATCATTCTCATGATGAAAGACTGTCTTCCCACTGAGATCAGAGAAAGCAAAATTCAATTTCCAGAATTTTTAATGTTACCATGAAACAAGACAGAAACTCAGCATTGTCTGTAAGAGAAAATATTGTTTGTTTTAGATCTCATAATCTAAGATTTGTAAATTCAGTTGGGTTAAATTCCAGGAAGAACTTGATTTTGGCACTGCATTTACTATCTCTGTCTAAAAGTTTTGCTCTCTTCTCCTTTGAGCCCTGTAGTTCCCACCCTTGAATAATCATGTTCATGTCAGGTCTACACAGTTGCTCATACTCCGCTGAGCTTACCTGCAGTCTTGAACTACAGTGGCTGTTCAACAGCTTTGCATAAAGAGTAAATATCACCTTTGGAAAGGTGAAGAATTCTATCTCCTAGGAAAGATTTTCCCCACATATATAATTAATTAAACTAGTGCCAAACTTGTGACCATATGGTAGGGGAAAAGCACTTACACTTATGTACAAACCACATGAATCCCACTTTAGGCCCAGTTCAGCTGTCGCAAAATTACATCCCTGTTTCTTAATGGAATTTAGGACGGTATAGCAAAGTGCTGCTTATAAGCCCAACAGTAACTAACAGTTTTAAGCAATCATCTTCCTAGTATCTTGTATCAAATTCCCAACTCAGTTGTTATGCTCTTTTTAAAAAAACGTTTTTCTTTTCCAATCCATCAGTGCCTTAAAGGCCTACAAAAACACCTTTCCAATAATCAAATCATTGCCCTGGAAAAGGTGCAGCAGTGTAGTAAGTTGTAGCTGTGTGTACCCTGCCTGAGGTTGTTCGATACCTATAGTTCAATCCTTGTACCAACTATCTTCTTACTAATGTCTCTGTGCCTCCCCAAGTTACTTTCCTAGTCTCCCATTTTCCTCTGATGAGACCACTCACTCAGCTTCCTCCTCTCCTACCTGGAATGATGTCTAACTATATAAAACTCAACGAATAAAGCCCCTCAACCACATACCAAGCCACCAGAAGCAATAGTTACCAATGCAGGATAAGTTGTCATTGGAGCTGAATTAAAGCCTTTGTTCGAGCCACAGCAAATATGTCAATGGACAGTTTCTCTCCAAGGAACTGATAGAAGCTTTTACCAACCACTAATGTCAAAATGCCTTATATCTACACTGAAGCTCAAAGTCACAAAACCCAGGAGTCTAGATATGTAAATTTTGCTCAGGAAATTCGACTCTTGTTTTATTTCTCCATACTCCTGGTCCATGCACCAAATGTCATTATCAATTAGAAAACCCAGTACAGTGCATTCTTCTTCTCCAAAGAGGTTCTGAACACATCGAGGAGAGAAAAAGGGAAAGCAGATTGAGACCAAGTTATCTTTTCTATTACTGTTAGAGGGTGTGAATTTACATATGTTAGGCCCTGATATGTGGAGATTTATACTCTGTCCCCCATACTGACATATTAGTCATCAGTCATGCCAGCAGGGCCCAGCACCCCAGGAGAAGAAAATGTGCTTTCTGCAAGGACCTTGCTCCTAAAGCAAAGGGGAAGACAGCTGTACTATGCATGTCAGCTTAGTTTATTCTTCCTAATATTACCAGTCAGATAAGGCACTCTTTCTTCTCAGAACTCACAGAGTGAATTGCAGAGGGAAGGGAATATGGAGAGGTCAGGAGATCACATCAGTGGAGCAATCTCCATTCCAAAAGTGAACACAGGCATCCTTCTCTTACACACAAAACCTTAAGTACATACAAATAGATAAAGAGTAAATATCATCTTTGGAAAGGTGAAGAAAAGTTACTGTTAGGTTGCTGAATTGTTGAATGATTGTGTAGAAAAAGGCAAAAATCTACCAAAACAAATGAAAACTTTTAGAATAGCATTTGTTCAGGAGGGGAAAAAAGAAATTTCTAATGAAAAAAAAAAAAATCAAAGCATCCTATTTTAATAGCTACAAATCTCCATAAAATATTTGAGCCAAGTAATGGTCAGAGTGACAAAGCAATTTCTCTGTTCCTTCTTTGGGAAGTAAGAACTCCAAGTGCTTGATGTCCTTGAGCCTTGTCCTTTAGAGCCATTCCTTCTAAGAATCACTCTGCAGATATTTGTCCCCCTCTCACTCCCCGTCTCAACACACATTCTCTTTTACTGCAGAACTTTACAATAAATCATAGTTCAGTTTTCAAACTCCAACTAACTTTTATTTTTTGCTTTCTTTAGTGTTCTCTTGGTATTCTTGCCAAATAACTCCATACAGTCTTACTCTTTCCGTAGAAAGAACCTCTTTTAAGTCTTGCGTACAATTTTATTGTCAAACTTTGACTAGACACTGAAGTGATAAAAAGCACTATCCAATAGCATTGCCACAAAGATTACCATGCATATATTCTGTACCTAAAAAATAAGAGTAAAATTTACAGGAAGCTCAACAAATGATGTGAATATTATCCTGCTTTTGTGGAATAATGGCAGGCAAAATTTACCACTACATTTTATGCCTAGAAGGAAATCTAGTTTTAATCTAATCCCAGGGTAGATTTCAGGCTTCCCAGATGACTCAGTGGTAAAGCATCTGCTTGCCAATGCAGTAGACAAAGGTTTGATCCCTGGTCCAGGAAGGTTCCCTGGAGAAGGAAAAGGCAACCCATGCCAGGACTCTTGCCTGGGAAAACCCATGGACAGAGGAGCCTGGTGGGCTACAGTTCATGGGGTCACAAAATGAATTAGACACAACTTAGCAACTAAACAACAGCAACAAGGGTAGAGTTCACATTTAGTGACATGATGGGTAGGGGTGGTAGGAAAAGATCACCTCACAAGAAGAGAGTATTAATTTCCTATGAATTTGGATAAATAGCCAAGAGACATGTCTAACCCAAGGAAGAACTGAGAAAAGAGCGCTAGGGCTGTGTTATGCCTTAAACATCATGCCTTTCTCCTCCCATAGAGGAAAGTGTTCTCATGAGATCCTATCCTAGGATTTTTGTGCAAAGACAGTATCATTTAGTGAAAAGAACCACAACTATTCGAGTTAAGAATGCCTTGTGTTTACTTTCTATTTTCCATGCCAAGAAACCAAACTTCGGCAGGTAGACTACCTTTACAATAGAAAGGTAAGTTATAATAATAATTAAAAAAAGATGTAGGAGCCTATAAGTTAATTGTAGATGTCAATTGATTATATACAGATGTCATCTGATTGTATACATTACAAAATCAGTTAATAATGCTTACAAACAGTAAACAAGGATGCCAATCCCAGCTTAAATTTATCCTTTAGTTTTTCAGCGAGCACAAGAAGTGTAGCATCCAGACTGGAGTGAAATTCCCAAAAGAGATACCTTGTCATCTCTCATAATGTGCATGTTACTCAAATCTAGCCTAAAGGAGTCCTTTCATGGAAATACTATAAATATTATTTTTGAGCTGTGTTAATAGAGAAATCTGTCTTCCTTTTATAGAGGTTATATTTCACAAACCAAAATGTACAAATGGGTCTTATATACTAAAGAGCTGTCTACCCAGGATTTCCACCTTTAGGAATACAAAAATGCTCTGGAATTAGGTTCTTTTGAGGTTTCATGAGTTCACACATTCCTAGGTAGTGCTCAAGGTCAAATTAAGGCAAAGTGTCTTTTCTCCTCTTTCTTATCAGTGGTACATGACCAGCTCCTGTAAAGAAGAAAGTGGGGAATGGGACTCGGGATATAGATTCTCTGACCCTTCCAGAGAAAAAGCCCATGGTCACAATTGTTTCGATTTCTCTTCATATTAGGCAAGACTTTTTTAGCACTTACATTTAAGACATGAGATCATAAAAGTTCACAGTCCCTGTCATCAAACTGGCTATTACAATTTGCACCATGAGTTCTCTGATAAAGGTTTAAAGGTTTTCACAAGACACTATGGACACACAAAGAGAAATTGAAAATCATATAGGAGATTTAAAAATGCTTCCCAGAGGGATCAATGCTTGAATTGAGCTTTCAAGAAAAGTAAATGGTAGTTAGACAGGGAGGAAAGAGAAATAAACCTGCATGTGTGAAGATCTTCTGGGCTTCCCTATAGCTGCACTACAGGCAATGGCAGGAGAAGAGACACAATATAAAAGAATAGGTGTCAATCCAGAGTTTGAATCTAATCCTGAACTCTGTATCTAGCCATTTCAAATTTAGTGCAACAATACCTTGGAGGCATTGTCACAAGTTCAGAGGTGTTCAGACCAAAGTCAGGCCTGAATATTAGGCCGGCAGATGGGATCAAGGCAACAGTTTGAGGAAAGAATCAGCAAAAGATTTAAGAAGACCACAAGGCAATAAGAGACTCCTTGATTGGCAAGTAGCTGGTGATTGTAAAAGAGGTTGTAGGATGATGTCTGTATCTCTGGTTTGACAATGGGTCAGAGTGGATCATTTTTTGAGATATGAGGAAAAGGTAAGGAGAGGAAGGAAAATGTTTACTTTTAGATACATTTGAAATATCCATAGGACCTGAAAGTAGCTATATTTAAGAGGCAGTTAGATACAGTAATCTGAAAGAAAATGGGATCTCAAAAGTCTACAAATAATAAATGCTGGAGAGGGTGTGGAGAAAAGGGAACCCTCTTACACTGTTGGTGGGAATGCAAACTAGTACAGCCACTATGGAGAACAGTGTGCAGATTCCTTAAAAAACTGGAAATAGAACTGCCTTATGATCCAGCAATCCCCCTGCTGGGCATACACACTGAGGAAACCAGAAGGGAAAGAGACACGTGTACCCCAATGTTCATCGCAGCACTGTTTATAATAGCCAGGACATGGAAGCAACCTAGATGTCCATCAGCAGATGAATGGATAAGAAAGCAGTGGTACATATACACAATGGAGTATTACTCAGCCATTAAAAAGAATACATTTGAATCAGTTCTAATGAGGTGGATGAAACTGGAGCCTATTATACAGAGTGAAGTAAGCCAGAAGGAAAAACACCAATACAGTATACTAATGCATATATATGGAATTTAGAAAGATGGTAACAATAACCCGGTGTACGAGACAGCAAAAGAGACACTGATGTATAGAACAGTCTTATGGACTCTGTGGGAGAGGGAGAGGGTGGGAAGATTTGGGAGAATGGCATTGAAACATGTAAAATATCATATAAGAAACGAGTTGCCAGTCCAGGTTCAATGCACGATACTGGATGCTTGGGGCTAGTGCACTGGGACGACCCAGAGGGATGGTATGGGGAGGGAGGAGGGAGAAGGGTTCAGGATGGGGAACACATGTATACCTGTGGCGGATTCATTTTGATATTTGGCAAAACTAATACAATTATGTAAAGTTTAAAAATAAAATAAAATTTAAAAAAATAAAATAAAATAAAAATGGGAGTGGAGACATGGAAAAAATAAATGGGATCAAAAGAATAGCAATAACATCAATATTAGTAATAGAGGTAACAGAAGACATTTGAGCATTTTACCATGTTACAGTCACTCTTCAAAGTAATTACGTGGATTATTATATTTAAATCTTACAACATTAACAAAGGTATTATAAAATCATTTTACAGATAAAGAAAGGAGGGACAAGAGAAGTTAACAATTTCCCTAATATTACTATTTGGCAGTTAAAAGAAGCCAGGATTTGAACCAACATGACCTGATTCCAGAGCCTCCATTTATTACTGATACTTCTATTAAAGTTGTAATTGAAATCACAGGCACATTTATAATCTCAACATTGAGCATCATGATATTATACCTACTATGTTTTAGTATTTTATTATTATACAGTAATTTACCCAAATAAATTCCCCTGACACCATCTGCTGTCCTATATCCCACCCCCATGACTTAGTATTGTGAGAAAGCCATAATTTCTGTTGTATTACGATTTGAATAACTTGGAGGTGTTCTTTATTTAATTACATCTTGCCATTCTGCAAGATGAAGACAACCCCAGTGGATCTCAGTTTTTCTAGCCAGAAAATTTTCTAAACTATGTACAGTAGTGGGATAAATCAAGACAAAATAATAAGGTAATTTTACAACAGAAGTGAGCAAATTCAACTTGATAAAATGTAGTTGATAGCTTAGGTACAGAAACACAGTTCTTTTAAAAAATGTAGTTTACAAGTATAGTGATTCAACTACAGCATTTCCAAGTCTTGTTTCTTTGATGTAAGTGTCAGTAAACATAAAATAAAGATCTTGTAAATGACAATGATAACAATCATAGCACTAATGATAATAATAACAACTAGAGGATATTATGTGCCTGGAAAAAAGCAAAGCAATGTTCTAAATACTACATGAACTATCTTATTTAATCCTCATATCTAACCAATAAGGAAACTGAGGAATAAAGAGATTAAGTAATTTATGTAAGATCACACTGTAAATTAGTGGTATCAAGATTTAAACAGAGGAAGTCCAAAATTAAAACTCAGAGCAAGCCTGCTGTGATGAATAATCCTATCTGTCAACTTGACAAGGCCACAAGGGCCCAGATAGTTGGTTAAAGATAATTCTGGGTGTGTCTGTGAGGAGGGTTGTGGATGAAATTAACATTTGGATCAGTACTCGGAGTAAAGAAGATTGCTCTCCCCCGTATGGATGAGCCTTACTGTTGAAGGCCTGAATAGAATAAAAAGGACTAAGGGAAACATTGCTTCCTCTTCCTGTGTCAGAGCTGGAATATCATTCTTCTCCTCTGAACTCAAACTGGAACTTAGACCATCATCACTGCATGGTGTCCATCTTACTGACTATGGATCTTGGGGACTAGCTCCACGACAATGTGAGTGGTTCCTTATAAAGAATCCATCCATATATGTGCATTCTCCTACTGATTCTTTTTTTAGGAATCCCAGACTAATACCTGATTTAGTCTTAAAAGACCCTCATGATACCAGCTCTTTGAACATCATACTTCTATGGTCACCAGAATGTAAATATCTTCTAATCTTTCTTTCCTTATCTTCTTATTTTTCCTCCAAAATATTTTATTTTATTGTTTTATTAATATTTATTTTATTTATTATTTTTATTTATTTTATTTTTCCACTGGTGGCAAACCCAGTGTTTTAAATTTTACAAGGTTTTCTATTAAATAAATTTGTAATCTATATTTCTTTGATTCATGTCAGGGAGAGAAGATAAAACACTTAATTTCTGATTTCCAGAGTATCATGTATACAAAGCTAAAATCATAACTACTTTCACCAATAATATAGAATCTACTTAAAATAATCATTTTTCTCACAGTTCTACTTTAAACTATTATTTTATTCTCCAGTGAGCATGTATGAGAACCTCTATAGATAAAATCATCATTGAAAAATGTAGCTTAGGCAGTAAAAGTAAAAAATAAAAAGCCACTTCTGACAAGAGTATTGTATGTTGACTTTCTCTGACCAATTGAAGTATGATAAACATTGCTCACAAAACTGGACACATTTTTTTTCACAAATCAAAGTCGGTTATTTATATAAATAATATAAACTCATTGTAAATAATTCAAAGACTATATATAGAAGAAATCAAAGAGTACATAAAAAAGAAATCAAAAGTTATTTGGTCTCCCACCAATCAGAGTGACCCCTGCTTACTTACATGCTGATGAGCATTCTGCCAGAAGTTTGTATGAATATATGTATACATGCACTTATGTGAATATTAATATTCATTACCTTATATAAAAGAAGTTACCTTGTGTTCAATTTTCATCATAGCTACCTTTCTTACCCTCAAGCACTTGTTCACCTCAAGAAGAACTATGTTAAAAGTCTAACTTTTCCATGTTTTTCTGTATACATTTGTAACCCTATGTAGACTACAAATCATGCAATAGCTGGTAGAATTCAAATGTACTTTTTAAATTTCTTTAATATTCTCCCATACAGCTCTTCAACATACATTCAGCCTTTCCTCGTTGGATGGCACTGACTTTTTGTTTCCAATTCAATACTGGCATAACAATCTTTTGTACATGTTCTTAAAATTTGGTATATTTTTATATGCTAGATTTCCAATTGGGGAATTGCCAGTTTGAATAATCTATGTATTTTTAAATTTTTATATATAGTTGACCCAGGGGTGTTAGGGGGCCAACTCTGTATGCAGTTGAAAATAGCATATATAATTTATAGTCAGCTCTGCTGTTGCTGCTGCTGCTAAGTCGCTTCAGTCGTGTCTGACTCTGTGTGACCCCATGGACGGCAGCCCACCAGGCTCCCCCGTCCCTGGGATTCTCCAGGCAAGAACACTGGACTGGGTTGCCATTTCCTTCTCCAATGCATGAAAGTGAAAAGTGAAAGTGAAGTCGCTCAGTCATGTCCGACTCTTAGCGACCCCATGGACTGCAGCCTACCAGGCTCCTCTGTCCATGGGGTTTTCCAGGCAAGAGTACTGGAGTGGGGTGCCATTGCCTTCTCTGATAGTCAGCTCTATGTATACACTATTCCATAATACAATCAATACAGATTGTTCAGGACTCAAGTATATACTGAAAAAACTTCTCATATAAATTACCCACATAATTCAAACCTGTGTTGTTCAAGGATCAACTGTATATTGCCAAACTGTTCTCCAAAGATATGGAAACACTTTATGCTCTTATCAGCAATATGAGGATATCTATTCCCCACATTCCCTCTATAATAGTCATATTTGAAATTTTCATCAATTTGATGGGTATAAATGATAGCTCATTGTGATTTTAACCTGTATTTTACTATTAGAGAGTTTAAGATTTCATAGTTTCATTGGCCATTTGGACTTGCCCTCTCTGTACTGTTTTTTTCATATTTTTTGCTTCTTCATCTATGAATTGTCTTTTTATTGTCAATTTGTAAGTGCTTTCTGTGTATTAAATAATGCCTGTCATCAGCATTACAAACAACTTTTTCTATATATTTCTTAACTATCTTTAGAGTATAATTTGTAGATTTTATTCATTTGTATATAGTCAAATCAGTTTTACTCAATTGTCTATCTTTACTTTTATGGCATCTGGATTTTTAATCTCAATTCAGACATTTTCCCTTACCCAAAACTTGCAGGGCTGTAGATATTATTTTGTAATTTTTTCCCCACATTTTAATCTTTATTCTACCTGAAATTTATTTTTGTATATGCTATGAGTTGGGGTCCAGTTTAATTTTCTCCTGGTTGGTAGCCTGTTTTTCCTGTATCATTGATTAAACAGCCTGTCCTTTTCTCACTGGCTTGAACATAGATTTCTTTTTTTTAAGCCAGGATATATGCTTTCCTTTTTATATTAGATTTTTCATATCAGATTATCCTGTGTTGATTGAAAAAGTGAGATATCCCCATTATTTCACTAAGCCTTTCTTGACTTTTAAATTGATTTGTTATTGAGCATTTTAACGACCTTCCAGATGTCACCAAACTTTAGATATAAATGAAGTCACATTGACAGTTATGCCTGAATCTTTATAATCAGGAAAAGAAAATAATCTTTCTAGTAGAAAACTATATGTTTACATTTAGAAAAATAAATTATCAGAGACCTACATCTAATCCTTTGAGCTCCAATACTCAATTAGGAAGCCCAGTTCTTTGTGGAGTCTCTCTCTTCTAAGTATTTGTGCAAATCACCAAGGAGAATTTCATAAAAGTATCTATAATGAGTATTTCTTGCTGATTGTTAATCTGGTTTCCAAGCTTACAGTTTACCCCTTTTCCACTTCAGTGCTCGTTAAGCCTGAGTTCTGCTTCCGATGGCCAAGCTACCAACACTATTATAAAAATGGACTATCTAGAAAACAGCTGATACTCCCCCTTGTGTCTGCAGACTATGAAGTGAAGAAGAATATCTGTTTTTGCAAAAGTCGGGGGGGAAGGAGAAGAACAAAATAACACAGCAAAAAACTTGGGCCCTAAAGTGATACAGGATTTACAGAGACAGCTCTTTAAATTCACATATGTCATACTTTCCTAAGAGCATGTACTTACCAGCAGATATCTAGAAGAGTGTCCATATGCCTGTGTGCTCAGTTGCTAAGTGTGTCCAACTCCTTGCGACACAATGGACCATAGCCCACCAGTCTCCTCTGTCCATGGGATTCTCCAGGCAAGAATACTAGAGGGGGTTGCCATGCCCTCCTCCAGGGGGTCTGCTTCCCAACCCAGGGGTTGAACCGTGTCTCCTGTGTCTCCTTACGTTGCCAAATGGGTTCTTTTCTACTCAGCCACCTGGGAAGCCCATCTAGATGAGCATAAGTTTCCATATTAGTTGCCATGTAATACACCAAGCAACTATGAACTCGAGTCCTGCTTATGACTCCAGTGCCTCAGGCCAGATTCCTTCTTATTCCTATGGTAAATCTTTTCTCACTAATCTCTTAGTAACCTGCTTTCTGTCAACTCTATAACTAACCCCACATATCCATTAGGTGTGTCTCTGTACATCTGAATTCCCAATGTTGACATAGTCCTTTTTTCCCTTCTCAGTATTAAAAACAACAGATGGTATCTGAGGCACGGAGAAGCACTGCCAGAGGAATGGAGCTTTATTGTGCCTTAGCTGGCATATTCTACAACACATATATCAAGAGTCCTAGGTTTAAAGTGTTCACTTTGAATGAATTCACTGGCACTAGAAATTCTTATTTAAATTACCAACACGGGGTTATCGGTAATATGCTCTATAATATATTCCTGGACAAAAGACTGATAAAGATTTTGTTTGAGGGCAGTCAGTCCAGACTATAAAGGAGGTCTACCTATTCCAAGGACCTTCTATGTATCTTTCTTGGTTCTGTCAAATAATGCCACATAGATTCTGCTTTTGGAGCCATACTCCCCTCACATAGAAGTATTTTTATAACTGATTTACCATTTCTTTGCAATTCAGAAATAATCTTAATATTGGAAAGCAAGTCAGAAGAGCAAGCATGTATAAGTTTCATTGATAGAGAATGATCCCTTGAAAATTATGATTTGGAAGATTTTCTTTTCTATTTTAAAAATAGAAAATTTCAAGGCCCAAAGTAAATTGCTTGTTTCTCAATGGTTTAAAATTGATAATTCAAGATGAGGTCTTTATTCATTTTAGCAATTCACTGCTTTGCCCCCACAGTTCAAGATAATTAGAATTTGACCACATTCTCTAAAGAGTTAACATGTCTTTGTTGTTGAATGTCTTATAATCATTTTAGCATCTAAAACATACATTTTCCTCAAAAACAAAGTACATTTGAGTAGTGTTGTTAGGCCTCTTTTGATACGTTTTGACTGATTTATTCCTTAATTAACCTCCTAAGACATTGCTTTTGAAAGGCTGTACAGTACACATAAAGGGAAAATGCAAAGCAGGATTGATGTGTACCACTCTGCAAAACCAAAGCAAGCAGCAAAAGTGAGCAGAGAAATGATGATATCAGCTTCTGAAATAGCCTCGTTATTTCCCTTCCCCTAATCTTTTGCTTTATTTTCATCAACATCCACAAGCTGTTTGCAGTTGATGCAAAACACATCCAGAAAGAGCATCAAAAGAAATCTTTTCAATGGGAAGAAAACTTGCTTAAACTAAGTGTCAGGTTGCTCCACTTTTTTGAAAGGCTTCATTCCCTCTTGGCTTTTAAGCAATCCTCTTCCACCATTCAGAAAATTTAATAGGTATTTAATTTAATGGATGTCATGCTGTCCTCCAATAACCTCACGCCTTCATTTTTGTAGCTAACCTTACCAATAAAACCACCTGAGTACCTCAGCTAAACGTTCATTTAGCACATCACAAATCCAGCAGACCTTGACTACCTTCACAGCAAGGCAAATAAATATGTGAAAGGACCATCCTAATGTTCTCATTTTGAAAGTCAAGAAACATTTAGTTTAATAGCTAACTAATTCATTACACTGAAAGAGCATATGCCCTCCAGAACTGCCAGCTAACCTGGTACTGCCTGCCCTACAGACCAAAGAGGAGGATGGAGGCCCGCACAAGGGTAGTCCATTTAGCTCAGTATTATATTACACCAGGTAAATGTCATGAATGGACTGTGTTTTGTATTCTAACCTTTTCTGC
>NW_011495021.1:4758778-4759403 GCF_000754665.1 Bison bison bison
ACTGGGAAAACCATAGCCTTGACGAGATGGACCTTTGTTGGCAAAGTAATGTCTCTGCTTTTTAATATGCTGTATAGGTTGGTCATAACTTTCCTTCCAAGGAGTCAGTATCTTTTAATTTCATGGCTGCAGTCACCATCTGCAGTGATTTTGGAGCCCAAAAAATCTAGTCAGCCACTGTTTCCACTGTTTCCCTATCTATTTGCAATGAAGTGATGGGACTGGATGCCATGATCTTAGTTTTCTGAATGTTGAACTTTTTCACTCTCCTCTTTCACTTTCATCAAGAGGCTCTTTAGTTCTTCTTCACTTTCTACCATAAGGGTGGTGTCATCTGCATGTCTGAGGTTATTGATATTTCTCCTGGCAATCTTGATTCCAGCTTGTGCTTCCTCCAGCCCAGCGTTTCTCATGATGTACTCAGCATATAAGTTAAATAAGCAGGGTGACAATATACAGCCTGAACGTACTCCTTTCCCTATTTGGAACCAGTATGTTTTTCCACGTCCAGTTCTAACTATTGCTTCCTGACCTGCATACAGAGTTCTCAAGAGGCAGGTCAGGTGGTCTGGTATTCCTATCTCTTTCAGAATTTTCCAGTTTCAACAAGGTCAGAGCTGTATTA
>NW_011495021.1:4759503-4760122 GCF_000754665.1 Bison bison bison
CTGCCCTACAGACCAAAGAGGAGGATGGAGGCCCGCACAAGGGTAGCCCATTTAACTCAGTATTATATTACACCAGGTAAATGTCATGAATGGACTGTGTTTTGTATTCTAACCTTTTCTGCAATTCTGACTCCATCAGTAAAATATTCAGCTCTTCCTGTGAGAGCAAGGCCCAGGGTTTTGAGTTCTTAGGGGTTGAAATAGTTAGTTTTATGAGTGAGCCTCCTACACTAATAACACTGGAGACACACCAAGGTCACTTCAGTTAAGTTCAGTCGCTCAGTCGTGTCTAACTCTTTGTGACCCCATGGACTGCAGTAACTCCTGGAGTTTACTCAAACTCATGTCCACTGAGTCAGTGATGCCATCCAACCATCTCATCCTCTGTCATCCCCTTCTCCTCCTACCTTCAATCTTACCCAGCATCAGCATCGTTTCAAATGAGTCAGCTCTTTGCATCAAGTGGCGAAAGTATTGGAGTTTCAGCTTCAACATCAGTCCTTCCAATGAACACTCAGGACTGATCTCCTTCAAGATGGACTGGTTGGATCTCCTTGCAGTCCAAGGGAATCTCAAGAGTCTTCTCCAGCACCACAGTTCAAAAGCATCAATTCTTCGG